>NC_069132.1:44606366-44939581 GCF_026914265.1 Mya arenaria
TTCCTTTGATCAAAGTAGTACAATTTTGAGAACCAAGGGCCTGCAATTGGATCAAATCTCCAATGAATCTTGATAAAATCTTAGAAACTGGATTTTTTTTTATTGAACACATTGATAATGCTGTGATAAATGCTGACTCATAAATGATGACTTCAAAGCACTCCCTACTTGATCATTCCATTTGGTTACAACACTGTATTTTTGTTTGCAATTAAATATACGAACTGAGTTTGCACAAACATCTTAACTCTTTACAAGTCAAATAATTTAGTGTATAGCAAGGAATATAATTTGGTATATATTCTAACACAATAAATATTATATCATATACAGGTGAAAAATATATTTCTCTGTATATTCCGTGTATATATTTTATCTAAGATTATGAACGTAAGTAGTGGGCTACTTGGGAATAATTGCAAATCAATTAAATTGCTGTTAAACCCGGAAACCGGTAAATAGGTTATCAAATCAGTTATGTAGAAAAGCATTTAAAAATCTTATATAACTTAAATGCAACCGAATGTGAGAATCTTTTATGAAAACAGCTATTCCCTTTAGAGGATTGGTCTGTCAACTAGGTAATTGAATTCAGAAAAAGTTTAAGTGCATAGAAATCCTAGGCTTATTCTTTTATGAGAATAGCAATTATACGATAATTTGAAGACTTGAAAGTTAATTCCCGAAAGAATAATATCAGACCATATATTTAGGATAATGGCGGACTATAAGAAATATTGCAGATTTGTGGGCCTGGTGCGGTATTCAATATTCAACTTCAGTCAATCTTATGGTCATACATCATTGACTCCATTCAATGTTTAGGTCCGTTATTTATATCGAGCAATCTAGCAACATCGGTCTTAGATTCAGTTAAGACCAATATCGAATACCACCCCAGTCTTTTCTTCAGCATCGACTGATTTATAGAGATGTATTGGACTGATAAAAATGGTCAGCTGATGAATTGATTCCTAATCGTTCTATCCTTTTGATATATATGGTTTGTATAGTTCTACTTGCATCGACATCTAGTGGACAACAGTGATATGTCATGTTCAAGTAGCTACTTGTTCATAAAAGCATTATCCAGCTTTTGTTTCCTTTATGGCAAACCATAAGGAAAACGCTTAAAGGGAAAAGAGTAATATTGGATCCAAGCACACGGACAGCAGTTCAAGGCATTGTAAATTCGGAAAAGCGATATATGTAAAGTGCAGGCACGGTTTGATTGAGTATTTTCATTGACCCCGCTGACGTTTTTGGGACATTTTTACCTAATACTTTGGACAATTTGACCAAAATAGGAATATTTTGAATAAAGGAGAATTTTTATCAGAGGTTTTCACTTTAATTCATTAAAACCAGCAAAACATCCATAGATAGGTAAGGCCTAACATAAATGTTTGGTTAGGGTTACATCCTTTTCAAAAATAGGTAGGGTAGGTAATCTTTTTTTCTTTTCTTTTTTATTAAGCTATATATAAGAATGTTATTTTCATCATTGCGGAATGGTGTTAAAGTAATCTTCTGTATAAGCATTTAAGGTTTAAAACTGCATATTGAAAACCAATTACATTTTCTTTTCATTTTTTTTTTCAAACTGACTATAAATAAGGTAGAGACGGCGCTTATTCCGTAGGTAGTGTCGGGTAACCCGAACCAAATGTATTTTTAGGCCTTACCAGTATAATAAAATGGATACAGAGCAGCAAAGAAATGGTAAAAGAGAGATCTCAAGTCACTTTCATTATTCAGATTAGTTTTATCTGAATACTAAACACATGGAAGTCGTCATATCAACATGTAATAGAATTATTATTATACGACTAAAAAGCATTCATAAGAATTATTAAATAATAAACTTATGATATCATGATAACGCTGAATTGTGTTCCTTAGCTAACGATTTACCCTTTTTCGCCGACGATCTCGTGTTTGGGCTATATGTTTTGACCTTGGAAAAGCCTTCGATGTAGTAGACCATCAAACTGTTTTGGTCAAATGAAAATTATATCATTTTTCGGAAATGTCCTTACAGTTATTTCAATCGTATCAGACTAACAGGAAGCATTATTAGGAAATATACACTCTGGCGGGCTTCCGATATCATCAGGCGTGCCGCAAAGGACAATAATGAGTCCACTGGTGTTTCTAATATATATATAGTTAAAATAATTAAATTAATATGGAAATGTTTGCTGATGATTCAACGTTGCACGAATATGGTAGCAGTCTACCTAGCATTGAATTTCAACTACAATGTTATCTTAACTTCATCGTTGATTGATACTTAATGAAAAAAATGTGTGTTTATACAATTAGATAAAAATGCATGGTTATAGGCACACACTATAAGGCAAATCAAGCTGCTAAATTAAATTTAACTATCAATGACATTACCTAAGAAAATGTAAACGTACAACGACTGCTTGGAATATACATAGAAAATGACCAAGAATGACATTCAAAAATAGTTTTGTTTGCAAAATAACTCAACTCAAACATTTCGCTTCTGAAGATTATTAAGTTTTTTTATCCACAGATGAGATGAAAGCTATGTTTTACAATGCGTATGTACTTGACTGGTGTTGTCATATTTTGGGTAAAGATCATCATTGTTATATACATAGACTGAGACTTTGCAAAGACGGATTGCAAAGAAAATCTTTAAAAAAAAAACGATCGCAAACCGATGGATTAATTCGAGAACTTCAATGGTTAAGTTTTACTAACAGATGCAAATACCACTTTGCAATTCTTGATTAGGAAGGCATAATAGTATTGCCCCTTGATACATGACAGCGATGCCTGTTTTTGCGACAAGCACGGAAGGATATTTGGGCTGCTATCTGTGTGGCATAATACAAGGGCATTTTATGATTTGGACTGTTAACTATATGTCATTAAGCATGTGGGAAGGAAGCTTTGGGCTGATATCCGAGTGCCATTAAACAAGAACGCAAGAAGCAATGTACTGTTATACGTGTGCAATTAAGCATTGGGGCAAGACACTTTGTGCCATGAAACAAGGGTACAAGAAGCTTTGGGATGTTATCCTTGTGCCAATAAGCAAGAGCATAAGAAGCTTTTGTCTGCTTTTCGTGATCAGTTGAACAAGGGCGCAAGCTTTTTGGACTGCTGTCTATATGCCATAAGACAAGGGTGTAAGAACCTTTGTGTTGTTATCCCTGTACCAATAAACAAGTGTGTGAGAAGCATTCGGCAGCTATTCGTTTGCAGATAAACAAGAGCGCAAGATGGTTTGAGTGGCTGTCCGTGTGCCAATAAAAAACGCCGGAAGGTATGGTATGATATCCGTTTGCCATTTAAAAAGGGTTCGAAAAGCTAGTGGTGGCTATCCTTGTAGCATTAACACCGCGCATAATGTGTTTTGGGCTGTTATATGTGCTTCCGTAACCCTCTTGAACCCCATTCCCGGATCATCATATTATTACGTAGTGTTGCTAAGTGTATGAAAATGATTTGGTCTGAATTTTAATAATATATTCTGCGAGTTTTATTTGTGTTTTTGCTATTTTCGTGTCATTTTTGTGACGGTAAAAACAAATTTGAGTGAAGGTAGTCTTGAAAGAAACCTAAATCCAATCGAAACAACACTGAAAATAAAGGAAAAATTGATCGAGAAATTATAAATAGAGAAATTGTGTAAACTTGATTTTAAGTAATCCATATGAGTAGTATAACAAGGTCACCAGAGGCATTCATGTGTCAAAGATAATGACAATCGCTTTGATCTTTCTCTAGGTTTCTCTTTGATTAATTCAATTACACTGGCAGCAGTCCTGTTTTAAGGAAAGTTTACAATTGAATCATGCCATAAGATCTCAGTTTAAATTTAATAAGTGAACTATTAATTTAATTGTTCAGACATTCAATTTGAAAATAAATATTAAATTAGCTCTAACTTGTATAACGGTCAGGAGTAACATACTTTGTTTCCTAGCATATTATTTTTTCATTGTATTTAAAAGGCTCAACGAATATTATGGTATCATATCAAAATGCATGTCCATATAGTTTAATTTTGACTATTGCCGATACAAGCATTCTACACCCACCTGACGGCAGGTGATCCGACAACTGGCGGCCGGTTTTTACAATAAAAAACCCTGAAAGGTTTGAAAGATCAAAGCGCTGGAATTTCTGAAAATGCACGAACCTAAATTGCAAATTCGCATGTTTTTTTCTCTACTAGTGATAGGAGGCCAATTTACATCCGTAGGATATCAAAGCTATTTGTTTCATAGTCCAGCTCATCATAGCACGCGTCTTCCATCGTTTATCATTATTACTGCCCGTGGTGACAATTGCGTTACGTCAAATGAAATAAGTGACCTATCAGATGCTATTCTCGAAAATCCGGTGTTGTACAGATCTTCCAATGTCCTGCATGAATGCACATACATATTCGGAAACATTCAACATAAAGGCATCCTTAAAGCTGCACTCTCACAGATTAAACGTTTTGACAACTTTTTAATTTTTTTGTCTTGGAACGAGCCAATTTTTGCGAAAACCCATGGAAACCAGTTATATAAGACTGCTGACAAAAAATTAGATCGCAGATTTTTATATTTAAGTTCAAAAACTGATGTTTAATGTATTTTTCTTAAACCGTTATTAACCATAAAACATCATTGTTCGAACGGAAATAGGAAAATCTACGACCTGATTTTTTGTCAGCAATCTTATATCATTGGTTTGCAGTTTTTTACGCAAAAATTTGCTTTCCAAGACAATTTTTTTTTTGTAAAAATGGTATATCTGTGAGAGTGAAGCTTTAATGTGTTCTGTGAGGTCAGATCGTAGCTGCTGATATTAAAATATTCTTACGAGACACCGTATTCATTTATATATTAGACGAGATACATTCATATTCGTGTTCATCTATTAGCTTATATACCGAAAGAAAAACAGAGAAGATATCGTGATCAAGGTAAACACATATCAATGTGGATTTAATCTAGTCACCTTATAGTTTGAAACTTAAGTTTGCGCCACTTTAAAAACTCGCACCTCAGTAAATGGCTACTGTCTATCTGGTATTTATCTGTAATGAAAAACAGAAACTTTTATTTCATCAAGCAGTCGGTCAGAGGAATGTTGTCAATACTGTTATAAGAGTTTTTTTGATACTTTACTTGAAATTTTCATTTGGTTATAGCACTATATTCATTATTTTGTTTGTAATTAAATAAACGAAGAGAATCTGCACACACTCTTTAAACTCTGACGAGTCATAACATACTTTAGTAATTAGAAAGCAACGCCAATTATCTTTAAAGTCAAACACGTTTATTTAATTCAAATGAGATCCAACTAAAAATGCAGAAAAACAATACCTTAATTTAGAAACACATAAAACATCGATTCATTAGATTTGGAAGTTCACAACATAAAATGTTTTTTCTAGCTGTTTTAGTAAACTCCGTAAGCAGAACTAAGTGAAATTTAAAATAGACAACCGACACCTACTCTTACTTCAAGATGGACAACCGACACCTAATCTTACTTCAAGATGGACAACCGACACCTTCTCTTACTTCAAGATGGAAAACCGACACCTACTCTTACTTCAAGATGGACAACCGACACCTACTCTTACTTCAAGATGGACAACCGACACCTTCTCTTACTTCAAGATGGACAACCGACACCTACTCTTACTTCAAGATGCACTCTTACTCCCAATTATGATTTTCTACAATTATTAATTCTGTTTTACTATTCCAAAAAAGGATGAATTAATGTCGAAATCAATGGTTCTTATGAAGGATACCGAGTTTAATTTGAACGAAATGAGCATAAAACACGGTATTTCTACCTATTAAGGAGACAATAGTAGTCCACAATACATCTTTTAGCATTCACCAATCATTTAATATTTTGCACTTTCTGCTATTGAATTCACGGTTAAAATTTTTTTTCGAGTTACTGTCTGAAAATTGGTATACGAATAGAAGAGCATATGCCCAGTTAGGGACTGTTTTTACTTTTTCAATATTCGGAACAGTTTTGAATCTACGAGTTTTCAAAATATGCCACTGACGTCAATTTTGAGACATTCAATATACCTAACATAAAACTGATCAGACACTCTAAGATTTCTAATCTTTCCATTTAATAAACAAAAACAATTCGATTAACGTCATGCTAAACGTTTAAATACACTACGTATTGAAAAAGAAACAGGTATAGGGGTTAGATTATTTGATACTGCGCAAAAGCGAAGTCGGTGAGGTACCCTTTTCTTGATATCAGGCGAATTGTAATAAAACATTGAATACATGTATTTAAAAAAATCAAAAATTAAACGAGCAGTTTTTTCAAGAATTAAAAAAGGCGCACTTTTTTCAGCGAAACACGACGCCGTTTTTCCCGCGAAAAATGACGTTAAAGACGAATCTTAAATAAATAACGTAAAACAAGAGAAAGCAAAATATATGAGCGTGAACGTTTTCACAAGACCTACTTGAGGTTTAAATTTCTTAGCGGTAAACGAAGAATTGATGAAAATATCGGTTATTGTAGCTGGAACGCAAAAATATGAGAGACGTCTTAAAATTGACGTCAGTGGTATATTTTGAGGATTCATAGTTTCAAAACCGTTCCGAATATTGAAAAAGTAAAACAGTCCCTAATTGGGCATATGCTCTTCTATACGTATACCAATTTTCAGACAGTCACTCGAAAAAAAAATCTTAGTCGCGTTCCACATTAAGTAAGTAGTTAAAGGCTTATGAGTCAAAATTGATGTTTGTTATACATGTGTATGAATTGATTTTGATAATGGCTATTTACAAATACCCATGAAATAATTGTACTTAAATTAAGATCCTTATTTATATTTTCAGTATTGCATGTCATATACAATTACCATGTATAGTAAAAACTTATATAATTTGCTTCTGGTAAAGACATACAACAGGAAATAGCACTACAGACGTTACAAATTTGATTCTTTTCTGAAATAATTTGCAGGAATGATAACGCATAATGCTCTTTTAGACGACGTTTTGATATAGTTCAAAACCAAACACTTATAATGTTAGACGCACGATAAATAGGAAAAGATAACTGCCACATTTAAACGTCATATAAGCGTTTGCAAAACAGTGTTTTTCTTTCATACAGGGACACTTATTTTTTGAAAATCGGCTTAAGTTGCCAAACTGATCGGACATGATTATATATGATTGTCTTTGGGATGGGTCTTTGCAGACAGAAAAACATACTTATAATGGCAAACACAGGAAAAGAACATATTTAAAATCATTTTGTTTCGGAGAAAGCAAGACATTACGTTCATCATACAAAACATAGGTAGTTACCCATAAGTTTTTACACACTTTCATAGCTGCAATGCTTCGTGTTCTAGACATGACGCAGTATAAACCTAGAAAAAACATTTATTCTGAAATGACGACAATCAATTCAGAGGAGGAAATTCTCAGTATTAGTTGCCAAAAGTTTCATGATTACACATGATGTTGATTGAGATACGTATTACATAAACAAAATAATATCCTAATAGCGAAAGACACACGATCAGATAAATGTTAAAACCCTCCAGGTTCTTATTTGCATTCCTTTACATAGCAAATCATACATTCGGATCATCAGATGCATGAAACAGTATCACAATGGCAGTGCATGTTTTCATTAGACTGTTCGTTGTAACGCAGCACTGTGAACAGGCAACGATATATCATTTTCAAGTGTCAACAATATATAATTTCAATGATCCCGAAGCACTAGAAAAGGGTGAAGACCTACCCTGCAGAAGTAAACCATGGTGTTGTTGTTGTTTTTTATCCCCGGAAATAATTCAAATGGGTAACGTTAAATAACTTGCCAAAATCCGAACTATGAGAGTCGCAACATTTCTAGTACTTTGTAAGAATAAGTCAGTTAGATGTGTTCGAATTCCAACAACGTTTTATCGTCTTCAAACACCCAGGCTTTGTTTGTTTTTCACAGTAGAGGGTTTATCGTGTGATGCAAAAGTCAAATTGTTTTATTCACATTAGAGGAGTTATTGCGTGACGTAGAAGCCAGATCGCAGTTTCAAACTTAGAATGTTTAAATTGTCCAACTACAATAGTGAAAATCTTTTTTTAAGAATATTTTTAAGGGAAATATAGAAGGAAATACCTCATTTAAGGACCGGGAATAATGTCTTGAATAACTTTTTGTTGAATATTGATAAGGGGAAATTGCAGTCGCATGAGCTGACAATGGTGTGACAAAACTGCACAATTTAATGTTATCATAGTTATATATGGTTTCCTTAGGAGGAATATCAATGCAAATCATTTCCCTACATATGCCCTTAAAGACAAAAGATGTCATATCCTTTGTGATTTAAAAGACGTTTCAGTGTCTAACCTATGATTTAGATGCAGTTATTAGTTTTCCGTGCACAATATCACCAGGAAAAATGTGCCTCTGGTGGAAAGCATGCACGAAACCGCTGCAATAGATAGCTTATTTACAAGGTCGTCTAAGCATCGCGAGAATGCACATGGTATTATCATTCGTCCTGGGGGGGTTTATTGATAGTTGACACTTATTCAAACAAAAATATTATGTTTAAGCAATAAATTTAATTAATAAATATAAACTTCATTAAGACAATGAAACATGCGCTTATTAAAACAATTGCAAACATAAAATTGCCTGCAAGTAATTGTAAAACAAGACACGGTTAAATAGGTTTTAGTGTGAATATATTTGTTATTATTGTACGATGGTTACAATAAAATGAAGCGTTCTAATAAGAGATTTAAATAAGCAGTGATGGCATGAATTGAATAACAAACCAAGAGAGCGCCATGTTGTCAGGAACAAGTTAAAGATTAAATAAAACATGTATCCTGCCACCATCCGAATGGCAGCGAATTAAATGTCTACAATTTTTGGAGATATGTTGAAAATATTCCATACGTGTAAGGTTAATATGTGGCCTTCTTTGAGTTTATAAAGGTCTTTCCTTGCACTGCATTATGGTTAATGCGTAGTCGCCTGAAATGAATCGATTATTTCAGAAACCCTAGCATTACTGTATGCATGTGAATATGTAGCGCCTTTTAAGCGTAGTGCTTTTCCTTGACAAAGGGAAATAGCCTCGGCGTCTGACCAGCGACCATTCTTAATGAAAAAGGCAGTGAATAAGTTTGTAGGTTTCCGTCTTGCTACACTTCTTTATCAAAACAATTTTAAACTGTTGTATTAAACAATCTGAATAACTATTAATCTTAGCAAAGATAGGTCTTGAACATCCTAGCTAACTATATTCCATTACTGGGTCAATGTCTTGCAGTTGTTCGCTGACGCAGCGGACAACGAACTTACAACGTACTGACGACCAAAATTGTGCATATATCCCATTGAACAGGACAGTTGCTGTAAGCAAAACAACATCATCAAAGAGAGAGAGAGAGAGATTGAGAGAGAGAGAGAGAGAGAGAGAGAGAGAGAGAGAGAGAGATCTTAATTTGTGAGAAAAAAAGGGAATGTATGGGCATGTATTTTAGACTTCTCATAACTCTTCAAATACAAATGTTTTTGTTTTATATATTTCATGGATATATAAAAGTGCGACTTAACTCTGTCTGTCTGTCTGTCCGTCCGTCCGTCCGTCCGTCCGTCCGTCCGTCCGTCTGTTTGTTTGTCTGCAGGATCAAACAGGAGTACATTGGTGGCATTCATCGAGGACACAGTAATGTTTTATCTGACGGTCTAGTTCATTTGGGATCCTATATCTGTTGGTAGACTTGTAAAGTTGTGTTGGCTTAGTAAATCATTACGAATGAAGCTCTGAATGAGATGTTCGGTTATTGATACTTTTGTTTATCATCTCTGTGTGATTTTGGCGACTTTAAACCAGATTTTAGTAAACTAAAAATAAACAAGAAAAAGACACAACAGTGAAACTAATAGGATACTTAAGTAAAGATACCGTAACAATATTAAAATAATGTTAAATATTTAGTTGACGAAACCGTAGTTCTGGTAGACCGTTTTCCCTAGACGTATTTTTGTGTTGAAGCTCATTAAAAAAAGTTTCTCTATTTTTAATGTCATTAAACCGACAGCAGTCCTGTTAAATGAAAGTTTCCAATAAAAAATGCATGAAGACTTAGATTTAACTAAACAAGCGCACTATAAAATTGATTTCTCAGACACCAAATTTCAAAATGAATATCACATAACATTACTGTGTCTAAAGGTCAGGGGCAATAGACTGTTATTTCAGATACAACTCTATACTAGAACCACTACTGATTAGTTACAAAAAGCAAGGAGAAGGACATGGTCATGGTATAAGACTTGCACTGGAACGTCATGGAGCTTCCTTATAGATTTTACCAAGTGCCAGCATATACCTTCTCAGTTCCGCCTAGATGAGTCAGAGAACTCTACCTCTCAGCCAGTCCTGTTTAACCTGCTGAATTGATCTTGCCAATGGAATACTACTTATAATTAACTTTGAACAATGACAGAAAATACATGACCTTGATGAAACATTGGGTCAAATATTTTCATATCTGTTGACTTGCTTATTATTTCTTGTACAAATGTTTTATCATTTTTTTGGAACATAATATTATTAATTCTTATCAACTGTTGAAAATTGCTGAAATAAAGAACATAATATAATTTGCCAAGAAGCAAGTTTTTTTTCTATTCTATATACATATAACTAAAATGAGGCAGCATTTCACGTACAAGTCAATGGACAATTGGTCAAACTATGCAAACAAATAAATGTTTATTTTGAAAGGACAATGTATTTGGTTCAAAACCCAAATCAGTCTGCCATATGGGATAGACTGGAAAGGATCATTGTTCATATAATTATTTCCTTGATTTCGCTGACAAAAGGGAGAAATGTTTTTATTAACTTAAAACTTTAAATATGTCAATTGGCATAAGTGCCATGGACAAAAACCATAAATGTGGTTGTAGTATTTATTGGAGTAATCGCCCTTTTTTATTTTTTTCCGAATTCAGGTCTTTAGAATATCTTGAAAAAGGCTTTGAAATATTGACCGCAAACATCATAGTATATCTTGTTGTGACGAAATGCATGGCACATTACCACTACTCTGGCTGCATTATTTTAGGAGTTGTAGCCGTTTGTTTATTAATCTTCTCAATTCTTGTCTGGAGCATAACAGGAAATTGACTTCATTGTTATTATACAAATAGTGATGAGAAGTGCAGAAAATGTTATTGAGATGGAATACAGTTTGCAGGGCCCATAACTCTGTTCTTGTCATTCAGAGAGTTATTGCCCATTGTTAAGCAATAAATTGGTATATTTTGTTGAAAGGCAAAGTGGATACTGGTTTCAACTGATATGCGTGAATGGCAGTCTGTGACATCTGTGTCTTGTATTTTATGAATGTTAAATATCTGTAAACTAAGAAAAAGGTTTGTTGTGAACAGGATTCATGTAGCTGTAATTGTATTAGACATACAGGCAGCTTCTTATAGATTGTTAAGTCTTTTTTGTGTATATGTGGGAAACAGATGTGGTGTGAGTGGTAAATGGTCTGTGGAGGCAATGATTCGTGTCATTGTGATTGTTTTGTCGATATCAGTAAGTCTACAGTTCTTCTCTTTACATTTAAATTTACAAGTTCATTTGGTCTTCATTTTATACCACGTACATGATTCTTTCTGTAACCTTATTACATCATGAACTTTCATAAAATGATGTACTGGAATGGACATACTGAATGTAGTATTACTAAATTTAAAATATTATACTAGTAATCATAAGTGATACAGTTTGGTAATACTATAATACAATGAGTCATGTCCTAAAATCATTTATCACTCTCTTCCCTTGAATTGACAGATGGAGAGAAGACCTAATCTGGATGATTTGACAAACATTGAAATCATTGATCGATACCGTCTTGATCGTGATGGGATCGATTATGTGGAAAACATATTATCAAGACAAATAACGCCAAAAGCGTATCGAAACCATGCCATCTCTGCAAGGCACAAACTACTTATAACCTTAAGGTATCTCGCGACTGGTCCAATCCAACTGAATGACTGCGACATTCATGGTGTCAGTCAACCGACTGTTTCAAGAGTACTTGGAGAAATGCTGAATGTCTTGTCAGATCCAAGGCTGGTACGACAGTTCATTTCCTTCCCCACAGATGCAGCTGATCTGAGGAGGAACGCTACAATTTTTGAGGGAATTGCAAACTTCCCAAAAGTGATGGGCCTCATAGATGACACCCACATACGAATTAGGGCACCGTCAGAAGACGAATATATGTATGTAAACAGGAAACAGTTTCACAGCATAAACGTGCAGGTGGTTGTGGATGGTGAAGACAAAATCATCGACATTGTAGCCCGCTGGCCGGGATCTGTTCACGATGCCAGAACTTTGCGAGAAAGTGGCCTATCCCAGCTCTTAGATAATGGGTTTGGAGGCCATGAACAGTTCCATCTACTGGGTGATAGCGGCTATCCTAGTAAGCGATGGCTGCTTACACCATATCTGAACCCCCAAGGTTTAGCACAAGAAGCTTACAACAGGTATGCAGTAATTGCTTAATTGTATTTATTTTACATATGAACATTTACTTTTTAATTTTGCTAAAAGATAAGTATGGCAAACAGTTGTATAATATGATCACAGTATAATTAAATATCAACATTTAAACAATCACAGTTCTTTGAAGTGGTAATCAAAATTAGTAACAATCACTGGCTCTAAATATCACTATACTATAAGTCCCATATCATCACAGAATGAAAGCTTAAAATGTACATGTAAAAATGTATAAAATGATTAAACTGTTTTCATCTTGAAAGGGAATATCAGACATTGATAAAACATGTTCTGTCAACAAATTTCTTTGTAGATATTTAATATTAACAATTTCTATAATTTATTCATTACTTAATACTGACATTCCTTATTAACATAACAAAAGTTCCATTAAACTTTTAAATGCATTGCAGAAGCCACAAAACAACAAGATCCAGGGTAGAGAAAGCCATTGGACAGCTGAAGAGGAGATTTGGTGTGCTCCATACAGAGATTACCCTTTCACCAGAAAAAGCCTGCAAGTAAGAAGCACCCTTATGATTCAAACAACTGTTTGACGATTATATTCTCTACATGAAATGTATATTAAGGTATCCGAACCATCACAAATGAAGAACACTTTGTTAGATTTGTATATCTAAAGCTAAAAGTTGATTGAGTTTATACCGGACTTTATTTAAGTATAGTTGTTTTGATATTGGCATCTTACTGGTTACAAATATGTAAAATGAACAACTGAATTTTATAAATAACATCAAACGACCACCAAACACACCAGAGAAATGGAAACCAGCAAACAACTTTAAAAAATTACAAAACAAATACATAATGGACAAAGCTATTGAACATTGACACCAGAATGATAGGGGTCATCAGGCATCAAACACTGACATATTGTGCCAATCTGTCAGAACTTAGTTTAAGTTGACATGATTAACAACATGGCTGTTAACATTCAAATTGTTACCACTCTGAAAGATTAGTGGAAACAGTTATGATATGTAGATCTTTTATTACTTGAATATTTTATCACATTATCAGTTCATGTTTAAAGATTAACAACAATGTCGTTAATCATGTTGTTGATTTAAACAAGGTTTTGAGTGATCGGCCAAGTAGGGGTTTGATTCCTTAAAACCTCATCTTTATAAAGTTGAGTTATAGTAAGTGCACAATAAAGTCTCATGTACATGATGTATATATGGAAAATGTATCTTGTTGAAAAGCATTTAGATATGGGGTAATGCAATGCAAAGCAAATGGTTGTCATGACATCATATATTATCCTATGACATCATCTGTAAAAAGGAAATCTTACTACAATTAAACCACCAATATTCAGTAATAAATAGAAGCTTTTGGAATTGAAAATATTTCATAATAGACATAGACTTGATTTATATATTATATATATTTTATATGACTGTCTTATTTTGATGCTTGTTCATGAAAAAAGCAGGGGGAAGTAACTGAATGGTGTTAAAGGTTAAATCTATCAGATGCAAATTCAAATTATACATAGAAAATGTTTTCTTATGTTTTAAATATTTAATCATTTTTATCATAGAGTAGTCATCGCTTGTGCTGTGTTGCACAACCTGTGTAAAGCAAGAGGGATTCCATTTGCTGACAACCAAGATGATGACAATGGAAATAACAACAATGGTGATCCAAGGCCACAAGACCAAATGCCCGGTTTGCGATACAGGGATTATTTTGCTGCTACATATTTCCGTATGTTACTCGGGCATATTTTGTTAAACCAATACTGTCATGTGTTTAGGTCTATGTTACAATTAGGCATTTGAAACAGTTATACATATTCAATGGCACCAAAAAAGCAGAAGCAAATATAACATTGACAGTTTTACATTTTTTCTGTGCTAGTACCTTCAAATGTTTCACAAACTTCATTTTGTTATTTGTTCATAAAAGTGATATTAAATGAATAAGTTTTACCAATGACAATACAACAACTATTTGCAACCAAAATCTCTGAATGAGTCATTTCATCACTACAGACAGTAACATTTGAAATACTTTCTTATCCATAATTAATTTAAACATTGGATATCATCCAAGATTTTGATTTGGACAGTTTTGATTAATGTAGAATGTCATTTAAAATTAGTAAGTATAGTTATGACTCATATACATAAAAGATGTTAAATAAAATTGAATACAACACATATGATGGTAGAACAATACACTATAAAGTATGCCTGGTAATTATCAACTTGAAAATGTCACATTAACAAGGTAATACTTCTGCAGATATGAGTAAAATATTGTGCTTAAACAGTTGAAAAAAAAAATACTGGTACACAAATAATGCATGTCAATATCTAAAAAGTTTAATTTGTCTTTAATTTTTTTTCCAGCAGTGCCACCTCTAACTCCAACTTTCTTTTTTTCAGGTTGATCACTTCCAAGCATAGTTTACAGTGTGAACATTGATTGGAGCATGAAATGTCATTTGAAGAAAAGATAGTGTCCACATTTAAGACTGACTGGAATTCTGGAAACGTCTGTGCTTCCGAACTATGTGGAGTAACAGCATCTTCGCACACATCTGTTATTTGGGGCAGTCTGAAATGTAGCATGTATATGCATTTTTACATGAAACTTGTACTTCATTAAATTGCATGCAAGTGTTTCAAACCCTTGTTTACATATCACCACTTATTACAATGTTTCAAGTTTTTTTATAGATGATTTTGATGTTCTTTTGCCACATGTTTTGGTAAAAATGAAACTAAATGTGTGTTGTTTCCTGTCATTTCTGTGAAATGGTGAAAATGTCAGGAACGGATTGATTATATAACGATTTTTGGGCTGAGCTTCTCGGTAGTAATTGTATAACAAAAATGAAATGTTTTCTGTTGTAATTCTTACGGATTTATATGGAAAGCAGATGTTGGTTGACTTGTTAGTACGCTTACACTAGATGGTGATGACCCAACACTGAAATATAATGCCATATAACAAAGATATTACTTCTTTTAACTATTCAATCTTTCTTGGCAGAATTTTTCAATTTTCTGACAATGTTTGGTGAATTGCAGTGCCACACATTGTGTTTTAGTACATTTATTCAGTCAGCACTTTTTGATATATAAGCATATCACATTAAAATATATGTTGTTAAGTTAAAACAATTTTTTTTCATTCAGATATATAATATGGAAAATAGGCATTGATAAAATCACTATAATAACTTCAATTTTACATACATGGCATGGAATACAGAGAATAGCTAATTTGTTTTTGTTATACTAATAAAACATGTACTAATAATATATAACATGATAACAACCTTGTACACTGCATCCATGTAGTGTCGAACCCTGTCGCAGCTGGCATTATGCCATGAATGTTAACGGTCTGACGACCAACAACATCCATTACAGCCTCGGTCACAGGGTTCAGTGGGTTCTTTCGTCCACCTGCTGCTCCTGTTAAGACATTTTATTTGTAACAGGTTCAAAAACACAACACTATGTTCTTAATGAATACAATCACCAATATCACATTGTCTTGATTTAATAATATTATGAGATATATATTTTTGACTTAATCTTATGATTTAATGTTTACCCTCAGATTGATCAGAACATTTAATATTGGTATGGAACACACAGGAAAGAAAGCAGGTTGAGATTTTAAGACAGAAATGAAGACATAATTTGAAAATGTTTATGAAACTCATTTTATGGTATGCAATAATATTATCATTATGTAATAACCTGTCTTGGTGGCATCTCTTATGTAGTCACTGTACTTGGCCCGGTGTGTTTGGGCCAAGTTATCCCACTTATTTGACAGGTCTGCAGATGACCGTGGGTAATGCGACTGTGCATTAAAATCATCTTTTATGTGTTGCCAAAGCTCTTTTTTCACTGTTGATGTTATCCCTGCAAATTTTAATGATGCATTTAAATAGTTACATAATTATCATTAAATAAATACAAATCGCCTGATATTACAAAACAATATAAAAGGACATTTGGGTAGAGAAAAGTATTCTTTAGGATAGTTTATATTTATTGATAAAATGTTCATCACTTATACACATAAAGTTTAACGTGTGCCCGTGTGGACTGTCAAGAAAATAGCATTCTCAATATAATAACTTATAAAAAATATACATGTACTGTATACGAAAACAGATGGGTATCCCCTCCCCGAATTCCCAATGTGGGGATGCAAACAAACCAACATGTCTAATGTTAAAAATGTAAAATGTTTAACAAAATGTGGAGTACCGTTTTAAGTTAAACAGAATGTAAACAAATGTTTCAAACCTAAAAAAATACTTACAAGGAACAGATTTAGCCTTATATACGGCGTAGTTGGTTAGTTTCTTATCAACACTAGACCGTCCACCCATAACCTCGCACAGCAGAATGCAATCGGCCGGTGTAAAATTAGGATTACGATCCTTCTTTTCCGAAAAAGCGATCGGAGCGGCCATTTCGATCGTCTGCAGTCTTCGATAAGGTTCGCGCGTGCTATTTTAAACATACCGGGGAAACCTTTCGTCACTTCCGGAGCTATTAATAGAAAGAAATTCCGGCACGCACTTGCCTATGCTTGACAACGATTTCTTAGATTCGATCTTAGATTTGAGGTTATCCTTTCGGAAGATTTAGAACAAGATTAGTTTTGAATATAACTAATAAATAAGATCGACTCTAACCTTCCGTAAGATTAAGAAATAAGGATTTTATCAAATTGTAAGGACAGATCTAAGATGTATATTGAATACGGCCCCTGGCCGTGATTGTTTATTAAGAAATATAACTGAGGGCCATAATACATTATAAGGACCGGCCAGTCAGCCAACGAAGGTGTATATGGACCGAGGCGTTATATTCCTTTTATTATACCGAACAATTCATATTACTATTCAATATTTTGAAAGCGCTATTAATGTATTTCATTGAAAAAAACAATTAAGGTTTACTTGCGACAATTGTTCGCCGTGGTGAAAATTGCAAGTCGTACTAACCTTTTTTATGACGTCAGCGGTCCATATTATATAACGTCAGCGGTCCATATTATATAACGTCAGCGGTCCATATAATATAACGTCAGCGGTCCATATTATTTTTTGGCGAGGTATTGACCGCTGACGTCATAAAACTGGGTAAAATGCACTGATATACGGACTGATCGACTTTACATATAAAGGACACATTTATGTAAGGTATAATATTGTATGTTACTTTTCATTTGATATTTAACAGGGCTAAAATATTGCTTAGCATCGCGTAATTTTCCAACTCTTTTGAAGCTTTTCCAGATATGTATTAACCCATTATCCCAACTGGCGGTCGGCTATTCCGGACTAGGTGGCCAGTATTTTAAAAACATGAGAAAAAAGAGCAGAACGTTTTTTAGATAAAGTGCAATCGGAACTCCTCGGCTAGTATCAAGATATGGCCTCGGATATAATACGGGTCGTAAGAAAATAGTCCATCATGGCCGACCAAGAAGATGTTCAAACAACCAAGAGATATGTTAAACCGAAGACAAAATGAGGAGCGTAACTTTTACCACTTATTTGTGTGTAAGAGTTATTTTTATACTTATTGCATTTTATTAAAATATAAAAATGGTTTTAAAAGAGCCCTAATGAGAAACTAAATGGAAATGTCATTAATTCTTAGTCGGTGGGGTAAAGTCTTCTTCCATTTGACATATTCAAAGATTATACATTTCATTTCATTAACTCGATTTTTTTATAAGTAAAATTTACATTCTTTTAACCAAGGATGTATGGTTTATATGTCCGTCAGTGTTGGTATCGAACAGCTTAATGTAATGGCACAATTGATGCCTGTTCACTAATATAGCTCTCTAAATAAATTAGATCTTCATTCTAGTGGTTTAGCAAAATGAGTTTGAACGCATAAACCAGCACACATTTCTTTCAAGCTGGGAGTAAGATTACTATTATTGGTCCCAGTTTCAACTTCATGGTTAAATTCTATGATATCCACCGGTGGTGGTGATGCAGAAACATTGAAAAATGCTTACATTTTTACTGTGCCAATGAAATGCAGACATTTAAATTTTAATATTATTGTCATTTTCAAAGAGCAGTATGGTACCAGTGGTGTGGCCGACTCTGAATTTTTGGCTTGTTCTAATGAAAAAAGGCAGCTGAGGTAATGGTTGTGCTATTTTCAAAATTGGAACAATAATTTACCAATCAAGTATCCTATATGTTCAAGCCCAAATGTACCTGCATGTTTGTACAATTAATCAACAGGGTTTGATATTATTATTATTAAAATATCAACATTGTAGTGGAATTTAAACATGATAACAATTTCATTTCATATTATTAAATTTACCAGTAGTCCAGAGCTAAAAGCTGCTCTCTCACAGATTGACAAGTTCTTCTTGGTCATTCTTCAAAAGCCCTCAATTGATATGAAAGGAATAATAAAATTAAATGTACACAAATAAATGGCTTAAAGCAATTAAATTTTTAATTATGAATATTAATTTTAAATTAAATTTTCAATCTTGAATATGAAAGACTGTGATCTGATATTATGTCAACAGTCTAATATCACTGGTGTCCATACATTTGCACAATAATTGCCAATTGGCTCGTTTAACGACAAAAATAAAAAGGTGGCAGAACAGTAAAACTGTAAGGATTCAGCTTTAAATTGGTGTTGCATTTAATAGTTTGTGAATACCTTTCTGTTGTGGACAGGCTTTTAAAATAATTGATCTGAAAATATAATTCCTATTATTTCTGTTGTATGTTTTCTATTTCAGGTACTGGAATCCGAATGAAATAAATAAAACAAAAATGCCATTGTATGAGGATTGACCTGCAATGCATGGAAATCATCTAACACAACTGCAACGCCTACCTTGGGGAAATGAGTGCAAGATGGAAACAAAGCGTTCAGTGAAAAATCTTGTCATCTCAAATATTGGATGACTCAATACTGATGTGAAGTTGCAGATAAAAGTCATCTGTTGGCCCGTGATTATTAGATACACCCAAACACATATTTCAAAAGCGTTATATGGTAAAGGATTTATCTACGCTTAAAGTGGTTTTCCTATATTAAGGAGGGAAGATAACTACAAAAAACAGAAACAGATGGCATTTCAGACCAAATAAAGGAGAACTATTTTGTTCAGTTAACTTTTTAATAATTTAGAAAAGCCTTTAATAGGGCACATCATTGCAAATGCCATATTTAAAAAAAAACTGGGCTCTTTAAAATGTGAAAAGGTGAAAGTGGTCTAGAGGAAAAGCCTCAAATTCAAGGTTGTGGGTTCAAGCCCCTCCAAGATACTTTCTCATGACCTCAGGAAAAGGATGTCCGTACTTGTTTCTACTTTGGCAACATACTTAAGAGTGTTTCTGTTAGCTCCTGCTTGCATAGCAATCTGATTAGGCATAAAATAAGATACTAGCTGAATTGCAAACAGTTTTTCCATTTGTGTTGAATTGTTTTCTTTATTAAGTTGAATTAAACGAACACATAACATGACTTTTGATTTTACAGATGCATGTTTATTTTGTTGATTGTATGAGTTTATTTTCTCAAATGATGTAATAAAAGTTAATTTGAATGTTCTTTTTTTAGTTTGAAGAAAATGTATTGAGGCTTTGGCATAGCATAGTGTCATCATCAAAACAATGTATTAAAAACCAAACCGTCAAACCAAGTACTCAAAGAGGCACAAGGATATTGCTAAAGAGACCGGTAATTTATTTAGACAAATAAAATGCATAGAAAGATCTATAACTCTGACACATGGTAATGCTTAAGTCCTCTTATTGTGTGTTTATGGTTAAGACTGAGACGTACAGTATCTTTTATAATGAAGACTTAAATTTGTATGGCAACTTAAAGCCATATATATATGTATATATATATATATATATATATATATATATATATATATGGGGATTAAATGTATGTATGTATGTATGTATGTTTGTATTTAGACCTTGCGGTCAAGGATAACCCGTGAAAGTGCAAGCACTTATTTCCAGCGGGGTCCTTTGTTTTTGCTGAAGGGACAGCACGCTGAAGAGACAGTGGTGGGATACAAGAACGTCCGGGTGCGATACCCTAGCTCTTTTTCGAAGAGACCCCTCGGTTCTTTTACGTGCTCGGTGTAAAGCACCGATACACGGGGTACAACTTTCCTGGGTTAAACCAGTACTGAGTACACCACTTTTCCAAGCACTACCCTTTAAATGCCGAGCGCCAGGCAAGGGAGCTACTTGAACCAATTTTTAACGTCTTTTGGTATGACGCGGCCAGGGATCGAACCCACGACCTCCCGCTCCGCAGGCGGACGCTTAACCACTAGGCCACGGAGACGGTAAATATACTCAATGCACTTATAAGGGCTTGGCACAGAAATGAAAGTAAAAATGGGAGCAAAAACTAAATTATCATTAATTTTACATTGGATTGCATACAGATGGATCTGTTATTGCTTGACTTGTATTAAAAATAAAATTAAGGGGCATTTTGATCAAAAATGTAATTATTCTTGTTTGCATTTTATGGAGTTGGACATTTAAGAGTCATTGTGTGAAGAGTGATCTAAAGGCTAATTATTCGAAATAGATTAAGTATTAAAGGAAAAAGGTCTGGTATACATTGCTGAAAAGCTCAGTAACAAGGCTAAATATTTGTTCAAAAAAATCAATTGAGTATCTTATCAGTTAATGTTTTGGTGTTGTTGTTTTTAATAAAAAAAGACAATTTGCTCAAAGATATTGAGACTTATAATTATTGATTAAGACAAATAGTTGTAAAGAAACTTTTAATGAGTGGGTTTCTCCAAAGCCTATGAGGTAAAGTGAAGCATGACCTGCCGTGAACAAATACTATTTGAAGACAAGTTCTGTCAACTTAGTGCACCAGTCAATTGTACCACCCCCCATCGACCCCAGGTCCGGGGGTATACTGGGGTTAAACGAGGAAATGGGCCGTGTTTTTACCTATCAGGTGGCCCTGCAGTGCTGGGTGAATGCGGTGGTTTTGCCTTCGCTTAAAATATAGAGGGGAAAGGGCCTTAACTAGTGTCCCTGGGGTGTGGGGGAATTTTGCAGGGATTTTACCATTTTAGCATGGCGGGTTTTAGCCGGGGTTGGCTGTACTGTCCCCGCTATTCCCCGGACCGGGGGGGGGGGGGATTACAATTGACTTGTGCATAGCCACATGACCGTTGTATGGTACTACCAATTGAGCTTACTGGGTGGCTAGTCACCGCCCCACCCCAACCCACACTGGCCACAGAACATTCACTTTGCAGCCAAAACCCAATAATGCTGAAGTTAAGGCATGCATGGCTATCAGCTGGTAAACTGACTGGGTGCCAAGCTCACACCCACCAACAACCCACAAAACTCTGCACATTGCAATCAATGATTTTACAGAATAGTAATGTTGCTAGAATGGCAAAGCATGGTGTGAAAAATAACACTAGCAAAGTATGACTTAAAACTTACATTTCATAGGGTTATCGTATGGCTGTTGAGAAAATGCTGACATTTAGTACATGCATGCATTTAATCCTATGTATTGATTCATGCATGCCATGAACCGTATGATCATTTCAATTACTGTCAAGTACATTTTCTGTGGGCTCATGATTTTTCTAGAGGAAACAGAGTGCTTCATGTATAAGGAAACATCTAAATATTCATAAAACGAACATTGTTTGAGGTTACAATAAATATTTTCTCTTAAACGAGCACATTTAATTTAACACAATCCATTTCCTTATTGTTACAATGGGCCTTCTTTACGCGGATTGAAAACGGTGTTAATCGCCGGTAGCCGCATCGCACTTTTGTATATCCTTACTACTATTTACGAGGTCCATCTCGAAGCTTGCCGGAGATGGCCGAGTTGTTACGATTGTATAAAGTGCTGAAAGTTAAATAAAATGCTGAAAAGTGGAATGAAAAGATAAATAGAATATTCGGTATGTGTTGGGTATAAATGAAGTGTACCATGCTCGGTCTGGAAAAAAAGCCTAAATACCGACTTGCATATTTATTTCCTGACTTTAAGCATGTGCAGAAATAATATATTTGAGTCATACCAAATGTATTTCTAAGACTTCCGCTTGGTATTTTGCCATCTTAGTTATTTTTCTTATTACTTTGCGCGATTCTAGTGCCCTCCCTGCTTTAAATATTACTGAAATACAAATGGTAACTAGAAAAAAGCAATCAAAGTCAATCGTCTTCAAGGACCTCATGGCATGCGTCTTTCACCGTTTATCATTATTACTGCCGCTGGTGACAATATGGCTATGTCAAATGAAATATGTGTCATGTCAGGCTATTCTCCAAATTGCTTCATTTCCGGTCTTATTTAGATATTCCAATGTCCTGCAGGCATGGACAAAAGAAATCGGAAACATTCAGCATCAAGGTAGCTTAGATGTGTGCTATTTGGTCAGATCGTAACTCGGGTGATGCAAAACACTCTTAGGAGACACCGTGGTTTTTTTTAACAGAATACACATTAAATGTTAGCAGAATGCATATCTTAAACATCTTTTATAAGAAATGATAAAAGTACATGATTGCGATTTCGATTTGTTATACCTTACGGCGTTAGACTAATTATTGATATGAATAGAAAAAATAAATAAGGCAGTGTATAAAGACTTTCAGTGTATTTGCAGAGTTTCTATTATTTTAAACCACCTAAATATGGTTTTAAAGGCCAAATATCTTGATTTCATTGTAATCTTAGACTTTATTGGACTCTTTTGGTGGATTGGTATGTCCAACTTGTCATCTGACATTTATTAAAACTTTGCCATTAATGAATTATGTTTGTAAGAGATACTGTCAGGCTTTTCCAACTATATACGTGTTTCCGTTTGCCGAAAATTAACTTCAAATGATCAGTGCCCTTATAAAAATATATCAATATTATTTTCTTTCCATTCATGTATTTAAATGGTGCCGACATTATACGAGGTCCGTGTTATAACCTTTCAAGTGCCCATTTTAGGTATAATTTCATTTTAATGCATTTTATGTTTAACTCATTTGACTTTTTTTAAATTGCTATCTAGATAAACACAACTTCCCCAGTTATAATAGCGTCAAAATATCGCTAATCTTTTTTTTAATCTGATCCTTAATCGAATGCATTTTTTGTTTCGATCATTAAGGCCAATGAGTTAAACATAATTAAATAATTTGGCATCAACCTACATTCTGGACCTTTTGAGGTTTCGAAAAAGTACCCTATTTTAATACATAAGTACTAGGTATATAGTTACAACAAAAAACGTTCTACAATTGACAAATTGCACTTATTTGTGTCTGGTATATTTGTATCGTTATAAATTATCCATGCTAAATTAATACTGTTTGTACAGTTGGAACTGTCTTTTTCCTTTTGCAAAGAAATATGATTTTTTTTTAATTCTAAAAAAGAAAATCTAACTTAACATTCTTATTTCCAGATCCAAGTTGTACTAACATACTAGTAATGGTAATGCTGGGATAAACATTGATCAGGTTTTGTATTACATATTCTAGGAAAGGTTGTACTTTATGGCAATCCCTAAATAAATGTATAAGTGTTTCTTCACAGATTTCACAAAATGAATTTATTGTCAGCAATGTTTTCTTTTATATAACAAAGAATTCGTTGGTAATATTCGATGGACTACTCGTGTTTGCAACCATTGAGTCTTTTGTGCCGTTGAATAACTATATACAATATACTATACTATACTATATACCGTAACCCGACCTAAGTGACATAGTGAACTCCGTAACCCGACCTAACTGACATAGTGAACTCCGTAACCCGACCTAAATGACATAGTGAACTCCGTAACCCGACCTAAGTGACATAGTGAATTCCGTAACCCGACCTAAGTGACATAGTGAACTCCGTAACCAAAACTAATTGACAATATGAACTCCGTAACCCGACCTAAGTGACAGAGTGAACTACGTAACCCGACCTAAGTGACATAGTGAACTCCGTAACCCGACCTAAGTGACATAGTGAACTCCGTAACCCGACCTAAGTAACATAGTGAACTCCGTAACCCTAACTTATTGACATGGTTAACTCCGTAACCCGAAGTTATGGACATGGTGAGCGCCGTAAGCCGACATAAGGGACATTGTTAGTTGAAAACCCAAACGTGTCGTTACTTAATAAAACGCATTATCAATCGTATGATTAATAATAAACGAGGTTACAGAAAGGGATTATCATAAAAAAGGACTTACTGAAATAAAACCATGGCAACTCGGTTTATCTGGGTTGAATGTACTAACAACTCGTCCAAAAAACAAACGCACCGCTTGTCCTACGCATATTCCAAAACATTATGCACGTATATCAGCAGGAAAAAATAAGATGCAAACATAAATGTTCATTGTTATCAAATTGAATTTCGATATAGCGGAATAAATCGTTTTGACCCAGATATTTTAGTTATTAAAAGTTGCATTTGAGCAGTGTTCAACACTCGAGCAACTTAAACATACAATTGGTAACATTTTGAAACCAGCGGCACCAATTGTAAATGTTATGAAAATATTATATAATTTTACCTAGTATTTATCATCACTAAATGCTTTTATATATTTCTGTCTAATAAGAAACATGTTGCATAGATGATGTATTTATGGGATTTTTTCTAAACCTTAATTCATTACCTTCAATACCGTTATTTATAGTCGAAAAATACATTTCACTCACTGAAGATGTCCTTTTGCCAAAAAAAAACGGAATGCGAAATAATGATTGTAATGAATAATCGGATCACGCTCTGCTATTACCACGAATTCGAATCAAGACCTTTTTCTCCCACCTCAGATTATAAGTATCTTCCATGGCCGAGAGTGTGAGATGGATTAATTTCGATCCGAGCGTAGGGTGTTTTGCGGAAACGAGGTTTACCGAGTTTCCGCAAAACACCCTGCGCGAGGGTCGGGATGAACCTATCTTACACGAGTGGCTATGGTAGATGCTTTTTCTCCCACCTCAGTTAAACAAAATTAAGTAAAAATGTAAAAAAAATTTGCTGGAACTCTTTTGTGCTTAGTGAAAATAATTGCGTAAGGATATGCGAGCATTCATGGTTGTCATGGATATGCGCGCAGTGATTCAGATTATGTTAACAGTCTAATCGGTGTTTAATAAGTTCGAAGGAGAGTGAAGCATTATTTCTTGAAAGGTGCGTGAAAACTGTTTTATGGTGACATTTGAAGCAAGAAATAATCAACTAGCGATCCAAATATTGCCACAAGACAAGGTTTCCATGATGCTACAGACGACAGTCTTCAACAAGGGAGGTAATTGAAATGAGAATGTGTTTGTGTGTTACAGTGGCTTCGCTTTGTTGTTTTGAGTGGTTGTTTCTATCTAATATACCTTAAACATGATTCCATCCACAAATTTTATAGTTTGTTTCGATAGTTATTGTTACATTATACCACTGTTGACAAAAGGACTGTGTGATGCATGTTGAAGGTTATCGCGTATTCTGCCCACTTGCAGTTGTTTTTTTCTTGGTCCTCCGGGAACATTTCATTGACGACGATCAAATAAACCGCTCCTAAAATTGTGTATGCTAAGGCTCAAAAAAAGTATTTACCACCTTACATTGAATTTACATCATTTCTTTTTTATGTTTTCAATGGATTAAAAACTAACCTAACCTGATCTAATTTTCTTTATAATTGGTTATGCAATTAATGGAATTATTCTTAAAAATATGTAATGTCTTTTCATATTCAAATACTATATGATAAAATATCTGAACCCGAAAGCCGGGTTTTTAGTTATTAGTTCCTTTATATTTTAATATGTCATGCTACAATATGTCATGTTTACCTCTTTTCACATGCATATGTGTTGAGCGTAAATAAAACTTGACAACAATGTTGCCCTAACCATTGTTGTAAATGAACCTCTGCAACAGTAATAACAACTGATTTCACACCTCATATTTCTAGAACATAGTTGAAAAACAACTTATTGGCAAGCACCAACTGGACCAGCATAGCTTTAACAAAATGAGAGTATATGCTTTGGCCAAAAATGCATAATGACTGGATGACATATATTTTATTCGATTTATGTTTTTGCATAATCATACATAAGGAAAAAGTGACAGACACCAGCACTGCATTATTAATTTCAAGCACGTGTATGTTCGTATAAGCGTATGTTGCTTCTGACATGTATAGCAGTAAAAGAAATTTGATATTCATTTTGAAATTTGGTGTCTAGGAAATCAAATTAAAAGTTCGTTAACTCAATTTTAAATAGAGGATTTCTGGCATGACTGAGTTGTAAACATCCTTAAAATAGCGCTGCTGTCAAATTAATCATAAAGAGAGAGTAAGCGCTTGTTATTAGGTTTGACACAAAATATCTGTACGGACATCGGCTTACTACATTTATGGAATCCTTCGCATCAACTTTTCTGCTTTAACCACATTGATATATTGTAACATTGTCTCTTTTCCATTTCCCCATGGTATCACTAGTGTGTTTTTTGTGTTTTTAATTATGCCTTTCATTGAAACTTCATTGCTTGAAACTCGACACATAGGTATATGGCAATATCAAATTGTAACCCTTTGAATGATTTTAACTTTGGGCCACTTTTTGGTACAACGACAGTGTGTGTATACCACGTGATAAATTGCGTCATAAATGCGTCGGGGGGGGGGCAACATTTTGCTTCGAATGAAGACTTTAAAAAAAGATATAATCACTATTTTGTTCACCATTTTGAATGAAACATAATGCAGTCTACGCCGCATAACTTACCTATGTTCTGGAAAGAAAACTGATTGGACAAGCAATCACACGAGGTAAATGCAATCCTACCTACTCGACCATCTCCGGCCTGCTTCGGGATACACGATGGTAGTGCAATCGTACAACCCGGCAATATCCGGCCAGCTTCGGGATACACTAGGTGAATGCAATCGTCACAACGCGGTCTTTCGGTCCAGCCAAACCAAGGTTAAAAAACGCTCTACGGGGACAAACTGTTGTTAAATCCCCGCCAAATGCCCCCGCACCCCGAGGACATCCTATGTAAGGCCCATTCCCCGCTGTTTTCGGCGCGAAAACAAAACCACCGCATTCACACGGCACTGCAGGGCCACTTGGAAGGTAAAAACATGGCCCATTTCCCACGCGATCCCTGGTATACCCCCGGGCCTTGGGGCGTGGTTACAATTGACTGATGAGTTAGTAAATCAATTTAAACGTAAACAATATACTAAAATGAATTATTTAATCAATCGTTCAAAACTTGAAAACAAAATTGAAAAATTGCCTTTCAGGACCGGTATATACACATGCAACACGTTTTCAATATGGGCACCGACATGATGGACTTTTTTTAAGGACCCGTATTATCGGACAAATCTGTTGGATAATGGCCGAGGTGTTCCGATCAGAGGTAAATGTAGTTCCATGACCAGTTTATAAGATTATTAGGACTTGTGTTATGTTATGTATGTCTGGCGATAATGAAGAAACAACTGCAATGTTCCTTGTTTTTGTTTGTTTTATTTTGTATTTTATATAGATAAATATAATATGCTTAATTAACAGGGCTTCATCTATTTACATTTGGCTTTGCATTCAAGTAATATGCCGTGTGAACTGTAATTCACAGCGTGTCACGTGCTTGTCACGTGCTTTCTAATTAACAAATCAGCAGCATAATCAATGACAACGCAAACAATGATGAAAAATGTGTCGTTGCACAAATTCTCGAATTGCAAAGGTCATCAGCCCTGTACAAATATGGTAAGGATACAGTATACATGCAAACAAAATAACTGTTTGACATAAATATCAACTATGGACAAGATATACAGAGTGAAACATTGTTTGTTTTCAGAGTGACCAAGACAGGTTACATTTTACGAGTGGCTTTGCCACGAGTCAAGTATTCACTGTTTGTGTTCACGAGGTTAAATATATTGCAATCTTATACAGACACAATTTTATTGTTTTATGTGGTGATAATTATACACTAAAGTCAAAAATAAATTGATACTAATTTGTAAAATGGCCTTCTAACGTCATACCGGTAATTACATCACTATTTTTTCTTCCATTACTTTGTGCGATAAAGTTCGTGTTTTACAGTAAAATAACCAAAAAAAGAATGAAGGAGTGAACTTATATTTCGATAAATTCGCTGTTTGTAAAACACTATACTCGTTAATCGAGGGACTTAAAAAATAGTTTATAAACTTAAATGGCACACTCGAAACAGGACGGAAATGATATAAATTTGGGAAGAATAACAAAATATAATGCCTAAACATACTTGCCTAAACATTTGAGAAAGATAATCACAGATAGAACATCATAATTTATTATTTTGCTTTAAATAAATAGTTTTTATTGAGACTTAATAAATGGTTATAACTGACTTTACTGGCCCAATTTCTCGAAATTACTTGTGTTACAAACTTCAGTAAAGCTTATTAACACAATAAGCCAAATTTCTAACCTAATCTTGATTTTACATAAAAAAGGCTTATCGTGATTATTGTCAAGGTATCACAAAAATCTTTGCAAAAACAAAAAAGAGGAATTAAAATGAATCTGTCATCAGGGACTAAAGATATTCCGAGAAATCCTGGACTGGTTTATAGCAAGTCGCCACTTTGTTACAGCACGGGGTAGCTGGCATAGTTTGAGAGTCCACACGTGTCGCCTCGGTCTTTCGCCATAAAAATGTAGCCCTGATCACCCCAGCGTTGTCCCCAACTGTAAAACAAACGATACCATTAACGTGGCAAACAGTACCTTACACATGAGCGTTGCGAACAGAAGCATACATGTTTACATGGCAAACAGGTTTATGCACATTAATGTGGCGAACAGAATAAAACACATTAACATTTCGAACAGAACCATACACATTAACGTTGCAGCCTTACACATTAACGTGGCACCGCAGCCAAATGCATTAACATGGCGAACGCAGCCAAACACATTAACGTGGCGAACGGAGCCATACACATTAACGTGGCGAACGGAGCCATACACATAAACGTGGCACCGCAGCCAAATACATTAACATGGCAAACGGAGCCATACACATTTACGTGGCACCGCAGCCAAATACATTAACATGGCGAACGGAGCCATACACATTAATATGGCGAACGCAGCCAAACACATTAACATGGCCAACGCAGCCAAACACATTAACGTGGCGAACGGAGCCATATACATTAACGTGGCGAACGAAGCGAAATACATTAACGTGGCGAACGGAGCCATACACATTAACGTGGCGAACGAAGCGAAATACATTAACGTGGCGAACGCAGCCAAATACATTAACATGGCGAACGCAGCCATACACATTAACGTGGCGAACGCAGCTATTCACAATAAGTGGCGAACGGAGCTATACACATTAACGTAACGAACGCAGCCAAATACATTAACGTTGCAACGCAGCCAAATACATCAACGTGGCGAAGGCAGTCATGCATATTAACGTGGCGAACACAGCCAAATTTATCAACGTGGCGAACGTAGCCAAATACATTTTCGTGGCGAACGCAGCAAAAAACATTAACGTGGCGAACGCAGCCATACACATTAACGTAGCCAAATGCATTAACGTGGCGAACGCAGCCAAATTTATCAACGTGGCGAACGCAGCCACATACATAAACGTTGCGAACGCAGCCAAATATATTAACGTGGCGAACGCAGCAAAAAACATTAACGTGGCAAACGCAGCCATACACATTAACGTAGCCAAATGCATTAACGTGGCGAACGCAGCCAAATTTATCAACGTGGCGAACGCAGCCACATACATTAACGTGGCGAACGCAGCCGCATACATTAACGTTGCGAACGCAGCCAAATACATTAACGTGGCGAACGCAGCCACATACATTTACGTTGCGACCGCAGCCAAATACATTAACGTGGCGAACGCAGCCACATACATTAACGTGGCGAACACAGCCACATACATTAACGTGGCGAACGCAGCCACATACATTAACGTTGCGAACGCAGCCACATACATAAACGTTGCGACCGCAGCCACATACATTAACGTGGCGAACGCAGCCAAATACATAAACGTTGCGACCGCAGCCACATACATTAACGCGGCGACCGCAGCCACATACATTAACGCGGCGACCGCAACCACATACATTAACGCGGCGACCGCAGCCACATACATTAACGCGGCGAACGCAGCCACATACATTAACGTTGCGACCGCAGCCACATACATTAACGTGGCGAACGCAGCCAAATACATTAACGTGGCGAACGCAGCCACATACATTAACGTGGCGAACGCAGCCAAATACATTAACGTGGCGAACGCAGCCACATACATTTACATTGCGACCGCAGCCAAATACATTAACGTGGCGAACGCAGCCACATACATTAACGTGGCGAACGCAGCCACATACATTAACGTGGCGAAGCAGCGACATACATTAACGTTGCGAACGCAGCCACATACATAAACGTTGCGACCGCAGCTACATACATTAACGTGGCGAACGCAGCCAAATACATAAACGTTGCGACCGCAGCCACATACATTAACGCGGCGACCGCAGCCACATACATTAACGCGGCGACCGCAGCCACATACATTAACGCGGCGAACGCAGCCACATACATTAACGCGGCGAACGCAGCCACATACATTAACGTTGCGACCGCAGCCAAATACATTAACGTGGCGAACGCAGCCAAATACATTAACGTGGCGAACGCAGCCACATACATTAACGTGGCGAACGCAGCCACATACATTAACGTGGCGAACGCAGCCATTTACATTAACGGGGCGACCGCAGCCACATACATTAACGTGGCGAACGCAGCCACATACATTAACGGGGCGACCGCAGCCACATACATTTACGTGGCGAACGCAGCCACATACATTAACGTGGCGAACGCAGCCACATAAATTTACGTGGCGAACGCAGCCACATACATTAACGTGACGAACGCAGCCACATACATTAACTTGGCGACCGCAGCCACATACATTAACGTGGCGAACGCAGCCACATACATTAACGTGGCGACCGCAGCCACATACATTAACGTTGCGAACGCAGCCACATACATTAACGTTGCGACTGCAGCCACATACATTAACGTTGCGAACGCAGCCACATACATTAACGTGGCGACCGCAGCCACATACATTAACGTTGCGAACGCAGTCACATACGTGAACGTGGCGACCGCAGCCACATACATTAACGTGGCGACCGCAGGCACATACATTAACGTGGCGAACGCAGCCACATACGTGAACGTGGCGACCGCAGCCACATACATTAACGTGACGAACGCAGCCACATACCTTAACGTGGCGAACGCAGCCACATACATTAACGTGGCGACCGCAGCCACATACATCAACGTTGCGAACGCAGCCACATACATTAACGTTGCGACTGCAGCCACATACATTAACGTTGCGAACGCAGCCACATACATTAACGTGGCGACCGCAGCCACATACATTAACGTTGCGAACGCAGCCACATACATTAACGTGGCGAACGCAGCCACATACATTAACGCGGCATCATGTGATTTATGGAAGCATGTAGCATTCTGATATTATGATTATATAGTCTTGTCGACTTGTTTTATGTCAATTTGACAAGTTATATAACTACAAGTTGTCTTATTTATTTCGACGAGTGTACTTTTGAACTTGTGTCAATTTAACGTATGTCGACAAATCATTTTAAACAGGTTGTTTTTATATGATATGGGGTGGTATTCATAAAACATCTGAAGTCATTTCTTCACTTAACTTAAGTCAATTTCCTTAAAATTTCGAAGTCAAATTTAAAGAAACATGTGTTACATAAAATTTTGGTTTTATTAGTCGAATCAATAAATATATAGTAATTCAGATATTATTAAGCGATTGTATGATATTATAAGTGAGATATTTCTATTAAGAAAAATACATAAATAAGAAAACGACTTGATATGTCTTATGAAGACCAGCCCTGTGCACCATTTCAATAGAGTATAAGTCGTAAATTTCGTAAATTGAAATAATCTTAGTGCCATATATTCCTTTTATTGCTACATATTTGTGTGAATTGTAGTGATGTTCCGATGATCGATTATAATCGAAAATCGATTGGTTGGGCCTGAAATCGGCGACGATCGATAGTATTTAATTAAAATCGATTATCGAACAAAAAAAAAAAAATATTAGTAAGTGTTCAGATGTTATCTTTAACAAAATGGCTGATGAAAGCCACAATGAACTCAGGTACTATCTAGTATTTTAAAAACCGATTGTAATATCGATAATCGGTTACTTGAGTGGAACCGATCATCGATAGTAAAGTTGCAACCGATTCCCAACACTAGTGAATTGAGCTAAAGCCAACAATGAAATTGAAAGCGAAGTTGAAGAAAAATCAATTTTATCCCAGTCTTGGCTTTGATACAGATTTACGGCTAAAACTATTTATAGAAACGGTCCCCTGACGTCATCTCTCACCTGTTTTTGATGATCCAGTATTTCCCACGGCTGGAAGCTCCGAATCCTACATTAACCATAGCGTGGTTAACTCGCCGTTTGTTACAGCGGGGGTTGTAGTACACGCCCCTTCTGTAATGCCTACATGGGGATAGATAAGGATGTTTGTAGAAATAGTAATTTTAGAGTGGCGGATCCGTAGTCTAGTGGTAACACATTTGACTATCAATCCAGGGGTCGCAGGTTCGATTCCCCGTAGCATCACTAACAAATACTAATCGTCTTCCGGGAGGTTCGTTAAATGGGGGTCCCGTGTGGCAGTGCTATACACTGGTGCACGTTAAAGAACCAGGGTAGTTCTAACCAGGGTTAGATTCTGGCTGTGCACTATGCACCAACGACCTAAAATGACTAACAATCTTAACGGAGAACTCGCCGAATGGGCAAGGCCCGAGTGCGAGTATGATTAAGCTTACAATAGTATTTATTGCCCAAATATCACACTGTATACACCTGGTTATGATTAAGAAAGGTTTCGAATAACAAATATATTTATTATAAACCCCATGCATTTTAAGAACGATCGTTAATTAATAATCTCTTTTTTAAAATGCACATCCCAACAATTATTTATTGTGGTTCGACCATTAGGGGCCGTATTCATAAAGCATCATAGTGGTTCGACCATTAGGGGCCGTATTTATGAAACATCATAGTGGTTCGACCATTAGGGACCGTATTTATAAAGCATCATAGTGGTTCGACCATTAGGGGCCGTATTCATAAAGCATCATAGTGGTTCGACCATTAGGAGCCGTATTTATAAAGCGTCATAGTGGTTCGACCATTAGGGGCCGTATTCATAAAGCATCATAGTGGTTCGACCATTAGGGGCCGTATTCATAAAACAGCATAGTGGAAACACTTGAAAACTGAATGAATTTATAATTATACAAATAGTAAAAAAATAACAAAAATCGGTGTTAAAAATGTGGAAACTTTCACCAAGTTGTAATTAATTGCTAAGATGCTTTATGAATGCGGACCAAGTTGTATTTTCTAAGATGACATGGTTCTATCTTGATGTCGTTTGACATTAATGTTCAATAATGTGTCTCCTCCAAACACTTACATGAAACCTCTGCTGCTGACGTCAGCGGCAATTGCGACGGGGCCACGCTGTGACAAAGTCCGGGCCAGGTCACTCTCAGACCCTCGCCTCGTATTTCTGTGTCCTGCCATCCGGGCGCCCACACAGGAACTCTTGTGTTGACATCGGTACGATCGCTGTAGATATAACGAGATAGTAACGATGAGGCCATCCGTCATTTTAAAGATGCACTCTTATTCTCAAATAAGATGTACTACAATCAATACAAATGTTTTAATTCACCGAAAAGAATGAATAAATATTGAAAACAATGATTTTTACGAAGGATACCGTGTTTATATTGAAAGAAATGTGCAGAAAACACGGTATTTCTAACTTATAAGACGACATTTGATCACTGTAAAATTTTTAGGACTCACCGGTCATTTTTATCTTTGAGCGTTTTCAGTAATTAAAACACAGTTATAATCTTGTTATCAGTAATAAATAGTTTCCATAAATGCATTATTTAGTAAGCAGTTAAAGGTTTATCACTCAAAACATATGTTTGTTGTGCATGTATAGATCCATGTGTCCATCGAAAACAACCACGGATGTATATGGACGGTTACAATGTCAGAAATCTTTACATTTAACTACGCTGCAAGTAGATCGAGTTGTAATTTCAATTAAGTAGCTAAACTTAATGAGAATTAATTTAAACTTGGAGAAACCAAATAAACGTTTAAACACTTATTATATAATACTATTATTTGAAATTTTACGAACTATTTCTACTGATGTACCGGCTTACATCCGAGGTTGTTTTCAATTGAAAATGACAAAGGACTGCCGAATGCAATGATTGTAGAAACAGCCGTATATATGTTATCAATAAACCAAGACCGCACCCTTCCTGTGTAGCGGTAGCAGCTCTCAGAGTCAACGCCGCCCCTTTTCTCGATGTATTTGAAACCGTTGTTCATCCAGCCGCCACGACACCCATAATTCCCTGTCATAATCAGATATAAGGGATAATATACAGTATATTCCGTTACGTATTTGTCTGATATTTGAAATATTTAAAAAGATAAGTATTTTTATTTTGCATACCGGAAATATTTTATTCTCTTGATTATTGTTTAAAACATGTATTACTCATGGGCTATAACCTTATAGTGAATAAATTATCTATGTATCTATCTGTAGGTAACTGTAGAAACGATGGGATAGAGTTTTCATTTCCCCGGCTTAACGCTACTGAACTCCGTTTTTTTTTAATTGACCAAACAGACACTCCTAACTTTTATTGGAAATAATATTTTGATATACAGTCGAACCCCGTTGGCTCGAACTCATTTGGTTTGGCTCGAATTACTCGTTGACTCGAACCTGATGTAATGGACCGATTTCTTTAAACGGAATGTAATCATTCCCGCTTGGCTCGAAGTTTCCGAGGCTCGCGGTTATTTTCTCCGGTCCGTAGGAGTTCGAGCGAACGGGATTCGACATGTATTACATGAATGATGTCTGGTGGCGGTATTGTTTTCTTAACTTGAGAAGTTCTCAGTACAACTATGTTCACAAGTACAAACAAACCGTAGCTCCGGTATGCGCAGTCCACCAATTCCTGTTCGGAGAGATCTACTGTCTTTCCGGTCTTGATTTTGACGGCGGACTCGAGGGATCCTAAGGCGGAGAAGGCCCAGCACGAACCACAGGAGCCCTGATGATACGGGTCATATATTATTAACCATTAATTCAATTGATATAAAATTATACATGTACCAGTGGCACAGGATTTTCAAACTTAATTATTTTTTTTGTAGAACTCCAAATTTAAAATTACAATGTCACATTTTTTTAATCGTAATTTTGAGTTTTGAATTAAACCAACAGTAAGGCAAACCTGATTTTTCACGGAAGTGACGGCGCCCTTGCTTCTCCAGTCGACCTCAAGAGGAAGGTCGTCGTCCATGTCGTCCTCGTAATCCACCACTTCCTCTTCCAGCTCCTGCTCCACCTCAGGTGGGATGACCAGGCCGCTAAGATATATACGCTGGAACTCGTCTTCAGCCTAAAAACGCAGATTCGACTATAGGATAATGCATCTGTTTCTCCCAGTTTTGATTCGACTCGCCAATTATTCGCATGACGAAATAAAGTGTGGCAATCACCAGGAATGTTAAAACTAAGGTACTGACAGCTGGAACCCTTCAACAAATGCTGATTTATGCTCAAGTATTGTCTTATGTAAGCCCAAATTTCCAAACCCGTTGCTAACGCATTTCATCAAAGGCTGTAGCGTGATTGGTTGATTGTCATTATTACGTAATGCTTTCAAAGTGTTTAATAAATGTTAAAATATTGAATAAGGTATGTTTAAGTCCTCTAGGCCGAGAGGTTAAGCTGTCGGTTTTTCTAAAAATAAATATTGGATGTACAAGCGCTAGTTCGCTCCCGACTAAAACCAGATCTACTGTTTATACATTAATTGTATTTTTTCTGCAATTTCGGTTTCAACGACTATAATAATTATAATATAAGTGTTTTCAGATGCATTTCCACGGAAAAAATGGTCCAAATTCATGAGCAAGTCTCGTTAACATATCAAATCCTCATAATAACGTACAAAATCACATTTGAAACGATTACTCGGGCGTTTAAACTTACTAAGACGCATAACGTACAGAATTGAATTTTTGTGTGTACGTGTGAGGGTCTGCAGTATACAGTGTGTGAAACCACGTGATAAATTACGTCATAAACGCTAGGTCGTTGTCTTTAAGCCTTCATTTTAAGCAGATTGTTGCCTTCCGACGTAGCATGTATGACGTAGTTTATCACGTGGTTTACACACACTCAATATATAAGGATGCTCAACGAACCATATCAGCAAAGTCGTTCTCCCCGACGGAGTACGTCTCCTCGCCCCTGTCAAAACGGAGGTTGTGCTCTTGGATGAATTTGATCGCGTCTTCCCAATAGATCCGCCTGAAAAAGGAAAGTAGAATACAATCCTGCAATGGAATCTATACGGACAATTGAAACAAAAGTGGTTAGCGGAAACCGAGTTTCCTGTAATTAAAGCGGTTTTCAAGCGTTCACAACAGTTTAATTAATAAGTAATCAATCTGATGGTATAACGTCATGCAATTTGTATGAGATGGTGAATTTCAATTAACGTTTGAATGTCAATTGTATAAAATTTGAGAAAAAAACTGTTTGAAGAAATATTTCCACACTGGTCCAACTTTTTCTTTATTTCTTTTTTTATTATTTAAATCAGAAAATGTTAGTAATACAATAGATCTCGCTTTTTTGAGAACCATTTGATTAATTAGTATTAGCATACTAATTCCACTAAAATTCCCTATGATATACCTTTCCATTTCTTCTCTATTTGAGCTGTATGTTCGGTTGTACGACTTCTTGAAGGCGACCCAGTCCATGTCCAGATCGGCATTGATGGCTGACCAAAGGTTGGCATCGTCTGGGAGCTGCCATGAGTTTAATGCAGCCCCTAGGTGGAACACGCACAGTAGCGCTGCAAACGTCGCCACGCACTGCAACAATAAACGATTAAAGGAATAAAGAGTGTGTGTATACCACGTGATAAATTACGTCATATTTGCCACGTCAGAAGGCAATATTTTGCTTAAAATGAAGACTTAAATCAAAGATAACTTTTCTTTTACCATACCATTTTAAATAAAAAAAGGGCAGTCTATGCACCGTCAAGAGCCCCGCCTTCGCCTTATTACCGGAGTTTGATAAGGTGATTAGTATCATCAAACACTTCGACAAACCTGTTTCCAAAATAATGTTTTGACAGTGCTCCGTCAGACGGCCGTATTGTGAACAGGTTTGTCAAAGTGTTTTAAGAAACTAAAATTTCAATCAACTTCTGGTAAAATACCGAAGGCGGGCCTCCTTAACGGCGTAGACTGCGCTATGTTTCATTTAAATTGGTGAAGTGATCTTTGTTTAAAGTCTTCATCCGACGTAGCATTTATGACGCAATTTATCACGTGGTATACACGTACTGATAAAGAAGGGTTGGAAAAAAGGCATTTGATAACTGCGTCGACTAGCACAAACAACGTCGAAACCCACTAAAGCAATTGCATAACTTAATGCACGTTAAAACAAAAAGAAAACGTTACCCGTATTCGTGCAAAATCGGACAGCGCATTAACGTCAGAGAAAGATACCAAAGTGAGAAAAAGGGCCGTTTTAAAGACGCACACATTTCAGTGGGGGGAGGTTTAAGTCCCACCCTAACATTATCGGTGACAACGTCGCCTTACACAGACACAATAGAAAAAGGCAACCCTCGTTCATTCGACGCGGAGAACAAATAGTCAATAGCGGAACACATTGCATGTAGCGGTACAAGCGCAATAGCGCAAACAACGTCACTATGCACTGGAACGCATGACGTTATAATAATTATGAATACGTTAACGGAGGAGAAACGGATAGTAATGAATACGAATAAATGCGTCATACAACAAACAGACGATAAAAAAGTGCTTACTTCAGAAGGAAACGGTACAACTACGATAGCAACGTCGCAAAACAGTAGAATAACATTGGCCCGATTGTCCAGAACTTTGTTAAAGTTAACAACCTGATGAACGACATCATTGTTAACTTTTAACGTGAAATAGTTGATGATGTGCTCACATATCTAAATAACACAAGTGCAACTGAAACAGTTTTCTTAACTCTTGTTAAGAATATTGCAAATCATAAGTGTATCTGAGAAAATTGCCGAGCAATATTGATTTTACAACGATGACGTCAATTACGTTGTAAACTAACAAAGTTCTAAACAATCGACCCATATATATTTATCCTTCAAGTTGGAATTCTCGAAAACATAGTTTGAAATTTGCAAAATATGCCATGTAAATCATTCATTCTTTAAATAATTACGAGATTAACACTTCGTGTGACAAGAAAATTCGCAGAAAGCGACCGCGCATTTAAGTAAGCCATTTTAACAAATAAGAACTTCAAAGCTTCACTCTCACAGATATACCCTTTTTACAACTTTTGTTTTAGTTTTTGACTTGGAAAGAGCATTTATTGCGTAAATTATAAAAGATTTCTCACAAAAGATTAGATCGCAGATTTGCATATTTCCGTTCAAAAATTAATGTTTTATAGCTTAAACTGTTACTAGCGGTTTAAGAAAAATGCATAAAACATTATTTTTGGAGCTAAAATATAAAATTCTGCGATCTAATTTTTTGTCAGAAGTTTTTTAAAACTGTTTTCCATGGATTTCACAAAAATTTGCTCGTTCCAAGACATTTTTTTTTAAAATATTTTCAAAACGTTCAACCTGTGAGAATGCAGCTTTAAATAATTAAGACGGTTTGAGAAGAGATAGTTAAGAGTATAAGCAATGTATAGAATAAACACCTAACCTTCATAGCTTGTCCTTTCGCACAACTGCCAGTGGTGAGTATATTTGCGATATTTATTATACCGTGTTGCTCTCCATATCCGGGTCAGAAAGTATTGACAGCAAATGGCAAGTGGTGTCCGGCTCGCTTATCGCCATTGCGAGTGACATGCTTCCTTTTTGCTCATTATGACGGGATGATTTTGTTGCGATATACGGTAATGGTTAAGTGGCATCCGTGTCGCTTATCACCGTTCGTAATGGAACAGTTTCCTAAATGCTCATTATTAAGGAGGGATTTTAATTTTCTTTACGTTTTGTCGGAAACTACAGCTTACCAGTAATTAGTTTTATTGAATGATAAATCAGTAAAGTACTTAAAATGGTAATAAATACTAATAGCTAAACAATTAAACGTTTAAGTTATTCGAACTTTAACGATGATCGTAAACAGAATTTATTTTGACAGATTCATCATTTTGTTTTCAGCACTAAATTCATTCGTTTGTAAATAAAATAAAGGTACAAGATTAACTACATTTGCACGCAAAATTCTAAATCTTAGAACAAATAATAATCGTACTTCTTAGTTAATGCCATTGAATTTAAAACAAGAAAGGTATTAAAGTAACAAAACCTAGATACTAGTAATTGAAAACCGAAAATAAAATCAGGCTAAAATCTAATTTCAGAAATACATAAAACAGTGATTCATTTTGGCTGGAAGACATTTTCCAACATGCAATCTTGTTAAAGGCCTAGTTTAAGCCTGCTATTAGTGACCCCCCCCCCCCCCCTTAAAAAAAACCCAAAAAAACGTGTATTTATACAAACCTCTGTTTATTGATCTTAATCTTATTGCCTAATTGTCTTATCGGATCTCCAATCTGAGTATCTTGCTGTTCAGTTTGGGATGTTTTATTATAAAAATGGACCCTTAATGGCCCTGAGCCAATAAGCGAATACAATGGAAATCGGCCCATATTGTGACACTAGTGCAATTAGCAGGAGATGCACAGCAGGGGATTATCATGCCAAACATTCCTTTGACTAGGCCTTTAAGCCGTAGATCGTAAATTCCGTAACTCGAACTAAGTGGGCCTTTAAATTGACAGCCTACGCATGTTCTTAATAAATAAAAACGAAATGTCAGGAACAAATAAATGATTTAGAATAATAAGGTGTCATTTAGAAGGATGGAATTATCATAAGCAGTGACCTACTGAAATATAAATCATGGCAAGTCGGTTTTCCTTGGACGAGTAAACTAACTATTTGTCACAGATCTATTACGCAAAAGTGGTAAAGGTGTCCGCCTTTCACCCAAGATATGGGTTCGAATCCAACCAGGGTTACTTTTTCATGACGTCTTTAAAGCTGCACTCTCACAGATTGAACGTATTGACAACCCGGATATGGAGAGCAACAAGTTATATAAAATATCGTAAATATACTCACCTCTGGCAGTTGTGCGAAAGGACAAGCTATGAAGGTTAGGTGTTTTTTTCTATACATTGCTTGTACTCTTAACTCTCTCTTCTCAAACCGTCTTAATCATTTAAAGCTGCACTCTCACAGGTTGGACGATTTGACAATATTTTTATTTTTTATCTTGGAACGAGCCAATTTTTGCGAAAATGTATGAAAACAAGTTATATAAGAATGCTGACAAAAAATAAGATCGCAGATTTTAATACTTAAGTTAAAAAAATGATGTTTATGTATTTTTCTTAAACCGTTAGTAACGGTTCAAGCCATAAAACATTAATTTCCGAACGGTAATATGAAAATCTATGATCTCATTTTTTGTCAGCAATCTTATATCATTGGTTTGCAGACATTTACGTAAATAATTTCTCTTTCCAAGACAAAAATAAAAAAAGTTGTAAAAATGGTATATCTGTGAGACTGCAGCTTTAAACAATTCAAACATATTTATTAAGTAACGTAAACATGTAATGCGTTTTGTTACATGGTGAATATGATTAACATTATTGGCATTCACTAGACAACTAATAGATTACATTAAAAAAAAATAATCGCAGGGCTGGTATTCAATATTGGTCTTAATTTATCTAAGAAAGATGTAGCTAATCGGATTATTTGTTATTTATAACTGACCAATAGCGTGAATGGAATAAATGATCTATTGCCATAAGATTAACTTAAGTGGAATATTGAATACCAACCCATGAGTGAATATGAAAAATAGAATCTTGAATCTTAAAATGGACAAAGTAATGGTTTCTGCCCAGGAAATGGACTCGAGGGTCATTCATATCAGCTTTAAGCTGTCTTTACAGTCGTGCAAAAATACATTAATATAAACCTATGAGGAAAATCTCGGATAAAAGTTGTGCTTAGGATTTTTTTTCTTATATGTTACAATACAGCTGCGGTTTGTTTGGCGGCTGTTAAAGGTTAGCATTATAAGTATCGTCCATGGCCGAGAGTGTAAGATAGATTCATTTCGACCCTAGCGTAGGGTGTTTTGCGGAAACGAGGTTTACCGAATTTCCGCAAAACACCCTGCGCGAGGGTCGGGATGAACCTATCTTATACGAGCGGCTATGGTAGATGCTTTTTCTCCCACCTCAGTTAAACAAAATTAAGTAAAGATGTATTTTTTGCTGGAACTTTTTTTGGTTAGTGAAAATAATTGCGTATGGATATGCGATAGCACGTGGTTTTCATGGATATACGCGCAGTGATCCAGTTAATGTTAATAGTCAAATCGGTCTTTTTAAATAGTTCTAAGGAGAATGAAGCATTATATCTTGAATGGTGCCTGAAAACTGTTTTATGGTGACATTTGAAGCGAGAAATAATTAATAAGCGTTCTAAATATTACCATAAGACCAGATTTTCTTGATGCTACTGACGATAGTCTTCAACAAGGGAGGTAATTACAATTGTTAAAAGGAGTTCCATACGGGCATTTTATCGCCCGTGGACAAGATAAGAGTATCTAGCATGGTTAAATTATTGGATCTACTTATCTCAGGTGGGAGAAATATTGGTATTTCGGGATTAATACACATCACGACAACAGTGCCGCCCCTGAAAGGTCTCTGCTATGAAGCTATAGGGTTGTCTTCACCATAATAATTGATGTCAATGAACAGTTTTCAAACGTTGGGTTATTTCGTGTTTTTGGTTTAACCAGTATTTATTTCAGAAACATAATTCATAAATCATGCGCATTTGAACTGATAAATAACGAAGGTAGATAAAACATAGTTAAAATGAATATAATAAAAAAAAATCTAATAATAGTATTAATTCTGCAGAATTGAGAAAAAAACAAGATGAATTGTTTCTTTCTAAGTCTCTCTTCTGTTGTCATTTAATCAGCAATGAAAACAAAGCTGATTATTTCGTGTTTTCGAATGTATTTCCACAAATCATTTGAAAACACAATATAGACGCCTTCAGAAGAGTTTCCCTTACAAAATGGGATATTGGCCGGATGATATATACTTACAGAAATTAATGTATTATCATGTAGATACATCAATGTTTGTTTTTTTAGTTATTGCATGTCATACATTATTTCCTGAAACCTGTTTTTGAGTTTGTCATTAATCAAAAGACGACAGCATAGAGAAACGTAACAAATCGTATTCCTATCTGAAGTAGCTTGCAGACAGGATTATGTACGAAACTTTTTGAGACGTCTCTTTGAGATCCGTCATTATTCAGAAAGAAAATGATAACAGGCACACGCTGAAAATAATGAAAAACTGGCTGTGTGGTACATGAACTGTTTTCAGAGGAGAGAACAGTGCCCTAGCTGCCTCAAAATTGCAGATAAGATTGTAAAACACTCATTGAGACGGTTATATATTGTCTTAATCTAATGATGACAGACATACGATATGACAAATGTTTAAAACCAAATGAATTCTGGAGAATGAAATAAAAGACTTGCAACATACAGCTCTAAATTAACTGCATTAATGTTTCGACACACTTTCATTGAGTCAGTTTCTTAGCTTTCCTAAAGAGAAAGAATATTTCTGAAATGCCAACATGGATGAGTTTTTACTTGAATTTATTTAAATTCAATATGTCATTCATTTCAAACAAAAATTCATTTTCTAAACTTTCACTTATGAGATTGACTAATGAAGTAAAATCATACTATGTTGCTTCGATATATTTCGATATACTACACGAATTATTGTGTCTTTGCCTAAAATCAGCATCCAATCCGTTATAAGCATGAAGAAAAATGCAGCTCCAAGCTGTCTTATTGAATCTTTTATTCAGCGCTTCATAACTGTTTTGTACCATGTTGTCAAGCACAACTAGCGATATAACTAGCGTGTGGTATAAGTAAATATCTTTTTTATTTATCCGCATGCTAGTTACTGAACCACGTAGATCCGCCTATTTTCGTCTCCATATGGACGTTAATATACAGACGACAACATAGAAAATATGGTACACGTAACGGTTACGGCTCAAACAACCAAACTTATAGGAAGTATGCATGCCCGCTTTAATTCTAGGTATACGAGGTAAGTGGGTTACGTAACTGTGTTATACTATGTTGTCAATGACAACGTTCAATAATTAGCGTGCACTATAAGTGAATATCGTTGTAATCTATCCGCATGCTAGTTATTGAACGATTATGCTCCACGTAGTGTTACCGTTCCGATATTGAGCTACTGTTAAGACGAAAGCACACATAAACACCTTCAAACATGGAACAATGACAAGTATTTGCATTTTTGGACAATCACCAAATATATATGAAAACATTGAACTGTTATAATTCCTATTTGAACCGATAAAATATTGTTTGATTATTAATGTCGAACTTCAGTCAAATCAATTGCACACTAACATTTTGGATATGTCTGTGCTTTATTTGAACTTGTGAACCCTTATTTAAAGACAGTTTATGGTGGAATATAAATGCAAGTAGACGTACTGATCCCTATTGGTGACATAACTGCCACATACGACATATATTTGACTTTTATATCACTCTGTTTCAGCATGAAGCTTAAGGAACTACTAGTAGCCGGTGGCGGTGATGGTGATGGAGGTGGTGGTGATGGTGATAGTGATTGAGGTTGAGGTGATGGAGGTGATGAAGGTGGTGGTGACGTAGGTGGAGGTGGAGGTGGAGGTGGAGGTGATGTTGCTGGTGGTGGTGATGGTGATGGTGATTTAGGTGGAGGTGGTGATGGTGGTGGAGGTGATGGTGATAGTGATTGAGGTTGAGGTGATGGAGGTGGAGGTGATGAAGGTGGTGGTGACGTAGGTGGAGGTGGAGGTGGAGGTGGAGGTGATGTTGCTGGTGGTGGTGATGGTGATGGTGATTGACCTCAACACGTTTTGCCTATCAGCAAATATGGGTGTAAACATTGAATTGTTATCCGACCTATTTGGTCTGAGAATACATTGTTTAGTTATCACTGTCGTCTTCAGTCATTTGAACTTCTGAACCCTTACTTAAAGACAACTCATGTTGAAATATAAATGCTAATAGACGTACTGATTTCAATTGGTGATTGAACTGCCACATACGACATATACTTTGACTTTTATATTACTCTGTTTCAGCATGAAGCTTAAGGAACTACTATCGAGTAGCTCAATAAGTTGCCGTGGCCAATGAACCCAAGTACTGCGCCCTCATTTCAGACGTCCCTGTCTTTAATAATCATAAGGGTAGACAATTAAGTATACATTGATTAAGATAAAAATGCATCATCAAAACAAGATTACAGACAATAAAACCAAAGGAAATTTGTGATGAAAAATATTTACAACATGCAATCATATTTAAGTTTATTACGGTAACGCCGTAACAAAAAGGAATAATGAAAAACACAATATCAAGAAACTATCTGACTTCTCATAAGGAGACGTAATTATACAGCACGGGGGAATATCATGGAAAAAGTTGATTTAGTGAAATAAATTCACGCCAAGTCGGTTTACCTGGTTACACCCTTGTTGAGCCAGACCGATCTGGCAATTGTAGCCTATGCACTTACTGGTTCGACGTGAATAAAAAATGCAATGGTTGCCAAAGGAGCCGTCTTTTACATTCTTGATTCTGTTTTATGGCGTCAAGGGGCCTTATTCACTTAGAATTTTAAAGCGAATGCATTATCCTTAAAATATTTTTTTTCTAATTCATGATTGGTAATACTGATATTTGTTCACTGTTGTTGTTGGAATTTTTTTCCATTTTCGTTGATCTATGTTGACTTTTTCATGGTGCAGAACTTTGGTTTGATATTACTCGAAAAGGCAATCGACATAAAATATCTGACATTCAGTTGAAATTCAATTTACTTTTTTATGAGAGTAGTTTAAACTTAAATAGTTTATTCAAATATTTAAATAATTACAATTGATGAAAGGTCCCTTTTACAACTGTTAAATTAATGGAATGAATAGTAAGTAAATAAAGGATCCCTTCATCTTTCACGCAAAATCAACTAGGTCACTTCTTACACGTAATTCATTCATAAATGCTGTGTCACACAAATCAATTAGTAAAGCGGTAGGCAAGCATAAAGAGGCAAACCTCATATATAAGTACTCCTTGTTATATGCTTCTATTTCAGCTACTTTTGTCTTTCTTGGTACCTTAAGCTACTCAAATCTTTCTTGGTACCTTAAGCTACTCAAATCTTTCTTGGTACCTTAAGCTATTACATCTCTTTTTTGGTACCTTAAGATACTCCTCCCTTTTTTGAAACCTTAGGCTACTCCTCACCTACTCGGTACCTTAAGCTACTCCTCACCTTCTTTGTACCTTCAGCTACTCCTCTCTGTCTTTGTACCTTAAGCTACTCCTCTCTTTCGTGGTACCTTAAGCTACTCCTCACCTTCTTTGTACCTTCAGCTACTCCTCTCTTTCTTTGTATCTTAAGCTACTCCTCTCTTTCGTGGTACTTTAAGCTACTCCTCTCTTTTTTGATACCTTAAGCTACTCCTCCCTTTTTTGATACCTTAAGCTACTCCTCCCTTTTTTGTACCTTAAGCTACTCCTCTCTTTCTTGGTACCTTAAGCTATTACCTCTCTTTTTTGATACCTTAAGCTATCCCTCCCTTTTTTGTACCTTAAGCTACTCCTCTCTTTCTTGGTACCTTAAGCTACTCCTCTCTTTTTTGATACCTTAAGCTACTCCTCCCTTTATGAAACCTTAGGCTACTCCTCACCTTCTCGGTACCTTAAGCTACTCCTCACCTTCTTTGTACCTTCAGCTACTCCTCTCTTTCTTTGTACCTTTAGCTACTCCTCTCTTTCGTGGTACCTTAAGCTACTCTCTTTTTGATAACTTAAGCTACTCCTCCCTTTTTTGATACCTTAAGCTACTCCTCACCTTCTTTGTACCTTCAGCTACTCCTCTCTTTCTTTGTACCTTAAGCTACTCCTCACCTTCTTTGTACCTTTAGCTACTCCTCTCTTTCTTTGTACCTTTAGCTACTCCTCACTTTCTTTGTACCTTTAGCTACTCCTCTCTTTCTTTGTACCTCAAGCTACTATCTTTTGATACCTTAAGCTACTCCTCCCTTTTTTGATACCTTTAGCTACTCCTCTCTTTCTTTGTACCTTTAGCTACTCCTCACTTTCTTTGTACCTTTAGCTACTCCTCACTTTCTTTGTACCTTTAGCTACTCCTCTCTTTCTTTGTACCTTTAGCTACTCCTCTCTTTCTTTGTACCTTTAGATACTCCTCTCTTTCTTTGTACCTTTAGATACTCCTCTCTTTCTTTGTACCTTAAGCTACTCCTCACCTTCTTTGTACCTTAAGCTACTCCTCTCTTTCTTCGTACCTTTAGCTACTCCTCTCTTTCTTTGTACCTTTAGATACTCCTCTCTTTCTTTGTACCTTTATTAACTCCTCTCTTTCTTCGTACCTTTAGCTACTCCTCTCTTTCTTTGTACCTTTAGCTACTCCTCCCTTTTTTGATACCTTAAGCTACTCCTCACCTTCTTTGTACCTTCAGCTACTCCTCTCTTTCTTTGTACCTTTAGCTACTCCTCTCTTTCTTCGTACTTTTAGCTACTCCTCTCTTTCTTCGTACTTTTAGCTACTCCTCTCTTTCGTTGTACTTTTAGCTACTCCTCACTTTCTTCGTACTTTTAGCTACTCCTCTCTATTTTAACACCGTCTGCTACTCCTCTTTTTTGATGCATTCAGCTACTCCTCTCTTTCTTTGTACCTTCAGCTACTCCTCGGGATCGTTACATATCACGACGAAACAATGACAATTATCATTGGCCTCGGCAATGGAACAACTGGTTTATCATAACCATATGTATTGATGTCAAGCGACATTCTAAACATAGCGAAATCTCGTATTTGGAGTTAACCAGTAATTATTTCGTAAAGTAATACATAAAACTTGAGCATTGGAATTGATGATTAACGAAAGAAGAGAATATATAATGAATCAGAATATAATAAATAAACAATGATAAAAAAGTATACATTCTTCAGAATTAAAAAGACATTTTATGTCTGTTTTCTGTTGTCATATAATCAACAATGAAAACAAAGCTGTTTATTTCGTGTTTTCTAATGTATTTCAAGAAATAGATTATGCCTGAAGAAAAGTATACTTTACAAAATATGATGCATACCTGCTGAAATTAATGTATTATCGTGTAGATACATCAATGTTTCTATTTTGAGTATTTGCATGTATCACATCATTTCCTTATAACTGTTTTCGAGTTTGTCATTTGTCAAAAGACGAGAGCAAACAGAAACGTAACAAAATGGATTCCGATCTGAAGTTATCAGACAGGATTATATATGATGCTCCTGAGATGGCTTTTTGAGATCAATCTTCAGAAAGAAAATGGTGAGAGGCACACTATGAAAATAATTTAAAAATGGCTATGTGCGACACTAATTGTTACAGGGGAGAGCAATGTGTGCTAGCTGCCTCAACATTGCAGTAATGCTAGCGTAAAATACTCATTCAGATGGTTATTAGCTGTCTTGACCTAAGGCTGACAGATCAACAATAAGAAAAATGTTTAAAACCAAATGATTTTTGGAGAATGTTCAAAATGACTTGTATCATACAGCGCGTAGTTAACTGCCTGCATTAAAGTTTCGCCACATTTTCATAGATTCAGCTTCTGGGCTTTCCTGAAGAGAACGTGTATTCTGATATGTCAATATTTTCAATAGGTCTGTGCTTCATTTGAACTTCTGAACCCATAAGTGAAGACTACTCATGATGGATAATAAATGCAAATAGACGTACTGATTCCATCTGGTGATAGAACTGTCACATACGACATATATTAGACTTTTATATCACTCTGTTTCATCATGAAATATTGAACTACGACCGAGTAGCTCAATAAGTTGCCAAGGTCGATGAACCCAATTATTGCGCCCTCATTTCGTATTATACATGTACATTGGCTGAGATAACAACGCAATTTAATATGAGATAACGGACAATAAAACCAATAAAATGGAAATATGTGATAAAAAATAGTTTACAACATGCAATCATATTTACGTTTATTATGGTTAAGCCGTAACAAAAAGGAATAATGTTTCCGAACATATCCCACACTAACTCTTCACTAGTAAAAACGCAATATCAAGAAAAATTGTTGACTTCTAAGGATAAGACGTAATTATTCAGCAATTGGGATTATCATAAAAAATTTAATGAGATATATGAAATCACGCCAAGTCGGTAAACCTGTTTACAAACTTGTTGTGCTTGATCGATCCGGCATTCGTGTCCTTTGCACTAATTAGTTTAACGTGAACGAAAAAATGTCATATTGCAATAGACGCCCTCTCATTTTGTCTTCTTTCTTGATTCTGTTTTATGGCGTCAATGGGCCGTATTCACACAGTTTTTTATGATTGTATTCATCAGTTTTTCAACATCTAATCCATGATAAGTAATAGTAGATCAGTATTGGTGGTTTATTGGTGCAGAATTTCATTTGACTATTTCTATTTCTCAAGTTAAAAGAAATCAACCTCGATAAAATCTGACATTCAGTTGACATTAAGATGACATTCAGTTGACATTCAGTTGACATTTAGCTGACATTTAGTTGAACAATTGACGAACTATTTAACTTTCAATTAATTGAGTAAAAAGTTAAGGAGTCACTCTTGATTATTGACTTTGATATGAGATGAGTTTTAAATTAAATATTGAATTTTCTAATCAAACATTTAAATTAGAACAAATGGCGAAAAGTTGAAATTTCAACTTTTAAATTAATTGAGTGAAAATTAAGAAGCCCTCAATTATCAATATCTTAGAAGTTTTCTTGTATAATATGCAAAAAATCTATGAATACATTTCATCAATGTGTCAATGTTTTGGCAGTCGATGGCTCGGGACAATCATAATGACTGATTTTGCGACAGCCGTAGGCTCGATACAAACAGCATCGTTGAGCTCATGTTCCCGCGGTCACTTGTTTTGACTACGAATTACTACTAAGCAAATGTTTCGACAGTCGTTCATTCTGGTTCCGTACCACGGAGACAATTTTAATTGTCTGAATATGATTTATTTCTGACTTGTGTATTATTGTTTTATAAAGAGTGTCGTTCTGTTAAGTCAATGTCTGCTGCATGAATTTTTATCGAGTATCTCAATGTTCAATAAGATTTCGGAAGAATATAAACCCTATAACAAGTATGCTCAATTGAATGTTAAAAATGTGAACCAAAAAAGTATTTGTCATCATAAATATGATTTTACTAAATATTTGCATCCTGTTTCAAGATATAGAGGATATTTGTTTATTTCAGTGTAAGATCGTATTTTATTTCACGATTGTCATTGAAAAACATATTTTCACGAGTGGCGAAGCCACGAGTGAAAATGTAGTTTTTTTTATGATCACGAGTGAAATTAAATACGATCTTACACTGAAATAAACAAATTTTCTGTTTCTTTTATGCTTATTTTCGGAGTTTTATTTGTTTGTTTTTTATTTATTTCTGAATTACCCCCTTTTTTGAAAAGGGTGGGCTTTACGCCGCTACCCGTGGGGCGCGGCCCTCATGCATAATTATAGCTGTCAACTTTTCTACTTTCGGTTTGCTGAGAAATTATTCTCTGCTATTCATTCTTATAGCTTAATATTTGCTCGTTTTTTATTGCAAAGTTTTTTGTTTTTTTTTGTTTTTTTTTTTTCAATTTTATTTTCTCAAATATACATGTACATCATACATATATTCATAAAGTATACAAAAGTCGTGTTCCAAATTCAATCATGAAGAAAATATTGTGTTTTTTTCTGTTTTTTGGGTGTTAGTTAAGAAAGTAAGAAATGTTAGATAGAAGAAAGCAAGAAAGCAATGTGGATGAAATTTACATTCTTACATTGGTGTAAACTTGTGGTATTCAAGAATTAAGCTTGTTAAGTACTAGGATCCATCTACCAAGAAAAGCATGCAATTTATTTTTGGCCATAGCTATTATCTTTTCAGATTGCAGTCTCTTTGAAAAATATGGAACAAAAGCCTCGAAGATAGGCGTACTTCCTTCACACTTTGATTTAAAGATAAAGTATTTTGCAAGAAGTATAACGAAGTTAATTGCATATTCATAATTTCCATTTAAAGACTTAAAGTTACAGAAAGTGACCTCACTGTAGTTTATTGTCGAAATATCAACCTCAAATATGCTTATAAGAAAGCGTGTTATTTTGTTCCAGAATATTTGGGTGGAATGGCATTCCCAAAACATATGTTTATTCGAATCTATATACATTGAGCAAAAATCACATAGACTGCAAGAACTAATATTGTATCGATAAAGTTTACTATTATCAGGCAGTATTCTAAGAAGAAATTTGTACTGAAATGCTCTTAATTTGGTATCAATGCAAAGTTTGAATGATAGGGTATAAATATTTTTCCAATTTAGATCATTTACGCTTAGTTCTGCCTCCCATATTCCTTCTTTCGCATTTTGCACTGGTTTTTGGTTTAAAATAAGTTTCTGGTATACCAGCTTGCATATTTTAGTATTTTCAGTCACCTTATTTAAAAAAAAACGTAGGTACATTATAATTCATTTCCTCTAATTTTACTTTTGATTTCCAATTTTGAGGAATACACTTCAAAAGCGTGTAATATTTCATGTAATCATGTTGGTTAATATCGTATAGTCTGTGTAGATCCTCAAAATTGTAAAACTGTTTTTGTTGAAAGTTATACAGATGCCCAATGTATAGTACACCTTTGCTGTACCAGTTCTTATAGAAAAATGTGTCATCGTTTTGTTGTCTAATGTAACTATTGTTCCAAATAATTTCTTTTGCTATAATGTTTACTTCTTTTCTAAATGTTACACTTGCCCATGATTTAATTATATCACGAAGAAATTTCGATTTTATTTCAAGCCTATCAATTTTATTCGGGTCTAGATTACATTTGAAAATAAAATCTTTTCCAAATCTAACCATCATATTTTCAAATATTTTAACCCATTTTGAATCTTTTTGAAACAGCATTCGTTTAACCCAGCTTGATTTTATTGCACATTCGAATTTTAATATGTCTAGCATTTTTAAACCTCCATTTTCATAACTTTGTATAATCTGATTTCTTGAAACTTTATCAGGTTTATTGTCCCATAAATATTTAAACATTTTTTGTTTAATATCATTTAAAAATGTGTGTGAGGGTGATTCAAGTACTGTTAATGGGTACAATAACTTTGGAATTGCAAACGTTTTCAGAACTGTTATTTTTCCTAAAAGCGAAAGATTCCATTTTTTCCATTTTTCTAAACAGGCTTCGAATTTTAGCATTTTATCTTTGAAATTCAAATCATTTATGACTTTTGAATTGTTACTGAATATAATTCCTAGTGCCTGCGCTGTGTTCATGTTACATTCGAAATTGCTGTCGCAGAATCTTGTTTTGTTATCTTTCAGTGATCCTAGCCTTAAAATTGAGCACTTTGATTTGTTTAGAGTTAATCCTGATATACTTCCATAATTTTCTAAAGTTTTAATAAGAGTGTCGAAGGATTTTTTTGATCCATCTAAAATGAAACTAGCATCGTCCGCAAATAGGGTTTGTTTTAGGTCAATATTGTTTACTTTTATACCTTTGATATTCTCATTTTTACTGATTTCAATAGACAATAGTTCGATGCAACAAATGAATAAATACGGGGAAAGAGGGCATCCTTGTCTCACACCTTTACGTATATTAAAGAACTCGGATAAAAAACCGTTATTCGTAACACAACCTTTGGCATCTGAATAAAATAGTTGAACCCATTTTATTATATTGAACTTTTTAAGGCATTTTGTTAGGAAATTGTGATCGAGGCTATCAAAGGCTTTATTAAAATCAGAAAAGAATATCAAACCTTCATTATCATTTTCATTTGTAAAATCAATTACCTCTTGAAGAATTCTGACATTTTCCCCAATATATCTCCCCTTGATAAAACCTGTCTGATCACAACTTATAATCTTCTGTAAGAATGGTTTTACTCTATTGGCAATTGACTTTGAAGCTATTTTATAATCTATATTAAGAAGCGAAATTGGTCTCCAATTGTTTATTTGAGTTATATCTTTATCTTTTTTCGGAAGAAGGGTGATAATACTTTGTTTTTGCAATTCTGTCAAACTTCCAATTTCTAATGAATAATTTAAAGACTTAACTAAGTATTTTTTTATTTCGTTCCAGAAAGTTTTATAAAATTCCGCTGTCAGACCATCCGACCCGGGACTTTTGTTATTTTTCATTGCGTTTAAAGCGTTAAAACATTCATATTCAGTAAGATCTGCCTGCCTATGATCTTCATTTGAAAGACAGTTATTCTCATTTTGAAAGAAGGGGGTATTTTCTGGATATTCTATATAGTCATCCTTCTTATAAAGCGATTCATAAAATGATTTTGCATGAGCTAGAACTAGATTATTATCTGATACAAGATTGCCATTAATGTTTAGCTGGTTGAATGTTTTTTGTAGTGATCGTTTTTTCTCTAAATTTGCAAAATATTTAGTATTTTTTTCAAACCCTTCGATCCATTCGGCTTTTGATCTAATTAATATCCCTTTTATCTTTTCTTCGTTAAGTTTGTTTAAGTTTTCTTTTTCTTTGTTTAATTTATCTAGATTTTCATTTGTTTGTGAACTATGAAGGTCGGTTTCTATATTTCGTATATTCTGCAATATTTTGTTTTCTTCTTTTAAATCATTATTTCTTTTAAAGACTGAATATTTTATAGAATCGTCCCTGATTCTTCCTTTAATAACCTCCCAGAGTGTATTAGGGTTCGAATTTCTGTTACATTCTACAATTTCAATAATTGATTGCCGAATTTTACTTATATAAATTTCATCTGTTAATAATGAATTGTTGATTTTGAAATAGCCTGGTCCGCGGTTATCTTGAACTTCATTTAAGGCTAATGTTACAATTGAATGATCTGATTTAAAACCAGGTTTTATTTCGCAAGTTGAAGTGATGTTTGTTAGCTCTGATGATGACAAGAAATAGTCTAATCTACAGAATATTGGTGGCTTTGTATTTGAATGCCATGTAAACATTTTCTTGTAGGGGTTTAAGACACGCCAAATATCTTCTAAATCGTAAGCGTTCATTATTTGTTTTAATTTATTTGAACATTTGATATGTGTGTTCTGACAACCATTTAGTTTATCATATTTAAAGTCGAGAATTGTATTAAAATCACCACCTATTAGTACTGTTTTATCCGAATTTTCTTCCAGCAGTTTTTCTATATGATGCAAAAAATCTGTATCGTCAGTATTTGGCGCATATATATTTATTATAACGATATCTAGGCTGCATATCTTCAGTGATAACATTTGTAAACGACCTGTTATTATTTCTTTATAATCTATGTAACTATGGGACAAATTAGAATTTAAAAAAATACCAACCCCTTTGCTATTTGTGCTATCTCCACTTAAGAAAAGTTCACCGTTCCACATTTCCCCCCATTTGTATTTATTGTCGGCATTGGAGTAATGTCTTTCTTGTAACAAGCATATTGAATATTTTTGAGATATTAACCAATTTAGGACATCATTACGTTTTGTTCTAGCTGCTAGCCCCTTAACATTAAATGTGCATATTTTTATAATCATTACAGTACTAAATAGTTCGTGTAAAAAACAAAACACATCCACATTGTGCTATAAAGAGTAGTGGGAAGAAGAGTGAAAGAGAGTAGTATGCATAACATATGATACGACATATAACATGTTTGAAGTGTGGATAAATGGATCTTGTTGAGGTAGTTGGTTTTGTAAGTTTTTAGACAAATTTGCTATTGAGTATACACGATTTGTATTTCAAAAGCAGTCGGCCTAAGTTTAAAACAAAATAAAAGCAGAAAAACAACAGAGAACAATGCAGAGCTGTCATGCAATTGTATAATCTAAGAGTGTGTAGTCAGTTTCATTTTAGTATATAATACTTTAGGGATAAAGCTATTTAGTACATTGAAACAACAACTTGACTTGAGGTAAAACAAACTAGTGAAAAGGCTAGTTAGTCTAGGTTAAGAAAGATATACTAATAACTAAAAGCGTAAATGATTTTGGAATGACATTGTATTATTTGTTTTTGTTCAATAAGTTGACATATTCTTTCCAACATGAAGCAAGAAGGAAAAGATAACTGAAAACCCTAACATCGTGCTGATATCAAAAGATAAATACAACGTAGTAGAACGATGTATCCATTAACATTAACAATACTTTCAGTATATGAGAACTACTTATATTACAAATCCATCTAGAATTTACAAACGTGTATTATGACTAAGATACAATATAATAATACACTGGGTAAGCCTATATCACATGACAAACTAAATGATATGTTTGTAAAACAAATTAACATGAACCATGCACAAATGATTTTGTTTTGAAATTAAAAATAATTATTTTATAACTCTTTATCTAGACTGTTTTAAAAGTGCAGTTACACCATGCACAAATGATTTTGTTTTGTCATTATAAATGTTATATTGTATAACTTTATCTGAAACTTTATCTTTTTATTTTAAACTGTTTTAAATGCGCAATTCCACCCAGTGTAATAATGCGCTTATCTAATCCATATATACCCTTGCTTGACCGAAATTGCTATTTGAAAGCCTGAAAGTGTCAAGCATAAAAGGACATGGATAGTGTGTGTAAAAATGAAAAATACTTTTACAAATAATTTTTTATAATTCACTGTTATCCTTTTATAATAAAAGGAAAAACCATTGGAAGTAAAAAAAACAGTATATGTATATTTACTATAAGTATTAAGGGGTGGATTGCTCAAAGGCAGTAAATAAACATTGGTTTTTCAAAAGTAACAAAGAAAGAACACTATTTGTAATCCTAAAAAAAAAAAACTTTCAGCCGATGATAATGCATGTACTTTTTCATTGACAGTAAACAAACACTCAGTAACAGAGACCAGGATTTTGTTCATCATTACAAATCCCTTAGCATTTTAAGTATCAAAGTGTCAATGTATAAAATACAATCACTATTGCTACAGTTTAAAGCATACAAAGGGATTAAATATTTACTGTATCAGGTTATTTCGTTACTATACAGGTGAAGGTGTAATCTATACTTGTAATAAAAAGTTCCGCCGGTGAAGAAACATACTGGGGTTAACATTGTTCTTATTTATGAGAAGGCCAAGGTAAATCGATCCAATGGTCATAGTCTTCATACTTGACAAGATGAACTTGGTCATTTGAGTTTTTGTAGAAAATCTTTCCTCTACTGAACCATGCTTCACTCACTTCGTCAATCATTTTCTTTTTAACACACATTAGCACGTGCAAGTTCAGCTGTGTCAAGTCATCGTTTACAAAGACCCCAGTGCCCCGAAGATTTCTACGGTTTCGCATAATACACATTTTATTGAATCTTGAAACTAGTTTGACAATCACATCCCTGTTTTGTGACTTCTTGTTTGGCAGTCTATGTGCCATGTCTACATCACTTGCCTTGAGCTCAATAATGTCTTTATCCTGTAAATATTGTTGTACTTTTGTAAGTGTTTCTTCTGCTGTCTTCCTAGGATTCGTGTCTGGTAAACCTCTGATTATTATATTGTTTATTCTACTATATTGTTCACTTTCATTTTCAAATTTTCTGTGTTTCTCACGTTCGAAATCTAACTGATTATTCACTCTGAATGTTTCTTCTTTATTCTTTTCTAGCTGTTCTTCAAGCGCCGTAACTTTTTGTGCAAGCTTTTCACTACTTTCTTCCTTTTCAAACAATTTCCCTTCAAGAATCTCAATTCTGTTGGTAACAGACTTCAAAAGATCTTCCTTCATTTCAGTCATAAGATCCTTAATGCTGCTTCTTATTGTCCCATCACCCTTTAGTACAGCCTTTTCAATTTTGCTTTCTAATCGTTCTAATTTAGTGTTTATTTGCTTCCACTGTTTCATTATTTCTTTTATATCAGCCATGTCAGAATCCTCATTTATCTCAGCTTTTTTGGATTTCTTCTTTTTTTGTTTTTCCTTCGTTGTTCCCTCTGCTTCAAATCCTTTTGTTCTACTTGTATCTAGTTCGCTCACGCTTGAGGTTTCACTGCGTTTGCGCTTTAAATCAAGGTCAACATCTGCATTTATTAATGTTTGTGTCGCCATATTTTTTTCTCACAGTATACTTTTCAAAATTTTCAGCGCTCAGTTTTTTCAATGTTAAAGTTTCGCATTTTAACAAAGTGACAAGTCATGATATATTTTATTTACCTATTTGATCATCCAATTCATTGATTTGCACTAAAATCCATTTTCACCACACTGCTGGATACTACATATTGTTACATTTTTATCAAAGCATATTTTGTTTACATCTTACCATAAGGTTACATACCACCGAAGCAAAGTTTTATGAACAGTAAACAATCAAGTATTATTAGTGCAAATATGTTCCAAAATATAATGAAAACACTTTTCATTTTAAGATGGGCATGACTACATAATCAAATTACTACGCCGCGATTTTAAGAATGAAAATTTGGAAGGTCAAATGTGTTAGCAAAACAAATGTGGATACTCATTGGATTTTAACCATTCTTCTTAGTTTAAGACTGCATGTACGCGTGTTTTTATAGTAAGTTAATATTCGGTCATCTTACTGTCAGAGACCAGTCTGTTTCGCTTTAAAATGTTTGTTTTCCAGATAAAGAGTAAATGCCACGCTAGTTTGTTGACACATTTTGAGGTGTGGGTGGGGTAAAAAATATCGGATCTATCTGTAAATTGTTGTGTGAATTCTCCAGGAAGCTCAATTTACGTACTACAACGGTTAACAGTTCAAAATACATTTGAACGATGATATAAAAATTTATTTATGTTCGAACAGTTGTTTTTGTCTGTAATTTGTTTGGTATGAAAGCAAATATTCGAACATTCAGCTTCAAAGATCAGTAAAATGTTTGATAAATGGGATAACCGGTAATAAGGGGTTAGTTGTTCATTTCCAATTATATATTTATTTCAATCTATAAAATATTTCTTTATTTTTTTAACATTTTTTGACATAATTTACTTAAGTCCAGTGTTCTGTTTTGATCAAGGCAAGTACTGTACATGTAACAACAAAGGAATCGAAAAGTAGTTCTGAAAGTTGATATTTTCACTCCTTATTTTGCAGTGAAAATATCAATTTGATATTTTCACTGTTGTTATTTCACTGTTAAAACCCCATATTTCATCGTAAAGCATGAAAGAAATCATTTTAAATACAAAAATAATGACGATTGACACATGGTCAAAATTATTTAAAACCCACACGTTTTTCGGCAAACGTAAAAATAATGTACCTTAATGAACGATTAATTGTATATGCAAGTCCATATGCATGCGGCAGCAAGCATGTAAAGCAACAGGCCAGCAATGCATGAATTCGAAACAGCTGTTTCTGTTTACATCTCTGATCGGTCGGATAATATATTTCTTATAATCGATGCCAAACTGAATTACTCCATCCAACATCAAGATTTAGGATGTGTTTATTACTCCCAGTTGGTTTGTTGAACTTCTGAACCTGACAGTTTATGGTGGAATAGAACAACCTGACGACAGTTTGTTGTCGGCTGATCACAGACGCTTAGCACATTAATACATAAAATCAGGGTTTTTTCGCAAATAGCTTTAGTTGAGGAACCTTTTCCTTCGTATTGTAAATACACCAATCAGATTAGTTTCTCCATAAGTTGCTGAAGCTGTTAGATGCCACCGCCAATGAGCTGTATTACTGCGCGCCTCATTTTTTAGTTTACAAACCTAATATTCAGAGGAGTAGTTCTATAAGTTGCCCTGGTCGAAGAAGGCTATGATTTTATAAATACGACGATATGTATACGTGGGAAATCAAATGCAACACAATATGATAACACTGAGAATAATAGAAAACGAAATTTAATTGAAGGATATTATTTAACAACATTCAATAATTGCAAAGTTTATTATGTTAACTCTGTCGCGTTATATTCTAAGGGATATCCCGCACACATACTTCTCTAGCAAACACGTATAATTATAAAAAAAATCATTCTTAATAATGAGCTGTTGTTATACATATCGGGGATTATGATTATTTGACGTACTGCAATAAAATCAGGTCAAATTGGTGTAGCCTTAAAGCAGTAAACTAGCTATTTAACCCAAATGTATCAGAAGAAAACAGCTAGACACCATATCCTGAAGTTAATTGTAACGTTCTTCCATGTCGTTTCTTTATTTTGATAATAAGACGACGTAAGTACATTCTTGAGTCTGTCTGTTGGCATCATGGAATATGTGCATTGTCAGCAATGGTATTGCAACCCCAGGAACGTTCCTTGCACCGTTTTTTGCCGGGAACTATCACGTATGCATCACTAATTTATGTAAAATGACGCAGAAGGACCAGTACAAGCACAGGCTGCGACGTAAGGTACATATATAGATTCGTTTGAATAGATGACAATAATACAATGGAAACTACAGGGGGAAACAGTGTGGTCAAACATTAAAACAAATATCCTGTCTAAGGACACTATGTTATTGTTTAACATACTTGAAATGAGACACATCGCACAACAACAAAGGTGTACTACAGCAGGGAATTGTTCAAAAACCGGTTAAGTTTTTGGTGATACTGTTATATAAACTTATGATATAACTTCTTATCCATCATAGCGTTTAGTGCATTTTAATGAGTCTCAACTAGCCAAAAGATAGCCTGTGGACAAGTTAACAAAGTTTTATACAAATGGCTGCAGAATGGTCAACATATCTGTATTAATACATGTTGGGGTTACTGCTTTTAAAAGAATTTAGTAAATACGAAATGCAATAGTTTTAAAAGAAAGGTTATAAATGTACTTATCAACAAATAGGGATGATTTAAAATAATGAAGACCTTTTCAATAAAATTCACAATTTAATAGCTGTATAGTAATATGCATCATTTAAATCTCATATTCAGAGTATTTCTATACAAAATTGACTATTAATTTTCGGATAAAATCATAAACATACACGTAATGGTATCAACATGGTAACGCTTACACGGTGCAATCTTTTTTCATGTAAATCTGATTGGAAATATAATTTTATTAAAAACACAATTAAAAAATTGAAAATGAAACCTTGATCAGTTTCGAAATTTACTGGTAAAACTTATGATCATTTTGATGATTGAACTTTAAAGCAGTACTTGGGACTCAATTGGGACGGAGTTTTACCTACCGGTGTGATGCACTGGTACAAGGGAGACAGCTCTCCTGGATTTTACAAGTTTTTGGTATACCGAATTACCCAGTACTTCCCTCTCACACCGACTTTACTGGTTCCAATATTTAGAGAGAGGGGGGAGAGGGGGAGACGGTGAGAGAGAGAGAGAGAGAGAGAGAGAGAGAGAGAGAGAGAGTGAGTGAGTGAGAGAGAGAGAGAGAGAGAGAGAGAGAGAGAGAGAGAGAGAGTCGGAGAGAGAAAGAGAGAGAAAGAGAGAGAGAGGGGGGGAGACGGAGAGAGAGAGAGAGAGAGAGAGAGAGAGAGAGAGGATGACGTGGAGGAGTACTGGAAAGAGAGGGGGCGTGGAGGGTAAGTGGGAGAGAGAGAGACAGAGAAAAGATAAGTAGATCCAATAATTTAACCATGCTAGAAATTCTTATCTTGCCCACGGGCGAAGATAAAATGCCCGTATGGCCCGTATGGAACTACTTTTTAATGGTCATAACATTGTAATTACCTCCCTTGTTGAAGACTGTCGTCTGTAGCATCATGGAAATCTTGTCTTATGGCAATATTAAGAACACTTATTTCTCGCTTCAATTGTCACCATAAAATAGTTTGCACGCACCTTTTAAGAAATAATGCTTCACTCTTCTTAGAACTATTTAAAGAACGATCTGACTATTAACTTAATCTGAATCACTGCGCGCATATCCATGACAACCACGATTTATCACATATCCATACGCAATTATTTTCACTAAGCACAAAAGAGCTGCTGCAAAAAATACATTTTTACTTAATTTTGTTTAACTGAGGTGGGAGAAAAAGCATCTACCATAGCTGCTCGTGTAAGATAGGTTCATCCCGACCCTCGCGCACGGTGTTTTGCGGTCAACTTCGTTCCCGCTAAACACCCTACGCTCGGGTCGGAATGAACCTATCTCACACTCTCGGCCATGGAAGATACTTATAATGAAAAGAAACACGTTTCAGGAAGAGTACTTTCGCAAAACACGCAGTGAAAAAGTAACCTCCACATCTGGGAATCGAACCCAGATCGCTGGATTATCTTTCCAAAGCCGACAAATGGAAATAAACCTCACTTATCTATGTTTCTCGATGAAAACAGATCAAAAAATGGCAACATTACAAGACTGTCAAGCAGATTGGACTGCTAGAGATGTCTCAATAAATACGTTGACAGTTTTATTGGTGAACTCAAAATGTACCTGTCAATCAAATTCCTAATGTCCTAAGAAGTGTGTAAGCGGCCGAAGGCATGTTAAAATATGTAAATCAAAATATGTTTATCAAAAGATAAATAAATATCACGATCGAAACATAGGTTTGATGACTCTGGGTCATAAAATACGGCAGAAAAGTATTGTATGCCTAGTAACACAAACATGACGAAAAATATAAAAATAACGTTCAAATATAGATTTGACTTTGAGTACTTGCAACGGGGACAATCATTTAAAAAAGGATGTACTCTTGTTCACGGAAACATATAAATTATGTGCTATATTTCGAAAGCATTTTTATGTGTATTTGAACTATATGTGTTATTTGTTACTTGAAATCTAAAGCTTTTTGACAATGATTTTGTTTATTGCAACGTATCTAGTGGTTTTGGAATTGGCCTCAGGTAAACAGTTGTTTGTTCGAAACTTTAATACGAAAGAAACATGTATTTGTCAATATGGACTGCACGCTTTCAGGGTTGTTTTCTAAAAAAGGAAATATGTTCGCTACTAAGTATTGTTTTATGCCCACGTGAGCTGTTTGTGTAGCACAACGGAGAGCATATGTTGGAAACATAACAAAAATGTAAATCATATGCAATGTATTGATGGCAGCAAAATGGCGATATGACGTTAACCGTTGTTAATGTCGTCGTACTCGCATGGCGACTTGTTGTTTTTATTCTGTTTTATTCACAGACTTTTGTTATAGTGCCCGCAGGAAAACGAAGACAACAGAACGTTAAATGTTGTCATTTCTTTTTGGCTTTTGCGACATTACGAAACAAGGACACCTCGAGGCGAAAGTCAACGCTCGTCTGTTTTTCTTGTGTATGGGGGGAGGTAATCGAACACGGGGTATAACTCGACAGTTGGTAAAGCAAAAGTGACCTTGCTAGACGTAGTGCATTGTTTCTGGCAACATGTGTTATGTCAGTTCAAAAAAATACGATAAATGCACTTTTCAATCATTTTAGGGGTTACAAAATGTCAAACAGGTTCAAGAGAAGTCATTCTGGTAAATGAAAAAAAAAATGATTTTACATAACTAAAACATGATTGGTCTTTAAGTGTGCCCAGGTACCTTCGTGAAAATATGGGAATAATATATGTGATAAAAGTCCTTACACGATATTTTTATTGAAACGCAGTGTAAGACAACACACGAGGATACGCCTGGAAATTACGAACTGAAGACTAACAAACGTTACTGAATCGGGGCCCAGATTTCGTGCATGTTTGTTTCTTTAAATTCAATACGTTTTATTTATATATATGACGTCGTCAGTGAAAATGAGACTTGTTAAGGAAAGGGCGACTCTTTCTATGTTGTGATCAATCGCGCCAATTTAACAGGCAATAAATATATCTTTTTGAAATAGTTTTGTAAACAAGCTAATGTAAGGTTTTTCATTATTTTAAAACTGAATTCAAATTGTATCCCCTCGTTGAATTTAGGAGATTGGCAATTACGTGCTTAACCTCCAATGATTATATTCGGAGCCCATCTATTTACTTGAGAAGTATTGTACAAATATAGGATAACTGTTTGAATATTTGATTGAACTCGGTTATTAATAGAGGCTTTATACCGACTATGCAAAACAGCTGTGTGATTTATTCTTTAAGGGTTCCTGTTAGATAACCATGGAACAATAGCCATCCCAAGTAAGTATATATATTTCTTCAGGCATTTTACAGCATTCGAATCGTGATGGGTTGGACAACATTGACTCTGACAACATTGATAGGGGTTGGGTTGGTTCAGTTCACAGTGAGTAGAAAGTAACTTGAAGGCAATTCAAGTTTTTTCACTACAGAGTCGATTAGCGGGTTTACTTTATACATTTGTGTGTATTGCAAAACCAGATATTAAAAGTTTAAATTGTGCAAGCCATATCATTATTAGCTAAATTCGAGGTAGGTTTTCCATATGGGGTCCGGAAAGTAATGATGGAGCATGTCAATCTATATCTGAGAGTATTGTCCATACTTTTAACCAACCAACTCCCTCTCCTCCACCGGTTCTACGCCTGTACATTTTATTTAAGTGCAATTTAATTGTGTTGCTGTAATTCATGTTTGAACAAATACATTTATGTTTAACTTACACATTTCATATGGATTTTGAAGCTATTTGTGTTTTTTACAGAGTTACATTAAGTTTATTTTGATCAAGCTTAAGACCACTGCTACCATCTGAAGGCTGGTTTTGTCTATATCGTGTACAGAAATATGTATTTGGGTGTAAATAACGGCATGAAAATAGTACATTAATTACTGAAAATAATGGTTTGCCAATCTCCGAGATGTGGAGAATATTAGAAATACCTTCTTAAGTTCGTGTGCTTTCAAAAAATAGAGGAAAAGCCTTATTTTTAAATTTGCCGAAGTGTTTATAACAATTTCTCCTATGACCTTTGGTAAAATATAAACTTATTTTCATCGCTGCTGTTTTTTTTTGTTTTTTTTCACCTATACTCCCAATATCATCTATAAATCCAGTATCCAATATATATTTCGATTATCGCTTGATCCATGAAGTGTTTTTGAGGCATGTGAAACTTAAATTGTTCGACTTAAACTATGCGTAGTACGAGGAATGTTCATTTTTAACGTCACTCGTAATAGAAACTAGGGAAAATATTTTACAAGCTTCTGTTTAAGTTTAATATATTATTCCAGATGTCTGTCTGGACGCTCAACCAAACTGTGATGTCCTAAACCAAACTTACAATGTGTGTCATGACATACACAATGGGGAACATTTATGTAGACGTTTTTGCGGATTATGTAACGTTGGTAAGTGCGTCATCATTTGGTATTGTAGGCGATTCAGTACTTGGAAATGACATTTTATCCCATTTTACCCCCTCTTTTCTCTTTGTCAAAGCTGTAAAATAGTACCTTTTTGAAATTACATAAGCAGCACATTGGTCAAAATTAGACGCTCAAGTAAAATCAAAATCAAATCTAAATCCAACATGATATATCGTCCTTTCGTGTCTTTTTCATGTATTTTTTAATAGAAATAAAGGATTTTTTTACGTTTAATCATATATATGAATTAAGTAAATAGTGTTGATTTCACGAAGCTCACTGACTTTGCTTTCAGTTGATGGTGGATGGGGCTTTTGGGGTTCTTGGAGCACGTGTGACGTGACTTGTGGTAACGGAACGCGCACGCGCAGTAGACAGTGTGAAAGCCCCGCCCCACAAAATGGCGGCGACGACTGTTCAGGGAAGAACACTGAACAAATTACATGCATATTGAACCCTTGTCCTGGTATGGTGTAGATAAAAAATCTTTGTTAATCAAATTGTAAATGCAGCGAAAAGTGTACGGTGTTTTTTTTGTATTATTTATACCTATAAATACCTGTCCTAGTATTAGTTTAAACAATGTACATTACTGAGAGCAGAAAAAAAAATGTCACGGTCCATAAAATGTCATAATCTTAAACCCAGTAACAAAAACGAATACAGTTTTCTATTTATGCATTACTTAGTCAAATTAAGCATGTACGAAAAAATACTGTTTTATTTTGTTTATAGTGACAGTGAAGTTAAAAAAAATAAATGTCTTTAATTTCATAACATAACTAGAGAAGATATTCCTTCTATAAATATTCAGTGCATGGTGGTTGGAGCGGTTGGAGTGAATGGGGTTTATGCAGCGTCACGTGTGGTGTTGGTCTGAGTAGAAGGGACCGTTACTGCGACAGTCCGTACCCCTCCAGGGACGGTAACCACTGCTTTGGAGACGGACTCAACTACAATATCTGCACAGGACCCTCTTGTTCAGGTTATAGCTTTAAATGTGTTGAAGGATAATGCTTGAAGATAATTAACCCCTACATAATTAAATGTCGTTTTAAGTCATAAAAATAAAGTGGCTGATTCCTGTCTTTTTGTGATTTCTGTGAAATGGCCAGAATGCGATAACCCTCCCCATTGCGGGGAGGAATTAGCCTGAGCGAAAATTCGCGAATTATCAAGGCTATACTGTCAGCAAGCAATGACTTAACTGATAGCAACATTATATGGGGTCCCCAGGCATCAAAATTGAATATTTCTTAATAGACAGTTTTCTTGTTCTGTTTTTGTTGTGCATAAACAATACTTTTTGCAGCTTGGAGTACCTGGAATTCTTGGAGCTCCTGTTCCAACACATGTGGACATGGTCTCATGCAGCGTAGTCGAAACTGCACCGGGGTCACTGGAGCGTCGCCAAACATGTGTTTAGGAGAGCCAATCAAGTACAAAGCATGTAAAACGTCCTGCTCTGAACATTACCGTAAGTGTACTACTATTGTATTTTACATGTAATATATTTTTAACCACGCGTATTGTCCGATAAAAGTTATTTTGGTGCTGTTACGACCATTTAAACGTATTAGCTTTTGTAATAAACTGCACTAACTTGATTCACTTCTTCTTTTTCTTCTCGATTTTTAGAAGGGTAAACACACAAAATCACAAAACGCGGTGTTGAGAAAACAATTTTAGCCGCATTTCGTTCTGCATTCACACCGGCGATATTTTTAAACCTTTTGTTGACATTTATGTGTGCGTCACCTTTTATAACATTATGAATTATACAAGTGTACATATTATCTTAATATTCTTTCGCAGCCAAACCGATATTTTCTTCGTTTCCAGATGCAAGAACTTCTGCCTTTGCTGCAAATAGCCTTGCACAGACCAGTTCCGACTCACTGGTATTCCAGTCCACGTTTTTCAACGAGGGATCAGATTATAACACATCCACTGGTGTTTTTACTTGCCGAATACCGGGCATCTATTTCTTTGCCATAACTTTGACAAAAAGCAGAGAAAGTGGAGTGGACTTTGTGAGGTCTTTTATTCAATTTACGAATGGCAATTTACTCATGCACGTTGATCCCTACGATGATCTGAAAACTGACTATGGGGAATACATTATGTCGTCATCAACGACTCTTAAACTTAATCAAACTGACACAGTTCGAATACGCGGTGGATCAGCAGCAAACCATTTCAATGCTGATACAGCATCTTTCACCGGATTTCTTGTTAGAGCTGATGATGACTTACTTCGTTGAATTGTAAATGATATTTCATCTGGCAGATATATGTCATATTTCAAAAAACCATAATACACACAATGAACTGTAGGAAAAAGAACTTTGAATTTTAAATTACACATGTATAACGTGATGAAATATTTATAACCCAAACAAAGAGAACTAATTTACTCACGATATTATAAACGTCCTTGTTGACGTGATGATGTTGGCCTAAATTGCATATAAACACCTTAGTACAACTTTGTGTTCATCGTAACAATTGTATTAGCTTATGCATGGGAAAAATTGCTCTGAGTACCGCCTAATAAGGACACACCCTTTCATTCATGGTGTTATTTGCCGTTTGCTGGCTAGAAATTTGGTCGCTGTAAAACTGAAATAAGCTCTGGACCCGGGCGTATTCTTTCACTATTCCCCCGGTCTTATTAGGTCGGCGTACCGTTATCGAATCCATTGCTCCATCCATTTCTGTTTCTGAGTAATAACTTGCGAAAGCGAAGGCCCATGTCGTCATATAAAAATCTACATATAGGCCAAACTACTATACGCCCAACGAGGCATTTCTCGAATATTTGTCACGTTCCTGAGACAGCGTTTGTCCTTTATTTATTTACTCAGTGAAAATGTCACACTCAATATTCTAAAAACACATCAATATCTTTGTAAACAGTGTCATTTTAACGGGAAAATATCTAAAGTAAAATCTTAATATATAGCAAAATGTGTATTATTTACCTTTGATTTATATATTTGTTTTTTTTTAAATATCATTTAAAGAAAAATAGATCGGTGAACGTAATAAAATAGTAACCTCATTATGCAGCTAATCGCATTTTGCAGTTCTATATCTGTATGACAGTAGGCAAGTAAAACAACAGACGAGAAATGTCTGTGTTTGAAACAATTGTATCTTTTGGTCGGGTAATATATGTCGAGTAACTGATGTTAAATGTAATTAAACATCAATGTTTAGAATGTGTTTATTACTCCCAGTGGGTCGATTGAACTTCTGAACCTAACGGATAGTTTATGGGGGAAAAGAACAGTAAATGTTGTGTGCCAAAATGTCCACGATTATCCAGTCGACAATGTTTGTCTGATATATTTTCATATACACGGACGATGTCATAAGTACAAACAGTATGTCTTGGAAAAGAGTACCACGTTATTTTGTAGTAAATTACGTACATTGATATATCTAAGCTTTACATGGAGTCTTACAATTTCAACAAAAACAACCAATGTAGAAAGAAACACATGCATACTTTTTATTACACAGCTTACATAAATACAAGCAATAAATAAGACATTGAAACATTTATATCTAATGGATTTAGTCGTATATTATCACACATTCTCTTAAATTTAATAGTTAGCGGTTCAGTATATTTCCAATGTCATATTCTTTATATTTCTATCTAACATTAAGTGTGTCTAAATGAACATAACAAATATCCCGCGCCCTTCATTTAATAAGAAATTATGCATGTAACAATAGTTTGGTTTACTTAAATTCATAAGGAAATGGACATATATAAACAACTACATTACAAAACTCTAGCATGAAGTGTATCTTTGCATCACCTAATTATGGCAAAAAGTTGATCATGTTTACAACACAAAATTCTAGTATAAAGTTGATTAAAATAACAGAATTATAGGTTTATATTATATATTATTTCAAGTGGATCTTTATTCGTAGGGCAAGTGTTAATTTCATTTTGTAAATAGTTGACATAACTTCAATTTCTTTCATGCTAATCATAAAGTGCATCTTAATCAATATCATACAAGTTTCGTTTACTTTCATTTATAAGGTAATGGGCCTACACTTACATAATTTATTAGCATGTAGTGGACCTGCATTTACAATCACCCCCTCCCTATAACTAGCATTACGTGCATTTATATGTCTTAAGTTCACGCACAGTTATACACTTTTAACATAAAAGCAATGTAGAAAGTAGCACATACTTTTGATTAAACAGTTCACACAAATATAAGCAATAAATAAGACATTGAAACAAGGATTTAGGCGTATATAATCAAACATTCTCTTTAAGCTAATAATTTGCGTATCGGTATATTTCAAATATCATATTCTTTATAATTCCATATAAGTGTTCCTAGATTGACATAATAAATATTCAGTGTCTTCAACTTAATAAGTAGAGTATTCACGTCACAAGAGTTTGGTTTACTTTTATTTATAAGGATATGGACTTACATTAACATCCACCAATTCTAGCATGAAGTGTATCGTTATTCAAATACAGTTCATGTATGTAAGGGATCGTAGCGCAAAAGTATATTTCATTTTATTCAAATCACAATAATTCAATTTCTTCCTTGCTATATCATGAAGTTTATCTTTATTCATATCATACAATATTAGATTACTTTCATTTATAAGATAATGGACCTACATATACACAATTCCTTCCACCTAGCATGTAGTGGAACTATAGTCACATCTCTTCAGGTTGTCATCCCACTGAAGAGTTCCTGGACAAGGCCTGTTATCGTAGAGTACATCTCCGGAGCACGAGGCGTAAACGTTACATCCTATACAAGACTTGTAGTCACCATCTTGAACACCATCGCAGCTTTTTATACATTCGCCAATTTGGGGGACTGCAAAAATAATGTAATTAACAATTATAATGCGCAAATAAATGTTAGGATTAAAGCGAATGTCATGTGTTTGTATTTGGCTTAAGCAATCTGCTGGTGTGCAGAATGCTAGTGTAACATGAGTGCTTTTGAGCAATACTTGTAAAGACGTGTTAAGAGCCCAGTTACATGTTTTAGGTCATATGGTAACGTTGTTTACTTTTTCGAGCAATATGAAAGAAACTAATTTAGTTATATGTTCAAAGTATTGAATATACCGAGCACTATGTAATAGTTAGATGAAATGAAGTTAATTCTTAATGATTAAGAATAGGCGGAGTGAGCGTAGCGGAATATGAGTTCTTAAGATACTATTTTCGTACGTTATGTTTTATTAAATAATGTTTGTAATCAAGGTAAGCGACTGCTTTGGGTGTTTGTCGATTTTACTTATGTCTTTGATTATGTTGTAAGGAAAAATCTCTTGAGAAATTTATTGAGTAGGGATTATGCGGAAAATATTTGGTACCATTAAAGCTATGTATTCATCAGTTTAGTCAAGAGTAAATATTGTAGACTCTTGGGTCGGAACTTTGAATGTATTATAACGAGTACAACGACAAAATGTGTATTGCCTTTCTTGTTCGGAGTTTTAAATGTTCTAGGGTGTGTTTTTTACGTAAAAAGTGTAAATGAAATCATTATAGATTCGTTTAATCTTTTTTGTACAAAATATGCTGATGATATTATATTTTTTCTAACTGTGCTGCAATCTTAATTCATTATCACAATGTTTTGAACGTTGGAAATGAGTTGCGAATATTGATAAAAACAAATCGAATAGTTTTAAAGAAGTGAGTACGGCTCCCGATTTATATTTATTTATATCATTACAATGGTAATGATTTGTTGTTGTTATTTTTGTTGTTGTTGTATTGTTATTGTTATTGTTGTTGTTGTTGTTGTTGTTGTTGTTGTTGTTGTCATTTGTGTTGCACTAGTTGTAGTTGTTGATGATGACAATATATTCTTTAAACCTTGCCATTAAAAAACATGTTTACCCTTGTTGGAGCATGTTTCGCAGCAGCTGTTCCAGAAATAAGAGCAATAGAAAGGATTCCGTTTCTTCATGTCCGCACAGGATAAGGAACTGTTCCAATAATAAAGTGGGGCATCACCGAAAAGGCAATCATCTGCAAGCAAACAGCATTGAGATAAAAAAAATACACCTGTAATTGTGTCCTAGGGTAATAAAGGTATACACGTTGTCGAACTCAATCATATTAGCAATTTTAAAGAAAGTAAATAAGTTCTTTGAGTATTTTACATCACGGCACGATGATTTCAAACTTATTTGGTTCCAACGCACGTCAACGCAATGGCGAACCTTTAGGGCTTTTCTTTCTCCTTGGGTTCTTACTTCCATGCATAGGACCATCATTGTCGGTTAGAATTTCATTTCATAAACCTTCACAATTGTAACATAAACTATTTTAGTTTGCGAACTATGTAGGATTTGCTCACCGGGTTTTTTAATTTTAAGTCTTCCGTCATGTACACAGCGTCCAGAGTGACACACCTGTAAATGAAATGAATAAATGAAGTTGCTGAAAGAAATCATTTAAATTCAAATGTGGGAACAGCGTGAATGTTAAAAATACAAAATAATGCAATCTTGGTTTAATGAAGCAATGATAATGTAGTGTAAGCCAAACAAACAAAAAACAAGCAACTTACATTTAAACTCAAAAAAGTGTACATGTACCAATGCTTGGAAAAAAGTCTTGGAATAGTAAAATTAAAATAAATAATTGTCATATTACGTAAATAAAAATGAATTACTCTGTTGCCAGGGCAGCTTGTTCCATCAAACGGTGCTCCTATATAATATATGTTGGTGTTGGGAATTTCACAATATAGTTTTGTACAAATGCCCGTATAGTTACCGCCATATTGACTCTGTAAAGGTAAAAGCATTCTACAGATACATGATACCACACATAATATATAAGCAAAATTGTCATTATGCTTTGAATTAAGAACAGCTTTATTGGTTATCGGGGTTACATGTTTGGAAGAACGGCCGGAATGTAATAAACACGTTTTTGAAATGGGACGTAAAACTCGTTTTATTTTCCGTGACCAGAATATTGACGCCTGATTTGGATGAGCTGCACCTTAATACAAAGAGTGTTTTAAATCATCTTAAGTGTTTTCATTGGAAATTATGCCAATAGAACTGAGCAAATAACACTATAGGGTTAAAAATATTGGCGTCAGTGGATGTTGCTTGTGAACAAAATAAAATCAGTACAAATTTTATGTAATTCTCATATTTATCAAAGATAACTAACTTTTAATCAAATACGCCAATTTAAGGACAATTATAAATCGCTGTGTGAACCAAAAGACCAATCTACGACATCTGATTATCTTAAACCACGTTAGAAAATTAATAAATGACACCGATGGGATATTAAATGCATTCCGTGACCACTTCATTTAAACATAGTTACATCTTAAATTCAAAACTTGACAACAAATTTGGGACTTCATATGTTAAGGTTAACTATCTATCAACAAATGAACGATAATCTTCAAATAAACAGGAGCCACCACGAGTTGATGAAGTAAGTCCCTAAATACTTAAAGGCCCAGTTTAAGCCTTCTATAAGTGACCAACCAATCTGTGTACAGAACACAATCTCTGTGTATTGATCTTAATCTAATTGCATTGTTCCCTCTTATCATATCTCCGATCTGAGGATCCTGTTGTGCTGTTTTGGAGGTTATAGAAATGGACCATGAATGGCCCTGAGCCAATAAACAAATACACAGGAAATTAATTAAACAAGGCCTTTAAGCCCTGTTGTTAACATGCTCTTAATTATATTACTTTGATTAGAATTGACAGCATATCAAGGTCTAAACGCAGTATAGTCAATTCCAACTCATAAAGGCTTTGGTACAGATGATCCTCATAATTAATTGCATGCCAATTCTTTCCTTCAATAGCAAATAATTTTATATATATAAAGTATATTAAGAACAATTACATCATCGTGTTCAATGATCTGGATTTCGACAAAACCATTCGTGTCAAACTGTTCTTCTAAGTCTGGTCAAAAGATGTTTTGGAAAATCATTAAACTCTGTACTTTTAGATCTATGGAATATTTGATCTTGTTGATCACGATTTTCTTCTTTATGAATTGCGCCTCTACCTTTCTCAGGCTCTTGTCTTATGCTGATGAAATCTTACTTATCAGTATGGGAAATAACCAGTCCTCATTCTTATATATTTACAGCGTTATTTTGCCCTTTTTTATTCCGTACTTACATAAGTGACATGAATCTTCATCATTTATTCAATTGACTTGTATACTGACGAATCGACTATGTATGCAGCAGGTAGATATCTACAAGCACAATAGCAAAGGATGCTGACGTTATGGCTGACTGGTGTTAGGCCAACATCATGCACATTCACGCCGAAAAAGTCAAAACGTCATCTTTTTTATGTTTTGCTTGATATACTAAATTTGAAAATATACGATACACACGTAAGACAAGTCGAAAACCAAAAGGTAAATGGCATCTACATTGATCGGAATCTAAATTTAAATAAATTAAAATAAATGTACTTCTCACAGAAATAAACATTTTTTTAACAAAGGATATGACGCTACTTTATTTCCTATATATTATCAGCAATAGATTAATGCTGTGTGTTACATGTTTATGAATTTTAATGCAATAAGTTCAGAATTTTCAAAATTAGAATTCTGAAAGAATTGCTGTACATACTAGTTCTTCGAAAACCTATACATATTCCTCTGCACTATTTTAGTAATACGAATAACTTTAAAATCAATGTTAATCATAAGACGCTGTGATAAAGATAATTTTCTTATATTTCGCTGCAATCATTTTTAACAAAAAGGTACAGGACCCCACTCCTTTTTATAACAAAATTTGCATTAAAAATCGCTACATGCACATTGAGATCCACCACCACATAAGAATATTTCTCGTGTTTTCTCATGTGTCTCATGTGAAGACTTAATATGGTCATAAAGCTTTCTCATATGTTAAAAAAGAAATAGGGAATACTGTCCCTCTCTTATATTCAGAAATATCTCTTCTTTGGCAGGATTTAGGCAGAAGTATAAGACATTTATATCTTATGCTCAATCAATGTTGAGTTGTTCAGTTACTTGTACATAACTGCTTTCATTCATAATTTTAGACAATATGAATTCATATATTCTAAGGGTGTGTCTGTCGATTGAGTACCCCAATAGTTTTACCAGTATGCATATTGCATGGTTTGTAATTTCACCAAATGACGTACTTCTTACCACTTACTCTTAATAAATATGAACCTTCTCCAATATGCTCTTTACATTGTTCGTCTGGCCCATATATCTGGCCCATTAGCTGATCTGCATAGTCGTCATAAATGTTGTTCGCGTTGGATCTGCGTAACAAGCAGTTGTCTCTCCTGGTTTGAAAGTTGTTCAAGTGAATGAAAGGAAGAAAATAATTTATAAGACAAATCCTAAATACAAGCTTTCAGTCAACAATTTAGCCATCACGATTAAGTAATTGCAATAATTAATGTAAGGTATCATCTTTAGATTGAATGCTAGTGAACATATATATTTCGTTCTAACTTATTTAATTGTACTATAGTATTATTGAACAAACAATGCATAAAATAGCTATATACTATACAAAATGTACCACAGATGATTATGTATATAATCTTTGAAATAATCTTGAGAGCAGCGTGAGAAAATCCAATTTCTTTGGGCTTCGTTTTCGGGTCGCTTGAAGTTTGTAACGCTGGGTGCCATGATATAGCCATCTGATCCTCTACATTCATTACTTTCACCATCATGTTTTGCTCCAAAGCTGAAGTATAAATGGCCCTCTTCAATTTAAGAATGATCAGCATTTAATTATACTAGTATATTACTAAGTACATATGTGTTATATAGGTTCTTATCCGTTTATTTAATCGTCTCTGTTTAAAGCTAGTCTAGTAATTTTAGGTATCTTCACTTCCGCACATGAGAAGTTCTACTGAGGAGGATCTGTGTAGACACCTCTGTGTTTGCGGAATTTCTTTGTATTTTATACATTGATTCTCGTCGATATAAAGCCATACAATTACAAATATTTCACCTGTGACCAAGTTCATGAGCACACGTTTCTCCTACATTTAGGTCAAACGCATCTTCTACCAATGACTGTTTGATGCTGGTGCACAGTGCAGAGAGATAGGCTATTCCTGAAAGGAAATATCATTGCATATGTAACATCATTATTGTACTGTCTAGGACCGGATTATGTTAGTTTGTTTTGTTACAAGGGCGAGTTTTATCATATGTGTTACAAATAATATGAGCAACACACTTGTATTTACTTTTTGTAAAGAAAAAATACTTCCATAAAGCCGTTAAAACTGAATTAATAATACCTAAAATATCTTTCAGTTGACCTTTGTCATCAAAGTCTGTCAGGTTATACCTGAAATATAGAACACATATTAACTTGTGCGAATTATTTGCGAGTACATTTCAAAATCAGTAACTTCTCGCTCATATTCATATATTTCTTGAGTCCAAGTGAAACCAAACAGTATTTCAATACTATTCTTCTTGAACAACATAACATAATATAGGGGAGTGGTAGTCATGCTTTTTGTCTGTTACTTATTCCACATTTTTCATTAACGGTGTACTTCTTGAAAATACAATGGATACTACAGGGGCGAGCCCAGAAGGCACATTATTTACCTATGAGTTAGTTCAAAACTAGTGCGGTGACCATTGCACAACCAACACACAACGCCACGAGACAACATACACAGATTCAATAAAATAATTAAAAAAATTGTTATACACGTATCTTGAATCTGCAATCGTATCGTTGCAGTTCTTTATTTTAAAAAAGAATTAACATATCATGAACAAAAACACTTCCAACACCTGATATCGTTCATCAATCCAAACAGGCCAAACAAAGGTCAAATAATACAGTTTGAGAAAACGGATATAGTTCATGTATTACAGGTTCAACGAACATACGCTGTCGCTCACGTGTAATCAATGCGTTGCACTTGTAATGCAAGAATATTCATGAGCCTAAACCATACATACAAACCTGGTAAAGAGCATTGCGTGGTCATGCTTTGGGAGTAGGCTCTCCAACTTACTGCACCATTTGTAAAAGTCATCTAGCACGGCGTCCCCATCTACTGAGATTGGTTTGTTGTTGATTTTTCTCAGCTCTGTCCACGAGGAGTACACAACTTTCTGTATGGATTATTAGAGGTTTATTAACGAGGCTAATTCATAAATAAATTAGATGACACTGTTAGACAACGTGTTTTAACATTTTAATTAACCGTGAAATGACAGAAATGTACAGTATGTGGCTAGTAGGACCGAGACACCCCTGATTGGTGAACGGAAGATAAATCTTCGTCTCGTTCAAGGTTCATTTTAAAAATAAGGACGTACAAAACATGTACTTACTTTTTATTAACATACAAATTCGAGACGCCAAAACATAGATATCGCCACAGAAGTTAGTAATAATCAAATGAACAACAGTGCAGCTATTTTATTTCGTGAACTTCGGGACTTGCGAGAAATAAACCCTTTAATCAAACCGAAACTGTTGTTTTCAAAATTTCGATGTAGTTTGTGCTTCCGCTATATCTAAATATTTGAATATGCTTACAAAAATATGAATATAAAGCATTGAACTACAGATTTCAAAGCAGTCACTGAAAGCAAATTTATATAGAACCTTGTCCTTAAATTTAATATTTTTGCAACGTGTTTTATAAATAATATACAATAACGCCGATTATTCTCTCACAAGTATGGGAAACACTAACATGAATTAAACTTACATCTGCAACATGAATCCCCGTCAGTAGAACACGCACTGTCACAGTTTCAACGCTACGGTATCGCAAATCCACCTGAGGTGATACATGATCAACTGTATTATGATATGAAGAGGAAAGATGTGTTGAAATGGTCAATACAATTTAATTATTACTTGACACTATAACAGGTTAGTTTTCATATTTTCACATTTAATGTTCTTTAAATAAGAATAAGTACGAGTAGTAAATCCAATCTACTTTTCAAAATGAGAACATACAGAAGTGATACATGATTTACGTATTACGCAAGGAGGAGGACAGTTGTGTTTGCATGGTCAGTGACCGTTAAATTGGACATAAAATATTTTACACTATACAATATAAGTAATATATCGAATGTATGTCCTTTTAATTAGCATTAGTTTTCTGTTTAATATACATTCCCAAACATAAACACACATTTCCAAACAAAAATGAACAGTTCTTATTTAAAATTCAACTTTAATCAAAAACTTAACATCCTAAGGTCCAACATGTTAAAATGGGAATTTCAAATCAACATCCAAAGATACTACAAAAAATGCATACCCAAAGTAGGATATCTCACGATGTTGGATACCAAAGCATGTTATTCTTACCCCATTGATAATGAAAGCGTAATATTGTCGGATAAGTCTCTTCGCCTCCTGATCTTTTTGGATAAGAGTGACGGCTCCCCTCTCGCTTGCTTTTGTCAACCAGCTTTATGTCACGTATGAAAGAAGTTGAACGATGCGTCATGCAAAGTTAATCGTGATAAATGTAAGTGGTGTGATGACTATGTACACAGTTTGAAATCAACATAACTTTTTTAGATACCTGTGTGTAGAATGTCAAAGTGTTATGAAAACCTTCTGCAATAAAAAGTTTTGTCTTTATTGATCAGATTAAAGACGTAATGATAAATACGTAACACGTTTTAACAGTACTAGAAAGTTTTTTCTAATACTTCTAAACGGAAAACAAATGACCGAATAGATTGACACTGTCAGCATGATTAAAAGATATTACTCATGTACTATTTTAATAAAGAAAATAATTGTAAGGGTATTTTTTTACAACAATTATTCAAATTTAAACTCGCTCCGCACGATTTCAATTTGTTTACAGTGCAATTTCAACAATTAGGAACAGAACTTTAAACATACGAGGTCTCACAGAGAATTTTGTTCAAAATGTATTAAAATACAGTCTGAGAGATATTACTTAAAACACACGTATTTGTTTGTGGACTACTTGTACGTGTATTTTCCTCCGCAAGTAAGAGTTTATTTGGATTTAAAAGATCTTTGCTAAATCTCACTAAGGCTGACCAACCGTAGCATGAAACGCTTTGACCTTGTGATTATGTTGATGTCATTACCGTTTGACTTTGCACGAGTCTGCCCGTACCTGTTTGGCGTAATTCATTAATACGCTTAAAATCTTTACATATCTGAATGACAGTTTGCACCTACACAAACACGCACATGTAGCGTTCAACAACATATCTTAAAGTGCAATGGAAACTCTGGACATGAGCCAGCAGTCACATATTTAAACCTACTTACTGTTGGTAGAGGGAGTAGTCAACAACTGCAAGCACTTCTATCTCATACACATCGTTCGCCTCTCTACGATCGCGTTCAGATAGCTTCCCTTGGATCCGTTCAGAGACGTATGCTGCATATGACAAGGAAATATCATTTTTCAAAACAATTCGATGATTTAAGCTGTTACACATGAGTTCTTACCTGTTACACACGAATTATTACCTGTTACAGACGAATTATTACCTGTAACACATGAATTATTTCCAAACATTTTTGATGCTAAAGTTTTGACGCGTGCTTCAATTTCAATCATTTTTGTTTGCTTTAAGATATTTAATGAATTACCACTGAACTCTTTGTTAAAATGAATTACATAAGCAATAACTAAAGTAAACACATTTACCGTGCTACTACCATACTACGAAAAATAATTGGAATACATAATAATCATTTGATAAAATAATATCTGACAAAAAACATATAATAGCCATATCATGGAATAAATACGCACAATTAGGAAATTCCGTGGATGACTGATGTCGTCTGCCACATCTCGGTTCACTTTTCAGTTTACGTATTGTATAGGAATGATGCTGGTCGTCAAATTGCAAATGGAAGGTGTCGTTGCCTATCCCAACATGCCCAACCTGAACATATAACAGCAACTTGACCATAGCGATGAATCAGTGAAATACAATGCGTTGTTGTTTATGTTTGTATTTTATAGTGATTGAAAGTCATTCGGGTTCTTTGTTATACAAATCTTCAGCACTTATTTAACTTTTCGTTTATTGATAGAAACTGAAGACGCAATGCAATGATTAAAAGCTTTAATTGCAACTGTAATTTAAAACACGCCTGATAAATGGAAGTCGTTTGAAACGTCGTTTCACATTGTCCTCTCAATACAAGATCACATATAACATGAAGGATACACCTATAACAGTTGAACGATGTTTCGTCTCAATCAAATCTCAATCATGTTAATATTTATGCGAAAACTACAGAAACAAGCTCAGTAGCAAAAAGTTTAAACATAAACCCGGTTTAATGGCACTAGGTAAACGCAAAAGACATAGAACATAAAATCCCAAACAAGAAACATGGAAGTCTAATGGATTGTATTATTGTAGCGATTCATATATAAGGGTTTATAATGGTTCGATCTTATGCATTTTTCTCAAGTCCCATTAATGAACTAAATTTAGAAGGCTTCTGTGCTTTCTCCTTCCGTTATTTAGCGTAACCAGCGTTTCTCTTTGTCGATAAGTTGATCTAGAAGGGTTTTGCCACCGGGCCTATCCCTGTTCTTGCTATTACACCATAAACCGAAGGACCAAACGAATGGTACTTACGACTTCTGTTATGTTTGATGTCGACTTGGCTATCATGATCGAGGCAAATGGAGACATTGACTGGTAGAAGGCGGTGTCCTGGAATAATCACATTCAGTACGGATGAAAACAACAAATGATAAAAAACTGTCCAAAAGTTCAACTGTTTCATTCTTTATGTAGTGTATATTCTTCTGTTTGTTTAGTAAACCTATGATTATTGACTGGACAATATATATCCAATAATTACTATTAATCAAATCATTTAAATGTAATGTGCACTCAACTACTCAAAAGGTAACATTCGGACAACTTAACAATGTATTATACAAGTGAATGCTGAAAATGATCGTGAACGGCCTTTCAATCATCCTTGTAATGAGCTATAATTGTTATATAACTGTTGTTTCAATGCTTTGATACCATGTACATACTCCAACAAAACATCTCGTCAATCATTACCGTTAATCCTAATAATATAAATACTTATTTCAAAGAATAATGTATTAATAGATTTGAGAGTGTTTTGGCGCTCGTTATACCATGGTAGACTTTCACGTTACACATTCTGTGAAAGCTACATACGTAGCAGAGAGCGTGTTATATAACTATATATGTGGCGGTGTTTTTATTTTAGCCACACTAGATTTTATGTCTTGATTATATGAAAGACCACAACACAATATTTCAATGTTTCTTTCTTTATTTATACAGTTTTAACTATTTTAATTCCGATAACAATTCACAGTAAATATCATAAATAGTGAATAGTAAGTAATCAATTTATTTCCAGATGTTAACACTTTCTAAATATTATAATCCAACAATTTGTCATATATCCAATTTATAATTAATCGTCCGATGTTATAAACCTTTTACAAATCCTTTTAATTCACTTTTTAACTCTTTTCGATTCTAACTTTTTTATATTCACTTTTTAACTCTTTTCTAAACGCCTTACAAAGCCCTTTTATACTATTATTTACCGCCAAAACAAACATGAAGTGCACGAGTATTGTGGGTAGCACGAATTCATGTGTTAATTCGTGCGACTCCGCCGGAGCAATGACACCGTTGAATAGCACCGGTAGACTCATAGCGATTAGTTACAAGGTCAACGGTGCAAATGAAAAATGTTATACTTAAACGATGTTACTGTAATATTGAAAAAATCTTAAGATAATACAAATTAAAGTTTAAAACAAATGATAACCATATAACATCTGTATAACATAACAATCAATCTCAAAAGTATTGTATATTTAACTTACTCATATTAAAATAAAAGTCTGGTATTTCGCGATGTTCGCGACAATATATGATCTATATTCTATTCAACTGGATGCTTTGTACTATTTGAAGGCATGTATTATGTCAATCATATTTACATTTTTGTCATCGACATATTGGCGAAGTATTGTTCCGTCCCGTTCCACAGTAATTGGCACGTTAGTGTTGACGTCATGATTTCGTCGCAAAGTCAACATGACGTTTCCTCTGCTTTTCGTACGGACGTTCATTGTAAGTGTTTCCTGAATGTTGTTGGCACTTCCATCAGTCCAATCTTCTAGATGCACTGTCACCGGTTCATGATCAGGTTCTTGATACAATAGAAATGTTAAAATTTATTACTATTTTTTATTTCAAATTTTATTTATTTTCGGAACCATTTTTGAAGAGTTGACAAATGCCATGATAACGTACATTTTTACCAAATGTTAAAATTATTTAAATACTCACCTGAAATAAATGGTATGTTAAGCAACTGAAGAAAATCAGATGTCGGTGGTAAGCATAATAAAATAAAAATCAATAAAGACTGTTTTTTTAAGTAATATGAGAGTACGTTACCCGCACCAAATATAATGATTATTTTTATCTGTCTAAATGGCAAATTGGAAATAAATAAACATTCATCAATTTAGAAATTATACCATACGGAAAGGAAGTAAATAACAAAACATCTTTATAAGACATACCTCCAGGTTCAGCTGAAATGGTTGTGAACAGAATCACAAGGATTAGGCTAACTGGCGACATCATATTGTTGCGTTAGTCTTTCTTAGTTGTTTAATGTGTATGATGATGGCATATATATAGGAACTCTGTCGTACGTGCATGTATCATGTTAATAATAATCTTTCTTTTTTTAGTGAAAAGGATAGTAACTAAGGAAGGTCTGGACCAATGAAACCCCTTTAGAGTCTGGCCATAAATGAATCAGGGCCGCCGAAAAGGAAAGTAAATCCCACACGCAGTCGTACTTGCATGTAACTTGTATAATACTTATCCTTTTTTCTGTGTAAAGGATAGGATCTTAGGTTGGTCTAAACCAATGAAACACCTTTAGACTTTGGTTATACATGAATCATAAGGAAAATAAGGAAAATAAATCCCACACACAGTCATAAATAGGAATTTATCGTACTTGCATGTCACATGTGCAAACAATAATCTCATTCCTTCCTGTGAAAATGATAGTAACTTAGGGTGGCCTGGACCAATGAAACTTTGGTTATAATGAATCAGACTTTACGAGATGGAAAACAAAAACACATGCAGTCCTGGATAATCTTTAGATAGTGGACTAGGAAATTAGAAAGCCAGGATTGTATATTGTTTAAGGAATAATGTGAAGGGATATCGTTACTAAATTTGGTTTGCCGTAGGTAGGGATTGACCCATTTACATCAACACCAACATGTATGTATATTACTGCTTTTGATAACCTCAGTCATACTACAATTATTGTTACGCCAATAAAATACATCCTTTGTAAATTAAGTGTCATATCCAGATAAATTCTATATTAAATCTCATTATATTTTAGTTTTCTCCATCAACATGTTCACGATAATTATCACGATAATAAAAAAGTGCATGCATTTATTTCTGTACATAATGCGTCTCATTGTTTGTCTGTATTGTTGTATATATTTTATATGAGCGTCTAAAATGTTTAACATTCAAATCATCCACGGGTTGAAATAAAGAGTATACTAATACAAGGCGTGTTTTTACTTCAAACTTTGAATAAAAGACAATTCATAAAGGACATAAATGGGAACTCGATGTAACTCGAAGCAACGGATTATTAGAAGTTTAAGATCGGGTGCCGACGTCCTCGCGTTATCGCAGTTTCACTGTATATTAACAACATTCTCGTTTTGCTTGGCATTTGAAGTGAAACATGTCCTGCCCGATGATATAGTTAAACGCCATTGTTTTGCTTATTTGCTTGATAATTTGACTTAACGTTTAATACTGGTAAGGTTTGTATAAATAAAACATTGGGATTCGCAAAGGTACAGATTTAAATCTTTGAGGAGAGGTTATTTGAATATGTATGTAAGATGTTTCTGAAACAAATTGTGAGTGGCCCAATGATAATTCATATCATATTTTACCTCAACCATGGCAGGGTAAATGCCATTTATAAAAGTGTTAACTTTAAACATATGTATTTAAAACTATCAATCTCTTATCAGCTTCACTTCCTCATTGCCATCCTTAGCAAGTTGGAGATGCGGAACACAATATGATCGAGATTGTTTGCCAAGTTTGTCATCAGAACAAACAACGCATGATTAAACATGACAGTTACTAAGCACCTGACAATGAACAATACTGAATAGAACAACGCCCGATATGGAACAGCATGTATGTCTAATCACATTGATGCATGAAGTAAATAATGTTTAGTTCAAGAAACTGTCTGAATTTGTGGTAAGGAACGCCCAGGCGTAGACAGTTTGATAGCCCCGCCCCACAAAGTTACAGCGACGTCTTTCATGAAAGAACACTAAACACTTTAACGAACGAACGAAAGTTTATTCAATAAAAGACCTCCAGCCCATAATACATGTTACAATGCAAATCAAATGTAACAAAATACATATATGTCACTATATAAGAGTTGTGCCCCTTGGTTAACAACGTTAAGTGTTATCTATAGCTAACATGAGTTTATGAACGTAAAGAGCAGTGGATTTAATATGGGTCACATTTTCCGATACCATCAGAGTATAGAAATGAACAATGTCAGTATTTTCACGATAACAAGAAAACAAAAACAAATCGCGGATGTCATTATATCTTAAACACTTACATATACATGATATTCATATTCAATAACAAGTATGTCCTAACCAATAAGCAATAAATACAGAAGCGATCATCTCTATCAATACTAAAAAATCGACCAATTTCAATATGGACTTTATGACTAGAGGTTCTAAATCTAGCCAATGATTTTCTTACAGGAAACGGTTGACTGATATTAAGGTATTTTTCAACATTCAATAAAGACTTAAGGCATTTATAAGTATCACAACGTGAGGAATTATTTACATCATCCGCAATGTCTGTCTACAACAATCAGCAATTCATATTTCCAAATGATACATCAATATATTTATATCTCCAACATTCTGACCAATCCAAGCATACCAAACGCATGTAAACAATATTTCTTTGATGTAAGTTTCCCAAGTACGCCTGCCTAAACAATCCAGATTTTTTATCATAACGTATGAATTTCTACGGAATCTATATTCATGTTTTTGTAATAGTATGCACCAGTATTTACACATTTTTCGACATAAATAGTGAACATTGCTAATCTTATCACATTCACCTAAAGTCACACAATTATTAATAGCTTTCCTTTTTTGAGCTGCGAATTTAGATTTAGCTGCAGACCAGGATAATGTTGGAGTTAACGATAAACCCATATATTTGTACATCGATGTAATTTTGACGATTTTATCATTATGTGTCCAATTTTCACAATGGCGTAGTGGTCCTAAATTTCTCAATACAATAATTTCAGATTATTCTGCATCCCATATTGATTACAGAAGTTGGAAATTTAATTGTCGTTGAAGTTTTATAGCAGTATCAGAAGAATTTGCCACATCATATGCGTACATTAAACAGTGTATATCAGAAATATTGTCCGTGATAAAAACACCCTGGTAACAATTATCTTTAAAATATTGACAGAGATCATTAATAAAAAGAAGGAAAAGATTGGCTTTATATTGGATTAAACCTTTGCCCATGTAGGGTGTAAATAACAGTGTATTTCATGAAACATACATGCAGCCAATTATTAATATTTAAAATAAACGTACATTAATAAATCATTTAAAATGAATGTTGATCACGTAATATCATTATCAGAGAAGAGAGAACCAGAGGTATTCTGTAAATATTCAGATCATGGTAGTTGGGGTGGAAGAAGTGAATGGGGGTTATGTAGCGTAATATGTGCTGTTGGTCATTGTAGAAGGGACCGTTACTGCGACATTCTATGTCCGTCTTAGAATGGTAACTTCTGCTTCCGAGATGGACTCAACCACGAGTTCTCTTCAAGGCCCTCATATTTTCTATATATTCGTTAAACTTTACGGACGAGGATTCCGCATTCTTTGTTTATTTAAAAAAACAATATGTTTCCTTCCACCAAGGTCGCTTCAATGAGTACAGAGGAAATACTTAGAAAACTATTTGTTTTGGTTATTTCTCAATTACGTAGAATTTATATTATTGATAGCTTCGCTCATAATCATATTTTAAGTTTTACAAAATATCGTTTGTTTTTGTTATTTATCCATTTCAATGCTCATGAAGTATTTAATATTGTCTGAAATAAAATACCGTTGTTAACCACCAATACACGGAATGCAATTTTCCTGGTACCGAATTAACTCCAAATTACCAAGTACTACCCTCGAATGCCGGCGCCATGCAAAGGAGCAACTGGTACCCATGTTTAACATTTTTCGGTATAACACGATCGAGGATTGAACCCGGCAATAACTCATTGACTGCGGACGAACTATCACTGATCTATCGAGCAGGGTTGTTGAAGTTACGTACTTTTGCTTTTGGTTGGGACCAATTCTAAGAAAAGAGTCACAAAAGCCACGGAAAAGAACATTATAGATGTAAAGTGTACGAAATACGCGTATTGTCCTTGTTCCGAAAGTACGGCTTTGATAATAACCTTTATAGGTTTAAAATGTGAACTATAGTTCGTTATACAAACATAGCAACATTACAACATTGTCAACCAAGTAAGACTTTACAATTAATGTCCTTAAGGGTCAATTATCATTAAACTTTCAGTTTACTCATGGTAATCAATTAGTTTATGTCTTTAGAAGTGTTTGCATTCTGTTTCACACTCAGCGTTTCTTTATCAAACGGTGAGTAAACACTACGATCTTAACGATCCAAACATAGGCTCTAAACTTCATTATGAAATTATAATGAGGTCTTGTTGAGAATAAATTGTGTTTGGTGCGGTTGATGGCAATTTTGATTTGCCTGGTAACATAAATATGGGAAATATTTAAGCATAAAAGTCAACTGCCGTTTTGTGATGTTAAAACGGTCACCACTATTTGAAGAACAATGTTCTAGTATTGTTCACTGCAAAATATGTAGTATGTTTCGTCTGCACATACATCTTGCGGTTTTCTTTTTGGAAGTGGCCTCAGGTAAACAGTTGTTTTCTATTTAATAGAAATAATAATGTGTCTATTTCCGGGTTGTTTTCTAAAAAAGGATATATGTTCGCTACGAAGTCTTGTTTTAGTAACAAAGTAATGACTTTTTTGTTTCGCGCGTTAAAAACAAAATAAAACTGTTTATCATACGTATACATGCCAATGATGACTGAAAAATGAGATATGACGTGACCCGTTTAAGCGTGTTCGATCGGGAAACCAGGAGTAAACATACTGCTGTTGTTTTTGTTGTACCTGTAATGACGTTCGATGAAGTTCCAGAGACGTACAGCACACCACTGAAAGTAGCCGGACGATTGTGAACAAGTTTGCACTTCAATTGAACCATGTCTTGACGGAATTAAGCAATAACCATATCCAGTAATATATCTTTTAAAGTAACATTTAACTATTTCAAGCGTGTGTTATAAAAAGTAACACGAATTTTCGTGAACCATATCCGCACATTGGGTCACGCTTCAATAAGATATCTTCGTCTAATTTACGCTGCTTAAGAGTTCGCACGTACACCCGCGAAATAACGGACAGGTTCTATGCGATAAATGTCCTAAAGATACTTTCATTGAAACGCAGTTTACGCCAAGACGAGATTACTCCTGGAAATTTACGATCTTACGCCTTACGATCAAGATCGAAACGGGGCCCGACTTTGGTGCGGATAAACATTGGGCTCTTAGCGCCACGCAATATTTCTCCGACACAGAACTCGTGCATATGTGTTCATATATTATTAAATCAAATAACTTATAGTTTTGTTTATACCGATTTAGCTTTATAATTGTTTGGCTAAGTGTGAGGAGGAGTGCATCAAAATCCGTTTAACCTCCACCGAAAATGTCCATCAGTAGTACTGTACAAACACATATAAACTAGTTTTAACTAGAATTGTTAATTGAGTATCGTATGCATTAAAGTTATGTTTTATTTTTTTTAAGGATTCCTGCTAGATAACAATGGATCGACTGCCATCCCAAGTAAGTATTATCTATCTGAATTCAGGCATGTTGTAGCCTCCAAGATCATGGTGGTTGATGTTGTTGAATTTAAAAAGGTCTACCCGTGCCCTATAACGGCTGCCTTATGGCTTGACCCCGTAACATCTCAATGTGTGACTTCAACAAAATTTTGAACCCAAAGGGGAATGAGATCATGGTGGGTGGGGCAACTTTGACTTTGACAACATAGGTTGGGGAGGTTGTTTAGAAGGCATGGGTTATTTTTCACACAAATAAATACAATAGAAGGCAAAACATGTCTATTCCTACCAGACCAATTACTGGATACTTTAATGTGGCGGTGATACCGTACCTACTCTTGTGAGAAAAACAAAAGTGACACTGATGAAATATAATAACAAGCTCAATCTTGTCTTCCCACCAATCTTTGATGGTGAAATCTGATAGGGCAAATCAAAAAAAGGTAGAGCTTATGTGATTTTCACAGATATAACCCAATAGCCGCCATCTCTCCGGAATGTAAAATAGATTCCGTTTTGGGTTGGCTAATTCCATGATTGGGTCTAGAGGCCTCCATAATTTTTTATGATGCTTGTTTATGATGTAAATGGTGCTATTCATTTAAGTACTTGAAATACTGCATGATTGAGAAAATAATATACCATTTAAAAAACTGCTTGTAAAATATGATATGGTTTTTATAAATTATTCCAGATGTTTGTAAGGACGCTCAACCGAACTGCGATCTTCTTAATCAAACTTTAAATGTGTGCAGTGACGTTCACAATGGGGAACTATTATGTAAACAGTATTGTGGATTATGTGACGTCGGTAAGTCAAAGCGCAGCAGTAATCAAAGGCGGTGCAGTTTTGTCTGCAACATACATTTTCTACAAATATGTTCCACCGTTTTACCAATTTGGAACTTGTCAAAGTGGTATTTCTTTCAGAACATTAGAGTGAAGGCTAAAAGTAACAATTCACTATGCCAAAGTGCGGTGAGAACAATTAATCGCCCATCCGTGCTATTTACGGAGTAAACTATGTATTTTTAGCCCTTATCAGATTGATGTATGAAGAAAAAAATGTTTAACATGACAAACTCATTGAGTGTATTTTAGTTAATGGTGGATGGTCAGTCTGGGGTTCTTGGGGTCAGTGTGACGTGTCGTGTGGTAACGGAACGCGTATGCGCAGTAGACAGTGTGATAATCCAGCCCCAAAAAATGGCGGAGATTATTGTCTAGGGAAGAGCACCGAACAACTTATGTGCTTAGTCAACCCATGTCCAGGTATGATATAGATTGCAAATATTGTGTTTATAAAATAAATATGCAACAAGAAGAACCCATTTTTATTTATTTCTATATTAATATTAGTGGGTTAAATTAAAATGACTGGGAGCAGAAATACTTCACGGTTCACCATAATTTAGAATCTTAAATTCAACGAAAACAGATTTACATATCTATGTTTATCTAAACATAAATCATAAGTTCTATAAATCATTTGTAGTGAAGTATGTTGCTTTATTTTGTCAACATTGCTACATTTATCGTTATTGTCAGAATGTCGCCCAGGTATTCCATATTTTAGAAATATTTTGTACTTCATTAAAACAATCATTTGTAAATATTTCTATGTCAGTTCTTGTATGTTAAGTGCATAATTACTGATTGCAAAAGCATTTTACGGTCCTCGAAGTGTTTAAAAAGCTTAAAGTCAACAAAAAAATGTTGTTGTTTTTATATTTCAGCAAAAGATAACTTTATCGGGCATTAGATCATTCTAAGGTGTTGACTTGTTGTTTTAGCTTTCTTTTCCTCTCTTATTAGCATCATTGTGATGTTCTCTTCAATGACCTCGGTGTTTAGCTAGCTCTTTCTTTGTAGTGTTTTTTTCCAACACTCGTAATATACAGAACGTCATACCATTTCTAGAGAAGGTGAAACCTAAGACTGTATTTCTCATATATATATATTCAGTGCATGGTGGTTGGGGCCAATGGAGTGTGTGGGGTTCGTGTAGTGTCACATGTGGTGTTGGTCTGAGGAGAAGGGACAGAAACTGCGATAGCCCGTACCCTTCCAAGGACGGTAACCACTGCTTTGGGGACGGACTCAACTATGATATCTGCACTGGACCATCCTGTTCAGGTTATATCTTTAAATATGCTTTATATTAGGTTTAACTTTCAGGCTATTTTGCCACTGTATACGAGTAGAATCACGTATGATATGTATGTCTTTATGTTCTAATAAGGGTGTTATGTTTAAACTTTTGGCTATTGGGCTTGTTTTTATAGTATTCCATATAAATATTTGGAAGAATTGTGTATTTTTCGTAAGTGTTGATAAACAATTACCAAACAAATGCAATTAATTAAGGTGTTTCCCCTGTTAATATTCAGTACATGGTGGTTGGGGCGGATGGAGTGCATGGGGGTCATGCAGCGCCACTTGCGGTGTTGGCCTGAGGAAGAGGGATCGCAACTGCGACAGCCCATACCCCGCAAAAGACGGTAACTACTGCATCGGAGACGGAATCAACCATGAAATCTGCGCAGGACCCTCTTGTTCAGGTTACTGCTTTATAAACGTGTTCATAATATCCTTTCAGAATAATTTACCACTATATGGGATGTCTTTTGAAGTAGCTGAGCTATGTCACACACCAAAACATGTAGGGATACATGTTTTACCCTTGCACAAGATTGAACCTCAATCTAAATGAAAAATTGAAATGTTTATAAAACACTAAGATATCTTTAAAAATGTCGCATAACAACTCCACAAAAACACCGGATATACAAATATAAAAAAATAAGTATCAAAAGTATGAATTTAAGATGCGCATTTTGCTAGTTTGCAGAGGTAGCTCCGTTCAGAATATTAAGTTATTTGTAATATAATTATATTCAGCAAAACGGTCCTTTTAACTAATAGACAATTTAACATATCGGTAATGGCTCGATAACACGTGCATCATACACGTTAATAAAATGTTTATTTTGAGTATGAGTATTGCTTTTTTGTGGCTATGGCATTCGAGTACGCATCTCAGTAGCTCTCCAGCTTATCAAGGAAAATCTAAATACGTTAAGGTTGATCTTGTTTAAATTTTCATTTTTTCATAAATAAATATTGAATGATCTACTTTTATTTTTTCAAATTTAACGTTCTGGTTATGCACAAATAAAATTGAATATACCACTCCACGACTATATAAAAAACGAACAATCTTGGACAAGTGAATTGTGAATCCGCCCGAAAAAGAGTTTCCAAATATACATCGTCGAGACATTTACCGTTCAAACGTTATTAGTGCAATGAAGTTCGAATTTTAAAAACAATTCGACCAATTTAACATTTTTTTTAAAAAATGACATGTACATGACCGATATTGAAGATTTCAAAATATTATTTTCGGACGTCAACTCTGACGTCAGCTTTATCATGTACTTTCTGACACCGGTCGAATAGACAAAACAGCAGCCATGTTGGATTTTACGAACAACAAAACAAAACAAAGAAGCACATCACCCTGTTTTTGCACAAACCCGTTGAGATGTTAGGGATAAGAAGAATCCCGTATAACACGTCTATTATTAAAGACTAAACTAGGGACTAGACAGTAATACATTCTAAGATGTAACTTTTTCTTTTAAAGAAGGTAATGTCAGCACTGGGATCAACAAATCTTTATAACTCCCCGATCAGCAACAGAATTAGTCATTAACGTTTGCCAAATGGTAATAATTAGTTAATATCCAGTCTGCTATTGCAGAGGCTAGTCCAAATAAGTGTATGTTGATAGATGTTTTTTACAATTTTTGCGAGAAGACTCCCGTATAACATATCCATTATTTTAGACTAATTAAGAGGCTTGCTTGTAGCTATACTCGCTGGTAGTGTTCTGATTTGGTACATGAAAGTTTGCCGAATTAATATCGTCAAAGGAATCAAAGGCACAAAATAATGGTCAAAAACTCATAATTTTGACATTTCTCAAAAGTTGAATAGAAGGCCATAATAATTATATTTTATTTCCAACCCCATCAAGCATTCACTGATAAGTTTGACTGATTTAACCTTGATTGCGAAAAAAAATGTATCAATTTATCAGGTTATATAACTTTTTTTCACAACAGCCCATTACACACTTGTTTGGCAAAACGTCAGAGACTTCTCGGTATTTCAAGTCATATAAGAAATAATCAAATGACTGCGCTCGCCAATCAAATGACTAAAGAATTTCTGCTAGTCAAGAAACATGAAATATTTATAATCAAAATAACATTTCCATCAGTTTAAATCAGGATGTTACCATAAATGTCATATTACACAAGCAGGATGAGAGTCTTTTTGATAACTCTAAAAAAGAAACTTTTCACCAATCAGCAACTTTTTGTAATCCTCTCAAAATTAAATCATAAACTGAAATAGCGATTAGAATCCGCTACAGCGTAGCTGTTGTATCTACATACCCTGCTTTGTGAAAGAATGAAGTCGTCCAACGAAAACATTTATCAATACAGAACTTACGGCATTTTCTAAGGCATCCGTCAGATGTATACAATAGGATTTGTTTTTTACATGAACGATGACGTAAGCATGTGCTCTAAAATAGCGGCCATAGGAAACATGAAGATTTTCATCAGGTTTAATTTGCTTTTTTTGGCGTTTAGGGTTAAGTATATCATTGTTTATGCCAAGGAATTAAAAGTAGACCCTGGAAAAGGCCCCCAGCGTTTTTTAGGACATGCACATTTATGGCATGAACATATTATGATTTACGATGTAACCGTACACACATCCACATAAATTGCCATAAATAAGTGTGCAAAGCGCTAATAAGTGTTAATAACGGGTACAACCCATTATATGAATAACCTACCAATATTCTTAGTCTGTTTCACTCAAATTTCGGAAACAAATCAAACTTTTTTAGTAGCTGCCAGGTTGAATTATTGCAAAACTAAACCTGAAATATTGTTGAAGGATGAAACTGTGAAGACTTTTTACACTCAAAATGTGCTGTTCAAATTCGCCATCTTTCAAATTTTGCACTTCTTTTTTACAATCCGCCCGGCAACAACCATTCATTGCAAAGGTGTATATCTGAATATGGATGTCCACTCTAATCTGCTTGAAATTGATTTTTGCAAAGCATTTTGTAGACATTAATGAACACTTAATCACTTTCATTGGCATGGAAGTATGCGGGAGAGTTGTCTTGTGGTGTGGAGAAAAATGTAGAAAACTCACTTGTCCCACTCGATGACCAACAACCAATGCAGCTTCTTGAGGGGTCCTCCGCCAAGATTGTACAAAAATTGGCCTGTGGTAAAAAAGGCCCTGTCCAAGCGATCCCTGGTTTCCCTTTTACTTAATAAATAAGACACAAGGCCAAAACTTTAAATAATTGGTATGTATCCTCATGAAGTTGCTGTTTACTAAAATAGTTCAAATTATGTTCCTGTGGTTAAAGTGTGCATTGCCTTGGGGATCCTAGGATTGTTCTTTACCCAGTTAGTTCAAATTATGTTCTTTGGGTCCAAACTGGCCCTGTCCCTGTGGTACCAGGTTATCTATATACTTATATAGTCTTATTTTAAAATATTTTTGTATTAAAACTACATTTCCTAGACCAGTCTGATGTACCAAAATTGTTCAAAAAGTGCCCCTGGACTCAAAGCTCTCCAGTCCCCTGGACTGTTGCTGATAAAATATGTTATGACCAGTAATATACTGAACTTTGAAATGACTTATGTAGGGAAATGACTGAAAATGTTTCATGAATACCGGCCATAGTTTTCTATATACTTATACAGTTATATCTCATATAAAACTGCAAGGCCAAGACCTTTGATAATTGTTATGTAGCCTCATGTAGTGCTAAGTAACTAACTTCATCTGTAGCAACCGATGAATTTCTTGGCAACCAATGACTTTCTTAGCAACCAAGGACTTCCTAATCAACAAGTCTCTTAAAAAACTTCCTCAGCAAGCTGATAAATACTGATCATCAACTTACTTACTTTGTATTCGATATAATTCACAAACTTATCGACAACCACTCACTTCCTGGGCAAGCTAAAACAACCTTAATAACCAATGTTTTTTGGTCTTTTCAATAAGTTGAGCGACATAGGGCCATTTTTATCACTCTTGTTTTTTTATATGAAAGTTGAGTTAAAGCGACATTTCACAATACGAATCAAACTCATCGCGCCATCTTGAAGAATGGCTTCCAATGTTAAATTGTTTGTCTACAGGATCTTAAGAGAATGAATATCGACTCAGTCAAAATATTACAATTTATTGCACGTTTGAAATTCTTATGTTGCCACTTGAACCAAAGGTTTACAAGTTGTAAGTTTCAAGACAATATTATTTTCACTTTTCGTTAACAAACAATCGAGAAAGTAAAGGTATTGCCGCATTCAGAACTTTCAGTGCTTTGATTGTAGCATGGGGTACCTGGAGTTCTTGGAGTTCCTGTTCCAACACCTGTGGACAGGGTCTCATGCAGCGCAGTCGAGACTGTAACTGGGCTACAGGAGCGTCCCCAAACATGTGTGTAGGGGAGCCACTACAGTACAAAGCATGTAAGACGTCTTGCTCTGCACATAACAGTAAGTGTTTATTTTCATACGATTTTATTTTATACTGAATCAGATTTTGTCATAAGTTTGGTTCCATATTAACGTGATTTGGTGTTTTCGATCAAACATTTGGTCGATGGATTTCGGCATGATTTGGTCCATTTTTATTCGATTTTTTATAAATACATATTTTTAACGAGCATTCAAAAAACACAAAACCACCAAAGGAGCTATTTGGAGATATCCTGCCTCTTTCATATGCTCTTATTTCACCGTACCTTTGGATCGGCTACTAGTAGTGATAGTTCTTAACTTACTGTCTGCATTGCAGAAGATTCATTGCCCATCAATGACATCTCGAAAGACACTAGGCAAAATTGCTAAAACATATAATAAGAAATGTGCTGCTTTTAAATATGTTGCTTTAAACTTTCAACTTTTACAAACAGTTTTGAATTACCCTCGAAACTCGAAAGGATTTGAAATGATAATACTCAACTTAAGAAGAATAGTTCTACCGTACTGATTTATTGCAATTAAAAAGGAATACTACTATTTAAAGTAATGAAGAGCATTGACAATATTGTTGCTGTTGTTGCGTTATGATTTTTTCCAAGTGTAGCGTACAGTATATCGGTCTGATAATATAACATCATAAGATATACGACACACGCAAATGTGAATTTTAGATTCCTGGTGATCCCAAGTTATTTTGGTATCATTTTAAGAAGAATTTAATATTGAAAATGCAAAAGTGAGACAGAATTTGATACAGCAAACAAGATTTTAAGCCTTAAAAGTTTTCGAGTTAAGTTGTAAAATATGATAAAAATACAAAATAAAATAGATGTTTGATTTAATTATGTTTCAACAGTTACAAATACGTTATGCGAGTGATACCCCCTCAAATGACCTCCACTTTAAACGGGGACAACAGGAGCTTATTTGTGGTTCAAATTACTTAACACTACAGAACGCTTTGCTTGGTTTACAGACGCGACAACTTCTGCCTTTGCTGCACACAACCTTGCGCACACTACTTCCTCCTCCCTAGTTTTCCAGTCTACGTTTTTAAACGAGGGAGCAGACTACAGCACCTCTACTGGGATTTTTACTTGCCGGATACCCGGCATCTACTTTTTTGCCGTTACATTGACAAAAAAGAGGGAAAGTGGAGTGGATAGTGTGTGGTCTTATATTCAATTTACAGGTGGTTCGTTACTCATGTACGTGAATCCCTATGATGACCCGACAACTGATTATGGAGAATACATTTTGTCGTCATCAACCACTCTAAAACTTAAACAATCTGACACAGTTCGAATCGGTGGGGGATCAGCAGCAAACCATCTCCTTTATTCTACAGCATCATTCACTGGATTTCTTCTAAAAGCTGATGCTGACTAAAATCGTTGAATCTTTTAACTGGCATAAACCAGCTTTTTGACGTTCTGATGCTTGCCCGAGTAGCATATGAACACTTTAATCTTTTACTAGTAACTACTACCTAGTAACATTTGTATGTGTCCATGCATGGCCAAAATTTCGCTGAGTACAAAGGCCAGCCTTGTAATGACTGCCAGAATGCGGAGGAATTCTCCTTTAAAAGAAGCACAATATAGGTTGATGCCCAAACGAAATAATGCATTATCATGTTGAACTCATATGACTTAAATGATAAAAAACATATGTATAATAATCTGTACATAAATCATATAGTATGTTGTTTAGCTTTGATCATTTCTGGCTCTACAGGTTGGTGTCGTTAAACTAAACCTGAGTACCCTGGACGTGCTCCTTTTGTTATTATATATTCATCGTAAATCCCCAATAAGTTGTCCTTGGTGGAAAAATAGACTGAACAACATTCAGTGAAAGTATTTGTTTGTGTATTCGTTAGAATCGATCTACGTAAAATTAATGAACAGCTGTTTTTTATCTCATTAAGCCGACTATTATAGCTCGTTAAAACGACTAAGCTCGGTCAAGCTACGCTAAATCAAACTACAAACCCATTCTCGGACTGCATTGTCTCAAAAATTAAGTATAACACTTGATAAAAAATATATATATTACTGACAGAACCAAATGATTGGAAATAATTATTATGGTTCAAGAAGCCAAAACCACAAAACATACAAACAGGAAAACTACAGCACATGGGTTATATATTCAACAAGACCAGTATACAGATGTCCATAAACCATATCACAATATATAAGTGAAGCCCACAGTCCTTATTGTATACGTCTGTGTTGCAATAATCCGTCTTACGAAGAGGTCAATTACAAACCCCACGGGTTTCCGAAGCTGAAAACTAGGGGCAGTAGCGCAATGCTCCATTTAATTATTCCAGTCTACAAAAGTTAGGAAGCCGCTTTAAACAGTCCAAAATGAAACTGAAAACTTGCTCTACATTATTCGGAACTCCTCGGCCATTTTTATCGAAAACAACCTCGGATGTATTTGGACGGTATACTCAAAATGGGGTACGTTTAAGTCCGCTGCAAGTAGATCGCGTAGTAATTTTATTTAGCAGTTTAACTTCATGACTTAACTCTTGGTTATCTTAATTATGTTTGCAATAATACACTTCACTGGTAATCAATTTAATCTTAGATCAATAAATACAACTCTAAAAAACTGCCATTTAATTAATGATATAATTTTAAAAATTATGAACTTCTTCAACTGATGTACATACATCCGAGGTTGTTTTCAATAAAAATGGACAACTAGACATATTACATGTTGTTGTTTTTTATATTAAAATGCTTGGGGAAAAACACGGAAGGACGATATTTCATATTTTGATTAATGTTTCCCAGTCACTGCGTTGATTTTCTATCCAAAAGTGTGTCTCAAGAATGTACAAAAGGAGCTTTGTCAAATGTGCTAAAGCAGTTAATTTTAAACTTCCTTACATAGTCAATGGTGTAATTACAAATTGCGAGTCATTTAAAATGCAGCTTTAGCCAAAAATAATGGGAAATATGGTGTACAAATGCATGTCACAGACAGTACTGCATGGCTACAATAACAAATGATGCTGCACTTTGTCTTACCAACGTTACAGAATCCGCAATAACGACTATATAAATGTTCACCATTGTGTACGTCATGACACACATTGTAAGTTTGGTTAAGGAAATTGCAGTTGAGCTGGCAAACAGACACTGGGAATAATATATAAAACCATACTAAATTTTAACATTAGTTCGTAACATATTGTCACATTTTTCCACTAACAATTAGTTCGAGTGACGCTCAATAATGACGTTTCTCGCACTTAATTAAATACGGATAGTTTAAGAAGCACACGAATAGCGTCATGCCTCCAATACCCATCATTGTGCAAAGCAAGAAACGGACTCTATGGTATATACCGGCTATATGGACGATCATTTGAAATGTCTGTGAAATAAACAGCGCTAAACAAACATGCTTTTTCACAAAATATATTTATTTTAGCTCTCTAAATATTGAACTTGACGCACTATTGTAATGTGTAAGTTAATCATTCATGAACGTTTTAAATACAATGAAATGAGCCATAACTAAAACAAATTGTGCAAATATTCCTAACAGCAACATGATTAAAAACGAAACAGTACTTAAATAAAATGTTTTAAGCGTTCAAAATAAAAAGGAAAAAAAGAGAAATACTCCGTCGTTGAGGATGCACTCACCCTTTTTCAGCTCAAGTGTTGCGCCAGAATGAACTATTTTAAATATGTATTTTAAATACATAAGAATTTTGTACTATGATCATCATACCGAAACGAAACGATAACATGTAGGCTTAGCCTAACCGTTCAGTAACTAGAATGCGGATAACTTACAATGTACATATTTCGCACGCTAGTTATTGAAAATTGTCCTAGACATCATGTACGAAACAATTACTTCATCCACTACCCTCGTGATTGGAATTATATACTCTCGCTCAAGCGCTCGTGTGTCATGTATTTCAATAACTCGGGTTGTGGCTGTAGTAGCTATGATATTAATTTGTATTGTATCAAACTTTAAATTGGCATTAGGCTGAAAACCTCCTAGTGAATTGAATTCAAAACTATTTGGTGTTATCCTATTTTAGCATTTTTATAAGAAAATCTTTGCAATAGAAATATTTACTCCTTCAGGACTTATTTTCCTAACTATGTTCATAACTTCTAATAAGTATTTACGCAAAAAGTAATACAGTCGGTTGAAACACTATTTTTAATTCGTTATAACATTGAAAAATATTATGTTTTGCTTTAAAGATTGCATTGTTGTTATACAAGCATCATTCTATCACAGCCGCATATAAAATGAGGGCCAGCAGCCTCTTGTCCTCATGATATTACTTTTAAAATATTTTATAATCAATCAATATAGTTATCTTAGTTCTTTATCAAAAACAATATATTTGTTTTCCAAAACTTATAACAAATTAAGATAGGTTCATCATGTCATGCCCGGCAAATAATGATGTAGCATGTCCATCCATTTATGTGAGAACGCAATGTCCATACTACCCCGCCCGGTTCTACGCTAAATTCGTTTTATATTTAACGCTTTAAGCATTTTATTTAAGTGGAGTTTCGGTTTAATCATGTTTTTGTTAGCATGTTTGCACAAGTTCGTTCAGTTTTGACTGGTGATTTTTTTTATTTAATAAGTTCATGATTTACTAACACATAACATAAGTGTGTCAATTTTTAAATTTACAACATTAAATATAAGATATTTTCTGATCAAGCTTAAGAACACTGGTAAAATTGGAAGGGTGGTCTATCTCGTGTGAAGAAATAAATAATTGTGCCAAATACCGGCATATACAGAAAACAAATATATTACTCAAATGAAATTTTGGCCCGTTAATAAACAAATTATATGCATATTGAACCCTTGTCCAGGAAAGATTTAGAGTACAAATCTGTGTTTATGAAACAAACACGCAGCTAAAGAGTGAGCATTTTTATTTATATCTGTTTTAAAACTAGAGGGTGAGATGTACATTAATGAGAGCAAAATACCTAACGGTGCAAAAATTTACTATTTATACATCACTTAATCTCAATTAATCATTCCTCGTGAAGAATGCTGTTATATTTTCCGAACATTGATACAGGAGTTATTGTAAACAAAATCAACTAAAATGTTGGTCGCGTAATATACTTAAATGTGCTAAAGTATCATGCTTCAGAGTAATTAACCCCTACATAAATGTATGTATTTTTGAGTCATTATAATGTGGAGGCAGATTCCTGCAAGTTCGTGATTTCGCGGCAAAATTTCAAAAATGCGGGTAGAATTTCGTCAAAACGAAAATTCTAAAATGCGCCATATAGAAGAGCGAACAAATCCCTAGTGTTGGTGCAAATAAAAGAAAATCATTATGCAGTTTTTTTCCCGCTCCGCCACTTGGCTCATGTTCGCATTATTGTCCCGCACCCCCTATAATGGTAAAATAAACCACCATATAACAATAACCATTGGCTGTAAATATGAAGTGTGTTGTTGAATTTTGTCCTACCCAACCTGATCACATGCATTGTTAACATAATTATTAAAGCCCAAGGCAATCGCATAGGGATAAACATGACATAGACTCAAAAAGGTAATATTTGACCAAAGATAAGTTACCATCATTGCCATATGCTTCAACCTGGTAAAATATTCTTGCTGAAATCTATAAAAAAAAGTTTTAGGCGATCTGGAGAATCTACAGAATAAGAATTGCGCACAACGGTGGAAATGTTTAAACTATTAGTCGTTAAAAAGGTGTCAAATATAACATTTCGCTCCTGACCTTACTTTTTTATTCCCCGTAAATCTTGTTTTGTCTTGCCATTAATTGATTTTGTCCTTTTGGATTTCAATGTTTGGTATTTTCGTGCACATGAAAGTCGCGTAAATGTTCAAAATGGCGATAATTTTCATTGGGTAAATAATAATTATCAAGATACGACTATCTTAAACTAAAGAGTATATCCCAACTGACCTACCCAATTTTGCTTGCAGTAAAATTGAAAACATTCGATTGCACATTAATTAAATATTTTGACCATACATTTTGTCCGATAATAAAGTTAATTTGGTGTTTCTAATCAAACTTTAGAACGTATGAGCTTTTCTGTTTCCACTTGATATTTGAAGTACAAAACCACAAAACCACAAAACACGTAGTTATGCAGGCAAATTTTAGAAGCCGACCATTCGAAGCGGCTATATTACTTAACATTATGTTCAAATTTAGATCACAGTTGCCATCTTAATAACATTTTCAAGTATAAACCGTTCAGCTTATCAACGTATCATTATGTCACAAGCAAAACAACATTTTCTTCGTTTATTGACTTTAGTTTCAAACTTTACTTTGTTTACAGACACGACAACAACTGCCTTTGCTGCACACAGCCTTGTCCAGACTGGTTCTGACTCAGTGGTTTTTCAGTCGATGTTTTTAAACGAGGGATCAGATTATAACACATCTACTGGTGTTATACCGGGTATCTACTTATTTGCTGTAACGTTGACAACAACCCTTAGCCTTAAATGATCTGAAACAATTCAAATCGGCGGAAGCTCAGCGGCAAACCATTTCAATACTGATACAGCATCATTCACCGAATTCTTGTAAGAGCTGATGCTGACTTACTTCGGAGAAGTTTAATATACATATAATTGCCATCTTTTTAAAAACACAAACGTCCACAATAAACTGTCTGATAAACTGCTTTGTATAGTAAACAACACATGAAAAACGTGATGAATTAAGTTGAATAGTCCAAACAAAAGTGAATGCATTTACCTGCGGTTTTATAAAGCTGCTTGTTGATGTTTTGATGCTGGTCTGAGTAGCATATTAACGTCTTAGTCAAACTCGCTTTATCTCGAAAAAAGATCATTTGCTAATGCATGGGAAACGTTTAGCTGAGAACAGCCTTATAAAGACTCTAGTAATGCGGAGGAAATCCCTTTCTTTACAAGTTCCTGCTAGCCGTTTTCCGGCTTCTTAATTTGCTGCCGTAAAACTGAATTTTAGTAAGCTCTGGACCCGGGTGTGTATGGTCAGCATACATGTATCTAACGGTTTGTCCGTTGGTCCATCCATCCCCTTGGTTTCTGATCAGTCATATCAAAGTGTTAGACTCTGAAAGCTATATGTTCATATAGGCCCAAATTATTTATTTATTTACTCAGATTTGAACATGATAGTGTACCTTTTAAAATGTGAAATTTCATCCGGGTTTCATGAACTTAATACATGGTAACTTTAATTTCATGTAGTTGCAATTAAAGGCACTTATCTCATATTTTGTATATAATTATGTCAAGATTCAACATTATATAGTCTTATCTAAAAACACAAACACATTATATCTTTGTAAACAGCATTTTTTCACCAAGGTCGATTAGAGAGATCAAGAAAAACAATTGTTCAATGCCTATGATTTATGAAGTATTACCTGAAACCAAAAAATCTGGAAAGGACAATCATTTTGACGGTAATTAATTTCTATAGTATAGTAATCGATATTAAGTAAACATCAAGATTGAAAATGATTGTATTACTTCAGGTGAGTTTGTTTGAACTCCTGAACTTGAAATATAGTTTATGGAGGAAAGAAGCATTATATGTTTGTGCCAAATATGTCCCAGACTATCCAGTCAACAATACTTTTATGACATATTTTCAAAGCAGTTTTATTTTCAAAGTTTTGATTAATGTCGGACCTCCAGTAAAAATGGCCTCAACTGACCTTTTCAAGGCGAAAACCTCAACATTAATTGATCAAGCTGTTTGAATGCATGCGTGTTCAGGCTGTGTTGTTTGTATGTTTTGTTATCAGTGTCTTTGTGCCCTAGCATTCTTTACTTGACATGTACACCTTAGTTCTAATTATCATATTCAAAGGACTAGACACCAGATGAAATAGTGTCAATAAACATAAAACATTGTCAAAAACTTAACATACAATTGATATTGTTGTGTACAACGCTTTTATTCTTGCTTACATCGCTTACGACAAATGCATTTTCGCATTTTTCGTATTTATTTCAATAAAACAATTTCTGGCGTTGTCTAACAAATAAACCTCCGTAATTTAAGAAATAGCGTCTGTGTATCATCTGTATCACGTGACGTTCACAAGCTAAAATTACACTTTATGAATTCTCGCAATGATAGTGCAAGAAACCGGAATACTTCTCCGAAAGAACGTTGTCATGCAGCGCGACAGATCAACAATGATCAATGGAAACTTTTAAAAAAGGTTTACTTTGCTGAAAATGACAGCGAGTTGCTAATGTGCTTATAGACAGTAAAGTATGTGTGTGAAACGAGCACATGACTTGCAAGGTGTTCGGAAAAAAACACGGGCGGTATTTTTAAACTTGGAAACCATTATTCGTAATTTTAAACTGATAAATTTACCTGAGACATGGACATGACTGTTGCGTTGATTCTTTTAATTTTGTGAATGATTATTATCGCCCACATACTAGCTTGTTTCACAATTCTAGTCTTGTTTTGAGGAAATGCTGTATTTGCCGATTTTGTGACCATTCGGTGTCTAGTCCCTTTTGATATTCGAAAGCCTTTGTTACTCATTCAAGTTATCGAGCAAGTTAAGCTACTTTGGCACATACGATTTAAAGTGCACATACAGCATGTCTTGAAAAAGTGTACCACTTTATTTTATAATTAATAACGTACATTGATATATCTTAGTTTCACATAGAGTCATACACAAAACAAAAAACAAACAATGTAGAAAGAAGCACACGCATACTTTTATTACACAGCTAACACAAACAAATACACGCAATAAATAAGGATTTAGTCGTATATCATCACACATTCTCATACATTTAATAGTATATTTCCAATGCCATATTCTTTATATTTCCATCTAACATTAAGTGTGCCTATATGAACTTAACAATTATTCCGTGCCCTTTATTTAATACGAAATTATCTATACGCATGTAACAAAAGTTTGGTTGACTTAAATTCATAAGGAAATGGACATATAGTAACAACTACATTACAAAGATCTAGCATGAAGTGTATCACATTACCTAGTTATGGCAAAAAGTTGATCTATGTTTACATCACAAAATTCTAGTATTAAGTGGATTAAAATTACAGAATTATAGATTTATATTAATTTATATATTATTCAACATAGCATGTAGTGGACCTGCATTTACAATCATCCCCTCCCTATAACTAGCATTACGTGCATTTATATGTCTTAAGTTCATGCACAGTAATACACTTTTAACATAAAAGCAATGTAGAAAGTAACACATGCATACTTTTGATTAAACAGTTCACACAAATATAAGCAATAAATAAGACATTGAAACAAGGATTTAGGCGTATATAATCAAACATTACCTTTAATCTAATAATTTGCGTATCGATATATTTCAAATATCATGTTCTTTATAATTCCATATAAGTATTCCTAGATTTACATAATAAATATTCAGTGTCCTCAACTTAATAAGTAGAGTATTCACGTCACAAGAGTTTGGTTTTACATTCATTTATAAGGGAATGGACTTTTATTAACATCCACCAATTCTAGCATAAATCACACAGTTCATGTATGTAGTTGATCGGAGCGCAAAAGTATATTTCATTTTATTCACATCACAATAATTCAATTTCTTTCTTGCTATATCATGAACTGCATCTTTATTCATATAATACAATATTAGTTTACTTTCATTTAAAAGATAATGGGCATACATATACAAAATTTCTACAACATAGCATGTAGTGGACCTTCATTTACATCATTATTTCATCCTAGCATGTAGTGGAACTATAGTCACATCTCTTCAAGTTGTCGTCCCACTGAAGAGTTCCTGGACAACGCCTGTTATCGTAGAGTTCATCTCCGGAGCACGTGGCGTAAACGTTACAACCTATACAGGACTTGTAGTCACCATCTTGAACACCATCGCAGCTTTTTACACATTCGCCAATTTGGGGGACTGCAAAAATAATACAATAAACAATTACAATGTCCAATAAAAAAACGTTAGGATTAAAGCGAACGTCCTGTATTCGTATTTGGGTGCTTTGGAGCAATACTTTTAACGTGTCAATAGCACAATCACATGTTTTACGGACTATGTTGTTTACGTTTGGAACGATATGAAAGAAATCAATTTGGTATCATTTTTGAGGAATATAATCAACCGATCAGTATAGAAAGTATTGCTGAAGTTATTGACGAATTAACAACTAAAATGTGGCGGTCCTGATTTGCACTTTATAGATTGTTTTTATTGATTGCATTCTGTACGTAATGGTTTATTAACGTTTGCTTAAAGGTAAGCAACTGTATTGTGTGTTTGTTGATTTAACTCAAGCCTTTGATTAAGTTGTAAGTAAAGTCTTTAAAGTAAACTTATAAAGTTATATTCAGTTAACTCAAGAATTATACCCAGCTTCCAGTTAGAGATATGAATGTATTATAAGTATATGGCAAGGAATGGTTAATCGCCTTTCTAGTTCTTTTTTTAATGATATAGAGTATATTATTTCCGAAGTAGTATTATTGGTATCAATATAGATTCGTTTAATGTTTTTCTTACACTAAATGCTAAAGATATTTTATTTTTTGTTAACTGTGCTGCAGTCTTAATTCATTATCAGAATACTGTGAACGTTGTAAGTATTGATAAAACAAATATAATGATATTAATAAAGTGAGTACGATTTCCGGTCATGTTCATTATAAATGACATTGCTGTTGTGTTGTTGCTGTTGTTGTTGTTTTTGCTATTATTGTTAGCCATTAACCTCCCTATTGAGAAAAAAAGTTTACCCGTGTTGGAACATGTTTCGCAACAGCTGTTCCAGTTATAAGAGCAATCGAAAGGATTTCGCTTTTTCATGTCCGCACATGATAAGGAACTGTTCCAATAATAACGTGGGGCATCCCCATAAAGGCAATCCTCTGCAAAAAGACGACAATGAGAGGATGTTTCACTTTATTATAGTTTTCTAGGCTTATATAGGAACACATGTGGTCCGCTTCAATTATGACAGTAATTTTATGGAAATCAAATAAGTTATTTTACAGCAACGAAATTTTAAATAAACATTTTTCTTATTCAAATGCACGTTTTTAAGTCTAGGCAAGTAAGGTATGAACGGCGAATCTTTCTCATTTACTTCTAATACCGGACCATTATTTCCCTTATGGTTTCCCTTTAACTGAAATACATATTTGTTAGAACATAACAATAATATTTCAGATATGTTTGAAACTATATGGGATTTTCTTACCTGGTTTTTCCTTTTTAAGTCTTTTGTCGTTAACGCAGCGGCCCGAGTGGCAAACCTATAAAATGAAAAACAATAATAGTAATCATTTACTGATAAAATTGGGCATTTTCAAATTAAAAGTGAAAACATCAAGGAAATTAAAACTACAAAACAATGCAATGGAGATTACAGCGACAAGCTCTGGTTTAATTTCACTATTATCATGAAATATAAGCCAAACGTACAATTAACTAGCAACAAACATATAACGACACAAAGTGTGCATGTATATATCAATGCTAGGAAGAAATATTACTTTGATTTGTACCAATAAAATAACATTATTAGAAAATAAATTACTTTGTTGCCCGGGCAGCGTGTTCCATCAAACGGTGCTCCTATATGATATCTGCTGATGGTGGGATCATAACAGTATAGTTTTGTACAAATGCTCGTATAGTTGCCGAGATATTCACTCTGTAACGCAATAGGCACGATATTAATACATTTTAATACAAATAATAAATAAACGTTGTTTTTTATCAAAAATTGCCACAATGCTTTCAATTGCGGTTTACACTTTTGAACGAGTTATGTCACGTCCGAAACGTAATAAACACATATGTTGTTTGTTTGTTTTTTAATCGGAAGTAATTGATTTGATTAAAATTGCATCCAATCACCACTTCATGTACATTGCCAAAATTGTAACATCTTTAAATTTACACTTTACAACATATTTGGGACTACATATGTTGAGGTTAAATATATATCAATATATGAATAACAACCTTCATATAAATAAAGCACCAGGAGTTGATGAAGTATGTCACTAAATACTTAGATCTTTAGATCTATTGAGCATTTGATGTTGTTGAGCACGATTTTCTTCTTCATACACTGCGCCTTTGCCATTTCTCAGACTCTTGCCTTATTTTTATGAAACCTTACTTATTAGAGCGGGAAATAACCAGTCCTCATTCTGATATATTTACCTAGTTATTTGGCCCTTTTTTGTTTCTTATTTACATAAATGACATGAATGCCTTCAACAGTCTTCAATTTACTTGTATAATGACGATTCCACTTTGTATGCAGCAGGTAGCAACATTAGATACCTACAAGCATTTTTACAAAGGGGTATTGACGCTATGGTTGCCTGGTGTGAGTCCAACAGCATGCACATTCACCCAAAAAAGTCAAAATGCATGATCACCGGCACTTCTTATGTTTATTAGATAGACTTGCTTAAAAATATACAATACACTCATAACAAAAGTTGAAAGCAAAAAGTTAACCAGCAACTACATTGATCAAAATCTGAATTGGAATTAAGCCAAAATTGCACTTCTCACAAAAATAAGAAATTTCTAACAGAGGATATGACCCAACTCTATTTCCTATATATCATCTTATTATTATATTATATATATATATATATATATATATATATATATATATATATATATATATATATATATATATATATATATATATATATACACACAAAAGGTAACTGATGTGTATTATATGAAGTCAATGCAATAAGTCTTTCATTTTCAAAATTGTAATTCCGAAAAAAGCTGTATTAAAATAAATAATAAAACCTTTTCGTACCCCTTCCTCTGAATTTTTCCAGTAGTTGGAATGACTATCTTTTGAAAATCGATGTATTTATACATTTATAGTTGAGTGATATGATCGCATAAAAGATCGCATCGTTAAAAAGTATTTGTATGCACAGGTGGATCGTCTTATGATCAGCAATTTTCACCAAACGACGTACACTTACTCTTAATAAATATGACCCTTCTCCAATATGCTCTTTACATTGTTCGTCTGGCCCATATATCTGGCCCAATAGCTGATCTGCATAGTCGTCATAAATGTTGTTCGCGTTTGATCTGCGTAACAAGCAGTTGTCTCTCCTGGTTTGAAAAAAGTGTTCAAGTAAATAAAAGGAAAGAAAATAATTCATAAGACAACCCCTTAAAACACGCTTTCAGTCAACAATTTAATTATCACGAATACGTCATTGTAATACTTACTGTATCGTATCATATATAAATTGAATGCTAGCCAAAATCATCTTTCGTTTTAACTTATACTAATTTTACTATATAACTATTGAATAAACAATGCATAAAATAGCAATATAAAATACAAAATGTACCATAGATCACTCTGTATATAATCTTTGAAGTAATCTTGAGAACAGCGTGAGAAAATCCAATTTCTTTGGGCTTCGTTTTCGGGTCGCTTGAAGCTTGTTACACTGGGGGCCATAATATATCCATCTTTTCTTAGACACACATTATTTTCACCATCGTGAGGGGCCCCAAAGCTGAAATATATATGGTCCTCTTCAATTTAAGTATGATCAGCATTTCTTTATACTAGTATATTACTAAGTACATATGTGTTATATAGGTCCTTATCCGTTTATTTAATCGTCTCTGTTTAATGCTAGTCTAGTAATTTCAGGTATCTTCATTTCCGCACGTGAGAAGTTCTGCTAAGGAGGATCTGTGTAGACACCTCTGTGTTTGCGGAATTTCTTTGTGTTTTATACATTGATTCTCGGCGATATAAAGTCATACAAGGGCAAATAGTTCACCTGTGACCAAGTTCATGAGCACACGTTTCTCCTACATTTAGGTCAAACGCATCTTCTACCAATGATTGTTTGAAACTGGTGCACAGTGAAGAGATAAAGGCTATTCCTGAAAGGAAATATCATTTCATATGTTACGTTATTGTTGAGCTGTTTAGGACCGGATTCTGTATGTTTTCGTGTCACCAGGGAGAGTTTTATTTTTATTGTTACAAATAATATGAGCAACAAATTTTTATTGTTAAAAATACTTTCTTTCAATCAGTTAAAACTAAATTAATTATACCTAAAATATCTTTCAGTAGACCTTTGTCATCAAAGTCTGTCAGGTTATACCTGAAATATAGAACGCATATTAACTTGTGCGAATTATTTGCGAGTACATTTTAAAATCATTAACTTCTCGCCCATATTCACTTATTTCTTGAGTCTAAAGGAAACCAAACATTATTTCAATACTATTCTGTTTGAACAACATAACATAATATCGGCAGATGGTAGTCATGCTTTTTTATACTTATCCCACATTATTTATGAACGGTGTGCATCTCATATCGATATGAAGTCTTGGTAATACAATGGATACTACAGGGGCGAGCCTAGAAGGCACATTATTTACCTAGGGGTTTGTTCAAAGGCACTGGGGATCAATGCCCAACCGACACACAACATACACAGATTCAATGAATGTTTAAAAAAATCGATATACACGTATCTTTAATCTGAGATCATTGCTGTTCTTTGTTAAAAAAACAATTAACATATCATAAACAAAAAAACTCCCAACACCTGATATAGTTCATCGATCCATAAAGGCCAAGCAAAGGTCAAATATTACAGTTTGAGAAGACGGATATAGTTCATGTATCTCATGTATTTATTCAACGAACAAATTAATACGTTTGCTGTCGCTCACTTGTAATCAATGCGTTGCACTTGCAATGCATCAATATTCATGAGCTTAAACCTACACATACGAACCTGGTAAAGAGCATTGCGTGGTCATGCTTTGGGAGTAGGCTGTCCAACTTATTGCACCATTTCTTAAAGTCATATAGCACGTCATTCCCATCTACTGAGATTGGTTTATTGTTGATTTTCCTCAGCTCTGTCCACGAGGAGTAGACAACTTTCTGTGTTGAATATGCAAGGTTTATTTAACGAGCCTAATTCAATAAAGAATGCTTAATAAATAAACTAGATGGCACTGTTAGACATCGTGTTTCAACATTTCAATTAACCATGAAATGGCAGAAATGTACAGTATGTGGCTAATAGGACCGAGACACCCCTGATTAGTCAACGGAAGATAAATGTTTGTCTCGTTCAAGGTTCAATTTTAGAATAAGAACGTACTAAAGATGTACTTACTCTTTACTAACATACAAATTCTACACGCCAAAACATAGATATCGCCACATAAGTTAGTAATAATCAAATAAACGACAATGCAGCTATTTCATTTCGTGGATTTCGGGATTTGCTAGAAATAAACACTTTCAATCAAACCGAAACTGTTGTTTTCATAATTTGGATGTAGTTTGTGCGTCCGCTATATCTTAATATTTGAATGTGCGTACCAAAAAAATGAATATAAAGCAATGAACAACAGATTTCAAAGCAGTCATTGCAAGCAAATTTATATAGAACCTTGTCTTTAAATTTAATATTTTTGCAACTTGTTTTATAAATAGCATACAATAACGCCGATTATTTCTCACAATTAAGAGAAACACTAATATGAATTAAACTTACATCCGCAACATGAATCCCAGTCAGTAGAACACGCACTGTCACAGTTTCAACGCTGCGGTACCGCAAATCCACCTGAGGCGATACATGATTAACTGTATTATTTTTAGGAAGAGGAAAGATGTGTTGACATGGTCAATACAATTTAGTTATTACTATAACAGATTAGTTTTCATATTTTCACTTTTTATGTTCTTTAAATAAGAATAATTACGATTAGTAAGTCCAATCTACTTTTCAAATAAGAACATACCTATAACGCTACGTTTTCGCAAATCCACCAGAAGTGATACATGATTTACGTATTACGGAAGGAAGAGGAAAGATGTGTTGGCATGGTCAGTGACCGTTAAGTATTTTACATTATACAATATTAGTTATATATCGAATGCATGTCCTTTTACTTAGCATTAGTATTATGTTTAAATTACATTTCCAAACAAAAACACACATTTTCAAACAGAAATGAACGGTTCTTATTTAAAATTCAACTTTAATCAACAAGTTAACATCCTGAGGTCCAATATGTTTAAATGGGAATTTCAAATCAACATCCAAAGATACCACTTGTTTCATTATTTGTATAAACCACTGTCTACAAAAATGCATTCCCAAAGTAGGATATTTCAAGATGTTGGTTACCAAAGCACGTAATTCTTACCCCATTGATGATCAAAGCGTAATATTGTCGGATTAATCTCTTTGCCTCCTGATCTTTTTGGATAAGGGTGACGGCTCCCTTCTCGCTTGCTTTTGTTAACCAGCTTTATGTCGCGTATGAAAAAGTGCACAGTCATTCGTGTTAAATGTAAGTGGTGTGATAACCATGTACACAGTTTGAAATCAGCATATCTTATTTAAATACCAGTGTGTAGAATGTCAAAGTGTAATGTAAACCTTCTGCAATAAACTTTTTGTCTTTATTGATCAGATTTAAAGACGTGATGATCAAAACGTAATACGTATTAACTGTACTTTTGATTTGTAGATAGGTCTAGAAAGGTATTTATAATACTTCTTAAAGCCAAACAAATGACTGAATAGATTTACACCGCTTTCTTTCAGCATGTTTAAATTGAAATTAAGTGGGAATAACCTAGGATTAAAATATATTACTTATGAACTATTTTAATAACAAAAATAATTGTAAACGTATTTTTCTACAACAATTATCCCGATTCTAACTCGCTCCTCTCCATTTCTATGTGTTTACAGTGCAATGTCAACAATCAGGAAGGGAACTTTAAACAAACGGGGTCTGACAGTGTATTTGGTTCAAAATGTATTATGATAAAGTGATATTACTTTAAACACTCGTTCTTGTATGTAGACTTATTGTACGTGTATTATCCTACACAAGTAAGAGTTAAATTTGGATTTAAAAGATCTTTGCGAAATACTTCTAAGGCTGACCAACTGTAGCATAAAACGCTTTGACCTTATAAACGTTTTTATGGCATTACCGTTTGACTTTGCACAAGTCTACTCGTACCTGTTTGGCGTAATTCACTTACGCTTAAAATCTTTACATATCTTAATGACAGTTACACAAACACGCACATGTAGCGTTTAACAACTTATCTTAAAGTGAAATGGAAACTCCGGAGACGAGCCAGCAGTCACATATTTAAACCTACTTACTGTTGGTAGAGGGAGTAGTCAACAACTGCAAGCACTTCTATCTCATACACATCGTCCGCCTCTCTACGATCGCGTTCAGATATCTTCCCTTGGATCCGTTCAGAGACGTATGCTGCATAACACGAGAAATATCATTTTTCAAAACAGTTCGATGAATAAAGCTGTTACACATGAATTATAACCTGTTTTACCTGTGAAATATTACCCGTTGCACGTGAAATATTACCTGTTACACGTGAATTATTACCTGTAACACATGAATTATTACCAAACCTTTTTGATGTTGAAAGTTTGACACGTGCTTCAATTTCAATAATTTTTGTTTGCTTTTAGATATTTAAATAAATTACCGCTTAACTCTGGGTTAGAATGAATGCATAAGCAATAATTAAAGTTAACACATTTACCATTCTACTACAATACCACTTATTGAAAATAACTTGAATACATAATTATCTTTTGATAAAATAATATTTGGCAAAAATATGCGTTATTAATTTAAAAGCCATATCATGAATTAAATACGCACAACCAGGAAGGTTCTTGAATGACTGATGGCGTCTGCCACATCTCGGTCCACGTTTCAGTTTACGTATTGTATAGGAATGATGCTCGTCGTCAAATTGCAAATGGAAGGTGTCGTTGCCTATCTCAACATGCCCCACCTGAACATATAACAGCAACTTGACAATAGTGATGAATCAATGCAATGCATGGGTTGTTGTTTATGTTTGTATCTTATAGGAATGGAAAGTCATTCGGGTTGTTTTGACATGAAACTCTTCAGCACTAATTTAACCTTTTCGTTTATTGATAGAAACTGAAAAAGCAATGCAATAATTATCAAAAGTTTTACCTATAACTGTTATATAATTCACGCCCGTTCAATCGAAGGCATTTGAAATGTCGTATTGCACATTTCCCTCTCTATGACAACCATTAAATCACATATAACATGAAGGATACACCTATTACAGCTTAGCGGTTGTTTGGCTTAATCAAATAACATGTTATGTCTAAAGGAATCTATATTCTTTGCGATTTATGTATCAGGGTTTATGGTACGATCTTATGCATTTTTCTAAAGTACCATTAACGCACTAAATTTAAAACGTTTCTGTGATTTCTCCGACCGTTATTTAGCGTAACCAGCGTTACCCTTTGTCGATAAGTTGATCTTGAAGGGTTTTGCCACCGGGCCTGTCCCTGTTCTTGCTATTACACCATAAACCGAAGGACCAAACGAATGGTACTTACGACTTCTGTTATGTTTGTTGTCGACTTGGCTATCATGATCGAGGCAAATGGAGACATTGACTGGTAGAAGGCGGTGTCCTGGAATAATCACATTCAGTACGGATGAAAACAACAAATGATAAAAAACTTTCTAAAAGTTCAAGTGTTTCATTCTTTGTGTAGGGTATATTCTTCTGTTTGTTCAGTCAGCCAATGTAATTTATCCAATAACTACTATAAATCAAATCATTTAAATGTGCAAACTACTCAAACGATACCATTCGGACAACTTAACAATGTCTTAAACAAGTGTCTCCTGAAAATGATCGTGAGCGGCATTTCAATCATCTTTGTAATGAGCTATGAAGGTAGTATAACTGTTGTCCTTGTAATGAGCTATGAAGGTAGTATAACTGTTGTCCTTGTAATGAGCTATGAAGGTAGTATAACTGTTGTCCTTGTAATGAGCTATGAAGGTAGTATAACTGTTGTCCTTGTAATGAGCTATGAAGGTAGTATAACTGTTGTCCTTGTAATGAGCTATGAAGGTAGTATAACTGTTGTCCTTGTAATGAGCTATGAAGGTAGTATAACTGTTGTCCTTGTAATGAGCTATGGAGGTAGTATAACTGTTGTTTCAAAGCTTTGATTCCATGTACACATGCCAGCAAAACGTCTCGTCAATCATTACCGTTAATCCTAATGAAAAACTAATTTCAAAGGATAATGTATTAGTAGATTTGAGAGTGTTTTGACGCTCGTTATACCATGGAGGCGTCCGCGTTACACATTCCGTGAATACTATATACGTAGCTAAGAGCGTAATATATAAGTATATATAATATCTTTAATATTCAACCAGATGTTGTTCTATTCGAAGTCATGTATTATGAAATTTATATTTACATTTTTGTCATCGACATGTTGGCGAAGTATTGTTCCATCCCGTTCCACAGTGATTGGCACGTTAGTGTTGACGTCATGGTTTTGTCGCAAAGACAGCATGACGTTTCCTCTGCTTTTTGTACGGACGTTCATTGTAAGCGTTTCCTGAATGTTGTTGGCACTTCTATCAGTCCAATCTTCTAGATGCACTGTCACCGGTTCTTGATCAGGTTCTTGATAAATAGAAATGTTAAAATTTATTCCAATTTTTTATTTCAAATTTTATTTATTTCCGGAACATTTTTGAAGAGTTGACAAATGCCATGATTACGTACATTTTTACCAATTGTTATAACTGATTTAAATACTCACCTGAAATAAATGGCATGTGAAGCAGCTAAAGAAAATTAGTATGCGGTGGTAAGCATAATAAAACAAAATCAATGAACACTGTATTTTAAGTAATATTAGAGTACGTTAACCGAACTAAATATATTGATTATTTTTATCTGTCTAAATTGCAAATTGGAAACAAATAAACAGTCATAAATTTAGAAATTATATCATACAGAAAGTAAGTAAGTAACAAAATATCTTTATTAGACATACCCCCAGGTTCAGCTGAAATGGTTGTGAACATAATCACAAGGATTAAGATAACTGGCGACATCATATTGTTGTGTTGGTCTTTCTTCATTGTCTAATGCGTATGATGATGGCATATATATATATAGGCACTCTGTCGTACGTGCATGTACCATGTTCAATAATAACCTCACGTCTTTTAGTGAAAAGGATAGTAACATAGGATGGTCTGAACCAATGAAACTTCTTTAGACATTGGTTATAAATGAATCAGGACCGACGAAAATGAAAATTAATCCCACACGTAGTCATTTGGGAACTTTGTCGTACTTGCACGTAACATGTACAATAATAATCTTATTTATTCCTGTGAAATGGAAAGTAACTGAAGATGGCCTAGACCAATGTTACTCCTTTAGACTTTTGGTTATTAGTGAATCAGACCTGACGAGAAAGAAAATAAATCCCACATTGCAGTCATTTTCCTGCAGATTGTTTTGGATAGTGGAAAAGGAAAACGGAAGCCAACATTGTATATTGTTAAGGAAGGTGTATTGATGCTGAATTTGGTTGGTCGCAGGTAGGGATCGACTCAATCACAGCAACACATATGAACATATATGTTCATTACTTCTTTTGTTAACCTCAGTCACACAACAAATAATTTTACGACAATAAAATAAATCACATATCACTAATTTTTTCAAATAATATTGTTTTCACTATAAACATGTTTACGAAATAAATCGTAAAATATTGCATGCCTTTACTTCTGTATATGATGAATCACATGTTTTGTTTGTATTGTTGTATATACTTCCTATGGTTAAACATACAAACCACATTCGGGTGGAAATGGGGAATACCTTCTTGAAAATTCGACGTAGAAAACAACTTTTATTTGCAGCCAATACAATTGCTGATAGGAAGTCATTAAGTGTGTTTTATAGGTTCGCCTACTGCCACTAATGCGATACATACTCCCTGCGTCAGATTTTGCGTTGACAATGTAACAGCCATTGAGCCAATAAGTTTGTATTTTAAGTCCGTAAGATTCACTCCGCCCATTCTTAATCATTAAGAAGTTACTTCATGTCATCTGAGTATTACGTACACACCTAATTAATTCTGGTAAGGTTTTTCTCGACATGGGAATTTTGAAAGGTATGGATTTAAATCTTTGGGGACAGGTTATGGAATACCCTTTTGTCATGTTCAATCTGGCGTTAAGCAAAACCATTGAATCTCTATATATATATAAGGTGTTTCTGACAGAAATTCAGAATGGGTCAAGACTCTGATAATTCATCTTATATTTGAACCGTATCAGGGAAAATGGCATTTATAAGAGTGGTAACAATGAACGCATGTATTTAAATTGTTACTATCTAAGTGATCACCTCTTATCAGCTTGACTTGCTCATTGCCTTCCTTAGCAATTTGGAGATGCGGAACACAAAACGATCGTTTTTTGCCATGTTTGTCATCAGCAAAACCACCGTCACCAATTAACATAGGCTGGGTTGAATTTATCATCTTTGTTTCATTAAAAAAGATTTCCATCAGTATTGTCAGTCAATTTGATAACAAGATAGGTGGATTACAATTAAAATACCACTTTTTTCATTAAAAAATGATGATGTTATAAAATGACAGCGGATAAAAAAAAATGTTGGAATCTGCTTACTTTTGTTATTTGGGGCACGGCATATATCATTTCTACTGACTTTGTTAGGTTTTTTTCCTGGTATCGTTAACACCAATTTTCTTGTAATTGAACTTGTAACTTGTAGCTTTAACTTAGTGACCAGTTCATTAATTGCAGAAGAATGCTTTTGATATTTTCAACGTTGAACAATAAAATGTGAAGTACAGTGTGTTAAAAATATATATTTATTTTTAATTGATAAGAACCTAAAATAATAACGGCTCTGATTATCATTTTGAGGAGAAATTGATTGAGTGTCATCACAATTTCCTATCAACGCAGAATTCTACTTTGGCGAGCAGCGACAAAGGCAGTTTCTAAAAGCTAACACTAAGCTAAATTGTGTATTTTGTAAATTTCTTTCAAAAGAATTAATTCAAGGTCATTCCTCATAACATATAGTTCTTTAATTCAATGTAGTTATAACAGTCAAGCGTAATCATAAAATCAAATACAATTGTTACAGTATTATCAACAATAATGTGTTTCAAACATATGTAAACTCAACATGTTATCAGTGAAGTTATTAATAACTTTATGGCGATTTACATAATCGGAATTAAGGATGATTTATATATCCGAAGATTTATATTTATATATATATTATTTTTTAGAACTAGTTTTCACGATTTAGAAATCGAAAAGGGTCGTTTTACTGATATCCCAAGGGAACGAAGATTATGCAAAATATGTAATTCTGAATGTATTGAAAATGAATACCACTTTCTACTTGTTTGTGATTTCTACGAGAATCTGCGACCCCAATATATATACCACAGAAATATTATGTTAATCATAGCATTAACAAGTTTAGAATAATCATGGCATCATCTAATGTTAATATAGTTAAAAGTGTCCCTACGTATTTGTACCATGTGTTTAATAAAAGAAAAGTTCGACTTGTAGAATGAAATTCTAAAAATCACTATCTATATTAAAACCATATAACTGTATTGTTGTTTTATTGTGCTTCATAGTACTGTTGCACAGGATTGTAAATTAATACTTTATGTCTGTATATTGTAATGGGCCCTTGGCCTTATAGCAAATAAACTTTATCATTGTCATACATGCAAGATTGTACCCATATTTATATCTCGCCGATGCAATGTACGTGAAGTTAGCGGCCTAGCGGCCTAGCGGCGTGAAGTTAGCGGCCTAGCGGCCTAGCGGCGTGAAGTTAGCGGCCTGGCGGCCTAGCGGCCTAGCGGCGTGAAGTTGGCGGCCTAGCGGCCTAGCGGCCTGGCGGCCTAATTATATTTTCTATTTCCAAGCAATTTTTAATGCGTTTTTTTTTTAAACAATGATAAATCAAGGTTTTTTATTCATATAGTTACATAGCGGCCTTAAATTGTTATCTATTCAGAATATTTTTCTTTACCTTTTATTCTAAAACAATTTTAAATTAACTGTTTTATGCACAAATTATCACTCTGAAGCGTTTTTCAACTTTTTTTCAAAAAGTCGATCGAGCACTTCAGCGGCCTAGCGGCCTAGCGGCGTGAAGTTAGCGGCCTGACGGCCTAGCGGCCTAGCGGCCTAAAATGGTATCCTATTTCAAAGCATGTATACATGCATTTTCTTCTAAAACAATGACATATTAACTGTTTTTATGCACAAATTAACACTTTGAAGCTATTAGCGATAATCAACAGTCTTCTTTTAAGAGCGTCGATAAAGCAGTCAGCTATTTCAAAGCATTAAACATGCCTGTTCTTCTAAAACAATGATGTATTTACTGTTTTTATGCACAAATTATCACTCTGAAGCGTTTTTCATTTTTTCCCCCAAAAAAGTCGATCGAGCACTTCAGCGGCCTAGCGGCCTAGCGGCCTAGCGGCGTGAAGTTAGCGGCCTGGCGGCCTAGCGGCCTAGCGGCCTAAAATGGTTTCCTATTTCAAAGCATGTATACATGCATTTTCTTCTAAAATAATGACATATTAACTGTTTGAATGCACAAATTAACACTTTGAAGCTATTAGCGATAATCCACATATTTTTTTCCAAAAAGTCGATTAAGCAGTCAGCTATTTCAAAGCATTAAACATGCCTGATCTTCTTAATCAATGAAATATTTACTGTTTATATGCACAAATTATCACTCTGAAGCGTTTTTCAACTTTTTTTCAAAAAAGTCGATCGAGCACTTCAGCGGCCTAGCGGCTTAGCGGCCTAGCGGCGTGAAGTTAGCGGCCTGGCGGCCTAGCGGCCTAGCGGCCTAAAATGGTTTCCTATTTCAAAGCATGTATACATGCATTTTCTTCTAAAACAATAACATATTAACTGTTTGAATGCACAAATTAACACTTTGAAGCTATTAGCGATAATCAACATATTTTTTTTCCAAAAAAGTCGATTAAGCAGTCAGCTATTTCAAAGCATTAAACATGCCTGATCTTCTGAATCAATGATATATTTACTGTTTATATGCACAAATTATCACTCTGAAGCGTTTTTCAACTTTTTTTCAAAAAAGTCGATCGAGCACTTCAGCGGCCTAGCGGCCTAGCGGCCTAGCGGCGTGAAGTTAGCGGCCTGGCGGCCTAGCGGCCTAGCGGCCTAAAATGGTTTCCTATTTCAAAGCATGTATACATGCATTTTCTTCTAAAACAATAACAATCGACTTTTTTGAAAAAAAGTTGAAAAACGCTTCAGAGTGATAATTTGTGCATATAAACAGTAAATGTATCATTGATTCAGAAGATCAGGCATGTTTAATGCATTGAAATAGCTGACTGCTTAATCGACTTTTTTGGAAAATAATATGTTGATTATCGCTAATAGCTTCAAAGTGTTAATTTGTGCATTCAAACAGTTAATATGTCATTGTTTTAGAAGAAAATGCATGTATACATGCTTTGAAATAGGAAACCATTTTAGGCCGCTAGGCCGCTAGGCCGCCAGGCCGCTAACTTCACACCGCTAGGCCGCTAGGCCGCTGAAGTGCTCGATCGACTTTTTGGGGGGAAAAAATGAAAAACGCTTCAGAGTGATAATTTGTGCATAAAAACAGTAAATACATCATTGTTTTAGAAGAACAGGCATGTTTAATGCTTTGAAATAGCTGACTGCTTTATCGACGCTCTTAAAAGAAGACTGTTGATAATCGCTAATAGCTTCAAAGTGTTAATTTGTGCATAAAAACAGTTAATATGTCATTGTTTTAGAAGAAAATGCATGTATACATGCTTTGAAATAGGATACCATTTTAGGCCGCTAGGCCGCTAGGCCGCCAGGCCGCTAACTTCACGCCGCTAGGCCGCTGAAGTGCTCGGTCGACTTTTTTGAAAAAAAGTTGAAAAACGCTTCAGAGTGATAATTTGTGCATAAAACAGTTAATTTAAAATTGTTTTAGAATAAAAGGTAAAGAAAAAATATTCTGAATAGATAACAATTTAAGGCCGCTATGTAACTATATGAATAAAAAACCTTGATTTATCATTGTTTAAAAAAAAACGCATTAAAAATTGCTTGGAAATAGAAAATATAATTAGGCCGCCAGGCCGCTAGGCCGCTAGGCCGCCAACTTCACGCCGCTAGGCCGCTAGGCCGCCAGGCCGCTAACTTCACGCCGCTAGGCCGCTAGGCCGCTAACTTCACGCCGCTAGGCCGCTAGGCCGCTAACTTCACGTACATCGTGTTTGAGCTTTTTCAGGTCAGGTGTTGCGCCAGCATGAACTCTTATAAATATGTATCTTTATAACATAAGAATGTTGTACAATATTTGTGCCATACCGCAACGATAACAAGTAGGCGGATTTTAACCGTTCGGTTACTAGAATGCGGATAAAACACACCGTACTTCATTACTTATTAACAATCAACTAATTAATTGTTCATTAACAACTACTTCTACTACCCTCGTGTTTGAAATCATATACTCTAGCTGAAGCGCTCGTGTATTATATATTTCTATCACTCGGATTTTGTTGTTGTAGTAACTATTGCATCACTCGGGTTGTTTGTGCAGTAACAATATTATTAATTTGTATTATATCTAACTTGCTTTAAATTGGCATCAGGCTGAAAACCTTCTGCCTTTTTACATACTTTGAATTTGATAACATAAACTAGTAAATTGTTTAAAGATAGTTGATGATGATATATTTTGCACTTTTGTTAAGAATAGTCAATTACAATACAAATATTTACTCATACAGAACATATGTTTTCTAACCGTGTTTCATAACTTCTTATAAATGTTTACACAAAAAGTAAAGTATATTACAGCATCGTTGTAAAATAAGCACCTTTTATCACAACCGCATGAACTGGTGGCCAGCAGCATCTTATCATCATGGTATTGCTTTTAAAATATTTTCAAATCAATTAGTATGGTTATCTTAGTTCTATATATTGTTTTCAATTTATTTCCCTATTTATTAAAAATTAAGGTAACATGTCCATCCATTTCTGAGATTAAAATTTCTGATGCATTGTCCATACTACACCGCCCGATTCTACGCCAAACTCCTTTTTATTTTCAATTCTTAAAGCGTTTTGTTTAAGTGTATCTTTGGCTTTAATTGCATTTATGTTGTAAATGTTTGCACAAATTCGTTCAGTTTTGGCTGATGATTTTTAATTATTACTTTTATGATAAACTAACTCATAACATAAGTGTATCGTGTTTTATATTTTTAATATATTTGTGCCAAACACCAGCATGATCTTACAGAATACATATATTACTCAAATGCAATTTTGGCACGTCTCAGGATTGTGAAATATATTATACATCACTTTTAAAGATCGTAAGCTTTCTTTGATATTAGTTAAAACCACAGTTTTAAATTTACCCAAGTGTTTATACTACATTTCTTCCTGCACAGTAGACGGCGTGGTATCAGACCCGCGGCGGCGGCGACTGTTCAGGGAAATTAATAAACAAATTATATGCATATTGTCCCTCGTATGATTTAGATTACATAACTGTGTTAATGAAACAAATGTGCAGCTAAAAGGTGGTCATTTTTATTCATATCTGTTTTACTACTAGAGGGTTAGATGTACATTTCTGAGAATAAAATACTTCATGGTGCAAAAATTTACTTATATACATAACTTAAGCTAAATTAATCATTTTACGTGAAGAATGCTGTTATATTTTGTCAACATTGTTACAGAAGTTATTGTACACAAAATTTACTTAAATGTAGGTCGCATAAAATATTTATAAAAGCAACTGTAACCAGATATATATATATAGGTATATCCCTTTTGGCGGTATTCAAATTCTTTTAAAACGAATTACTCGTTAAACAAGAGGGTTTGTACGCGGTACGCATAAACTAGCATTACTCGCTACGCACATTTAAAATACAGTATTATTTGGTAAGCAGGATTTGCAAAGAATTAAATGAGTACTCGATACGCAGGGTGGGAAGGAAGGCTTCGCCCTTATAAAGACACTGTAGTCCTAGCACAATATAGGGTGTAATTTCTCCCCTTCACTCACCGTGTAACGAATACTCCACTGTTTTATGCGGCAAATTCTTGTGAACAAATCCTACTTAAGTTTGTGAATGATATGCGTACGGAATAATACACTCTATTAGGTTTCTGCGTAACACGTACCAGGGACATCTTTAAAATACTCAAAATACTGTGTACCAAAAGGGGAGGGGCTCATATTTATAATATTGAATAAACGAAGTATTAAATGTGCTATTTGTTAAAATACAGCTTTGTATTTGTTCATTTTAGGCATCACAGTGTACTTGCTTCTCTATTTTACGACCAAGATGTCAACCCAAGGAGTCGATCGCCCGACTGGCTTACGGGGTAGCTCGACTAGCAAAGTCCAAAGTTTATATAATTGTGTATTTATTTTGGCTTTTTCGTAACATTCGAGTCATAGATACGTAGAAACATGATTAAATATATTTGGGGGTCCACGTATGTACGACAAACCTTTGTTTCTTGTCATGTGGCAGTTTCTAATAATTTTATAGAACCAGCTTCGTCAAAATCATTTCAGCTGGTAGTTAATGCCTAATATGGAGGGGACTTACTCTTTCGTATAAATATGCCTAGTCTTATGTTGGAGTTTCTTCCCTTAGACCATAAAAAGTCTGATTTTAAATTTATTCTAGATAATACGATTTATTTGTATATATGATAGTCACTTTTATCAAGTGTAAGGCGCTGGTACGGCAGGATGGTGACGCCTTCGCCTAGATGCACGAGGACGTAGCCCTAGTGTTCCGGGCCGGAACTTCACGTGCAGGTGTCCTCCAATGTAATATGTAATACGAGTATAGTGTGATTCACAAAAATAGCATTCCCGGCATTTAAATGTACTCCACAGTAAGTCACATTAAAGGTGACAACATTTAACATATGATATTAAACCTAACATATTAAAGTCATGTGATGCAGGTTAAACAAACATCGCGCGAGACCGTGTTCCGGCCAGTGATGACCATGTGAGTTTGGGGACTTTTATATGGTCATTACACACGCTTTATAATATTTGCAATTACTACAATAAAATCAAGCAATACACCCTGCACATGGTTTAAATAAACACATACTTGCTATGGTAATAAATAAAACAAATTTTAGAGTTGTTCAAAGTGTTTAGTAGCTATTTTATTGCATAATAGGGTTATTTAAAGTTGTCATTTAAAAAACAGTTGTAGGCCCAGGCTTAAGATAACAATTTTATATCGAAATATATGTGCTTTATTTCCATGGTGACATAGCTGAGCCAAGCAGGTTCATATGGCAGTAGAGTCAGGGGATCTCGAGTGACGGGGCAACATCCATTGTCTGCGATAAGACAAGACCATAAGGACATTGTCAGACCAGTATATGGACGAAGAGCTAAGGACACCTGTTGGTATAGGGAAGATCGGAGATGTTTATCGTCGGATGTGAACTGGTGTTATTCCACTTTTCGACCTGCACACGACCTGACAACGCGCCGCACAGGAGTTATGTTTGACAAAACAAAATTGTTTAAGTAGAACTGTCCTTATCCATAAAAAAATGTTCAAATCATATTTGTAACAAAAGTGCAAACCTTAACGAAAATGGATGTCCATTGAAAGTAAATTAGAGGGCTAATATTGCCGTAAAACGTTCACTTGTGATAACGTTTTAAAACATTCGCAACGGTTTTGAAATAGATCAATGTCATGAAACTTCCTGTAATATTGAATATTGACCATTCGTTGTCAGAGGATTTGCTATTTTACTATTATATTATAATGTACAACCTTCATCTTGTCCATGATGAATTGACGATGATAAAAAGACAATAATGAATGGACAATGATGAACAGACAATGATGAATGGACGATGATAAAAAGACAATGGTAAATGGACAATGATGAACAGACGATGATGAATGGACGATGATAAAAAGATAATGATCAATGGACAATGATGCACAGACAATGATGAATGGACAATGTTGAAAGGAAAATGATGAATGGACGATGATAAATAGACGATGATGAATAGACAATAATGAACAGACGATGGTGAACGGAAAATAATGAACAGAAAATGATGAATGGACGAGAATGAACAGTCAGTGATGAATGGACAATGATGAACAGAAAATGATGAACGGACAATGATGAACAGACAATGATGAATGGACGAGAATGAACAGTCAGTGATGAATGGACGATGATGAACAGACAATGATGAATGGACGATGATGAACAGACAATGAAGAATGGACGATGATGAACAGACAATGATGAATGGACGATGATGAACAGACACTGATGAATGGACGATGATGAACAGACAATGATGAATGGACAATGATGAACAGACAATGATGAATGGACAAATATGAACAGACAATGATGAATGGACAATTATGAACAGACAATGATGAATGGACAATGATGAACAGAAAATGATGAATGGACAATTATGAACAGACAATGATGAATGGACGATGATAAATGGACGATGATTAACAGACAATGATGAATGGACAATTATGAACAGACAATGATGAATGGACGATGATGAACAGACACTGATGAATGGACGATGATGAACAGACAATGATGAATGGACAATTATGAACAGACAATGATGAATGGACAATGATGAATGGACGATGATAAAAAACAATGATGAATGGACAATGATGAACAGACAATGATAAATGGACAATGATGAACAGACAGTGATGAATGGACGATGATAAAAAGAAAATGATGAATAGACAATAATGAACAGACAATGGTGAATGTACAAAGACTTGTTTAATTTTTTAATGGCTGATGAACCATGTAGACAGGCAGCGTTTTTAGAATCATTAGTGGAAGAACTTGCGTTTGCCCAAGCGGTTCTCCGTTGCCGACATGGTGACGCGCATCAGAACAGAGTGCGAACTCGGCGAGTGGTGCTTCTTGCGGGTAAATCAAACGTTATCACGATACTCCATTACATATAAGAATGTGTATACGATATAAACTAACTAAGTCAGTACAAAAAAGTACAGTTCGAAGAATTCACTTGAAATTTGAAACCAGAGGATGTATGTAAAGCGGATTAAAATATATGACAAATGTTCGATATGATTTCAGACCGGAAACAACGTGATTGTTGTGTTTGCAGCAATAGGAGGGCGGACAGGCGGCGGTCACGCTTTGTATGTGGCATATGTAGACGGGAGCGTTCGTTTGTTATTTCGTTCTTTTGTTCATTCGTTCGTTCGTTCGTTCATCCATTCATACATTCATTCATTCAAGCATTCATTTATGCATTTTTTAATATATGCCCTAATTAAATTGTTAAACACGTCACCCTTTTGTTGTTGACAAGTAACTAAATATATCATTTTTCTTTCGAGTATAGGCCTTGAAGAATGGTAACATAATCATATGAATATGTTTTTTTATGATTCGTACAGCTTATATATAATTTCGTATAGCCGAATCCCTCTATAGTTATGATTTTTATGAAGTATACCCTGTAAACGCTTCTTTTCTGTTTACAGGATTTGTTTGATACTAAATAAGGTTTTAATGAAGTGGTCAGTGCCTATTTACAAGCTGCGGCACAAAAATAGTTGTTTCTAAAGTAAGCGACGTTCTTGGAATGCACCATATGACGAATCTTTGACAGCTACACATAACGTTCAATTTTCAATTAAAAGTTGTATATTCAGTGTAATACTGTAATGATAAAACAAAAGGAATAGTAAGGATAATAACAAAATAATATACTGCAAATTATTTCCTTTATAAGAAATGTAATTCAACACATTAATATAATGGATATTATATGATATAATAAAACAGGTAAATAATGACACATTACTACACCGGTACTATATAAGTTTCCCTTTCATTGAATTAAAAAAACAGTGAACCTCTACCTTTTATTTAAAACCACAATGGTTACAATCGCTTAAGAGAAACGGAACTTATTTAACGGTTACTGAACGCATGCCATACTGATATGTTTATTTCCTAATTTGCGACGTTCTTGAAATGCGTTTGGCACATACGACGTCATTTGGTAATTTCAGCGTTGGCATGTTAAAGGGTTAAGCCTCGCATTTACTTCTTTTATAGATGCATTTCCATCTCCGAGACTTTTCTCAATTCTCCTGGTTAACAATGACAAACCGTTCTCCATGAACCGCTGTACATGTTTCCCGTTAACCTGACATGATGATCGTGTATGGTACATATTTAACGTGAACATATGCGTCTTACCAGACGTTACCTTGTACTTTGTTTCTACATTATGACCTTTCTGATCTGTAACAGGAATTATTTTATAGCAGTACTGGTTATCATCACTCGAATAAAACTGTTCTGTAGAGAACCTGAGAAATTCATACGCCCCAGTATTTAAAGATCACTCTTACACCCAAACAAGTTTTACCACAATTAATAATATTGTCTTAATATTAAAGAAAGATGAATAAATGTCGAAAACAATGGTTCTTATGTAGGATACCGAGTTAAGTTTGAAAGAAATGAGCATAAAAGACTGTATTTCTACCTTATGAGACTATACTAGACCACAGTTAATCTTTTAGCATTCACAAATCATTTAATATCTGTGCGCTTTCTGCTATTAAATACAAGGTCATAATCTTGTTATCAGTAATTAATGTTTTCCATAAATGCATTATTTAGTAAGCGCTTTAAAATTTATCAGTTAAAATTGATATTTGTTATTCATGTGTATGTACAGATTTGAATAAGATTTAAACAATTTTAATACCTCCTCCGGTTTATGTACTTTCAACTTCACTGCGCTCCGTTGCATCCAGAATTTTCTCTATTGCCCTCTTTTCGTGAAGACTATAATTCCTTGTTTCCGTTATAATCTGAACTTCCGGTTCTTCCGGTTGTTCGTCGACAAGCGAAACACGATTTTCCTCCATAACTACTTCAAGTTTAATTTGTCAGCGGATAAATTTATATCTTCGGAAATGTTGAATTATTTTCTTCCGTTTAATATGTAATTTGCAAATTATGAGTTATTTGTTGTAATTAAAAAAAAAATCACTTTTTGTTTTGACGTTAAGATTAACTTGTTTTTCAGGATACGAATGTTATTATTCTACTGAAAAAAACACGACTACGCACTTGTTCTAACAATCTCATCCACGAGTATTTTCATGCTATAAAAAGATGTTTAGAACATTCTGTTTTGTCGTATTCAAAATAAGATTGTAAACATTTTTAAATATATGTGTAGATTAAAACAGCCAGGCAGGAGACATGTTATATATTGAAGGAGCCATGAAATAGACTGGAGGAGCCATGAAATAGAATGAAGGAGCCATGTTATAGACTGAATGAGCCATGAAATAGACTTGAGGAGCCATGAAATAGACTAAAGGAGCCATGTTTAATACTGAAGGAGCCATGGAATAGACTTGATGAGCCATATTATAGACAGGAGGAGCCATGAAATTGATTGAAGGAGCCATGAAATATACTGGAGGAGGCATGTTATAGACTGGAGAAGCCATGTTAAAGACTGAAGTAGCCATGTTATAGATTGAAGGAGCCATGCTAAAGACTGGAGGAGCCATGTTATAGACTGTAGGAGCCATAAAATAAACTGAATGAGCCATGTTATAGACTGAAGGAGCCATGAAATAGATTGGAGGAGCCATGAAATAGACTGAAGGAGCCATGAAATAGACTGGATGAGCCATGAAATAGACTGGAGGAGGCATGTTATAGACTGAAGGAGCTATGTCATAGACTGAAGGAGCCGTGTTATAGACTGTATGAGCCATGTTATAGCCCGGATGAGCCATGTTATAGAATGTAGGAGTTATGTTATAGACTGAAGGAGCCATGTTATAGACTGAATGAGCCATGTTATAGACTGTATGAGCCATGTTATAGCCCGGATGAGCCATGTTATAGACTGAAGGAGCCATGTTATAGACTGAAGGGGAGGTGATTAAGGTGCAGTGTGTGTATACAACGTGATAAATTACGACATATATGTTACGTCGGAAGGCAGCATTTTGCTTAAAATGAAGACTTAAATCAAAAATAACTTTTTTAACACCATTTTAAATGAAACAAAGGGCATTCTTAACCGCTTAAAGAGCCCTGCATTTGTTTTATTTCCGAAATTTGATGAAGTCATTAGTTTCATCAAACACTTCGACAAACCTGTTTCCAGAATAATGTTTTGACAATGCTGCGTCAGATGGCCGTATTGTGAAAATGTTTGTCGAAGTGTTTTAAGAAACTAAACTCGCAATCACATTCTGGTAAAAGACCGAAGGTGGGGCTCCGTAAGCGGCGTAGACTGCGCTATGATTCATTTAAAATGGTGAAGAAATAGTGAAGTTATCTATGTTCAAAGTCTTTTTAAATCAAAATATTGCCCTCCGACGTAGAATTTATAACGTAGTATACACACACTGAGGTGGATGTTTAAAATTGTCTAAAGGCTATTCCTCTCTTCCCATACTTTGAATATTATTCTAGTAAGTTTTAATAAACTTGTTCAAACTCATCATTTGTTAATACTCAAAGCGTAATGCTGTGCAAATGTGAAAGTTTTCAGACCCTTATTGTCATCTTATTCACACTAAAATCTAAATATTGAATGCCCTCGTTAATCTTGAATGAATGTGATTAAATAAGTTCTTTATACATACATACACTCAGAACATCACTTTTATCAACATGTACAAACATGTGACTTTACAAAATAGAACAGTTGGGGTTGAGGTACACTTTATAAAACACGACAGTTGTGTTTGCGGAAATTTATGGAAACCAGTTATATAAGACTGCTGACCAAAAAATAGATAGCAGATTTTTATATCTAAGTTCAAACATTGACGTTTAATGCATTTTTCTATAAACGTTTGTAACGGTTTAAGCCATAAGATCAATTTTCGAACGGAAACATGAAAATCTACGATCTGATCTGATCTACGGTCAACAATCTTATATTATTGGTTTGCAGATATTTACGCAAAAAGTTTCTCTTTCCAAGACAAAAAATAAAAAAAGCAAAAATGGAATATCTGTGAGAGTGCAGCTTTAAATATGAAACATGCATACTTCAATCCACCCCGCTAGGACAACTCGCACTAGAGCAGTATAATTGATGTAATCCGTGCCGGACCAGCGCCTCCACACGCTCAGTGGAAGTATCAAAACAAAATAGACTAAGAAATGATCATATGCATTCTAGCCCCTGGACATGTATAGGTGTGAATGCATGGAGCGATAAATTCAGCCTTGCATCTACATTGGTCAGGTGAAGGTGGGAACCAAGACAAGATGGACGTTTCGCAATAGTTGTGTATTCGGGATTGCAGGTATGTTGTGTGTTTTATATGCATGCACTTTGCTTGCTGATACTTTTAATGATTTTTACGAATATCCCGAACTGTTCCTAATGATTTTATTCTGCTATTTTTTGCTTTCAATTGTTGGCAAACGGCAAAAAGCAAAATGTCCACAGGTGTGTTACCTTTATCATGAGATCTCTTAAAAGTTGTTAAATGTGGAAAACATGGCCTTACTTGTAAACACGTATCTTTCGAAAAACAGTGATACCATCATGCTAGTTTTAAGTAATTGCTTTCTGAAATATCATTAAATTCAAATATTCAATCAGATGATAACAGTCAAAAAGATGACCGAAGGCCCTAAATGGCACTCATAGATTTTACTTGGGTGTTATACATCTTAAAAAGTCTTTTATAATGATGTTAGTTAAGTTTTATTCATGTAAACTCTTAGGTCGACATTTTTAACATGATAATTGGTTCAATGTTTCAGCGTCAACGGTACCGGGAGTGTCGCTCCCTCCGACCGGAAGTGAAACCTTTCCAATGGAGTTGGCTGAAGAGACGCAATAAGAGACACATCATTGGTGGCGCAATGGTGAATAATTAACGTTGGCTTTTTATTTGAAAGAAATGGTTCAATAATGAGTCGATTGTTCAGAACTTTGTTAAAGTTATTAAATGTGAATTACTACTTCGTTGCTAACTTTTTAACGTGAAGTAGTTGAATATTCGCTAATTTATGTCAGTAGAACTACTTCAGATGCAACAGCTGTCCCAAAGCTTGATACAAAAATAGTTAAGAGGGCAAGTTTTGACTCAGTATGATATTACAAGTTGTTGACCGCCTCCCTTTTTCACATCATTCGGAAAATCTCGGTCATTTTCCAATATTTACACCTCAACTTCAATTCCTTAAATGAACTGCCTTTCGGCGATTGCGTTTATCAATCGATGAACGCAACATCCTCTGATATGTTCGCATCGCAATTTATCGCATAACAATATACATGAAAACTATTGATCTTGTTATTGTTTGTGTTTTGTCAGCAGGTCCCGTAAAATCTAAATCAACATTTTAGAAAGTGTTATTTTATTCTATTTTAAATGTATTGTTGCCATGAGGTGAAAGGTGTCGTAAAAATTATGTCTATATAAATTTAAGTGTGCAGTGGTGGTTCTTGATATAGTTATGTAGATATGTATAGTTATTTTTTATTACTATTGAATAATATTAGTTAATTAACACGAAATATGTTTACTATGTGTTTGTTTGATTAAGCTACTTGTTTTAATTGTACATACAAACTCTTTATTGAAATAAATGACTGCATGATCAGTTCAATGTTTCAGTGCCCGCCGTACTGGGAAGTGCCCAACTGTCCACTTGAAGTGATACACATGCATTTGGGTTGGTAATGGGCGACAACTCACTGATGACAGTAGCTTGACAGCTGGGAAGCGGGTGATCAAAGTGTATGAAACTTAGCACTTTTAGGTAAATATATAGACAATGCTAGTATTGATGACAAAAATGATCTTAGTGTGTGAAACTTTACATCTATTAGTAAAAATGGTATAGATAATACTACTTGGAATTTCTAAATGGCTTATGAAATTAACGACCTCTAATGTGTGTTTGCAAATCCCAGATTTCGCAACCTCAAGTACCCATTACAAACGCTGAAATCGAAAACTGGCCTATAATTTGGTTAGAAGATTTCATTTAGGTATGATTTTAGTGTTTTTTGTTTGTCTAATTGACCCGCCAACTTCGGGCCAAAGCGGGTTTTTTGCAGAAAAACACGGGGGGGGGTCACACTTCTGCGGGATTTTTCTCCGCGGCGTTCAATAATACAAGATTTAAGTTATTTTTGCTCAAAATAACATCTTATATCAAAAGGAACATTGTGCTTCGACACCGGAAGTGACATATCGCGAATACCCCCCCCCCCCCAGCTTTTCAGTACGGGGTTTGCTCCTGCGGGATAAAATTCCCAGACTTTACCGATAATGCAAAATCCATAAAAACGCCCACTTCTGAGCTATTATATTATTGTTATGAAGTTACTTGTCACTTGGGTAAGGATTTCGAAATGCCTGTTTTTCATTTAAGAAAACAACAACAGAAATGTAATGTCTTTTTTACGGGAGAAAAATTAGGCAAAAACCGTTTCGACAATTTATTATTTAAAACGCGTATATTGCACTTCATTTAAAGCAAAAACAATTGCTTTACATATATACCTCATTTGTTTAATATATTAACACCCAAGTTAATTATTTTATTGTTATTTGACTAATTTCGAAACTTATGAAATAGTGTAATGAAACCTTGGTGGTTTTTTAACAATCTTCCTTCTTTAAACCGACTTTAATAATGCTGCATAACAGAAAATTATGAGTGACGTGACGTGACATTGCGTAAAAATGGTTTATTATTGGCACTTGAATGTGACTTTAAACCGGTTTAACACAAACATACAGTAATCAATACTGCTGGAAAATTACGAATGTGTCAGACGATTTTTTTTGTGTTTTATTGAAGATAAAGCAAATCACCGAGCTTTACAGAACGATGAATGACACTAAGTTTTGCCAAATAGATATCCCAAACACTCACTGGGTAATTTTTAAGTCATATATTTTTATTCATTTACATTTTTGTGAGGCTTGTTGAATAAGTAAAGTAGGACAACTCGTTAGTATCACAGGTGTCCGGTGCGTTGTTTTGACCTCCACCACCCCCACCCCCCTCTACTACACCCCGCCCCCTATACAACCCACCATTTTTTTCCCAAATCTCTCAAAAATATCCAGATATTGTTTAAACATCATAATATGACATTACATCCAACTTCTGACAATTTCCCATCTGTGACAAAGTAATGTCCCAAAATATGGTCCGTAATGTCCCTAAATCTGGTACATAATGTCTGGTCTGTAATGTCCATGGTCCGTTATGTCCGTAATTCAGGCATACACACCTATGTTATGTCAAATTCTGGACCCATGGATCATCTGCTAATCCCTAAACATCTAAACAGGTTATAGTCCACCTAAATTGCCGTCAACGAGTCTTTTGACGATTTTTTTTTACTATGGCAGACTCGATCGAAGCAGGGATACAAAAGTTCAAAATTGAACATGGTTTCATCCAATCACAATGATACTAGAATGACATAATATGTTAACAAATTTAGTGTGCCAAATCAACGGTAGCCTGATCGCGGAGGCGCAGAAAGAAATGGCCAAGGCTACAAAAAATTGATTGATTGGCAACAAAGTCATCGAGCTTAAAGACTAAAACATTTCCAGTAAATGTTTACCTCAACACAGTTTACCAACTTCTCATCAGTACGGATAATTACTGCAGCTGTTATCTCCCTTGTCAAACAAAATTACACTGCTTGAAAGTGATTATTGTGATGGAAATCAACTTCTTTTTGCCTGTAATTGCTCTTTGACATCCTAATGAATTGTTTGATGTTTTGATTTTGTTTAGGGGATAATTGAATTAAGAAATGGCTGTTTTTGCATCACAGTTATAGATCAATATGCAATATTAACTGTCATGATGTATGGCAATAGATATTAACATTCACATAAATTGATATTTCAGACATTTCAGCCCCCCCCCCGACCCCTACATCAATAACCTAACCCACAGGTTGACCACAGGTTGACATATCTAGCCCCCGCCCCTCCCCACATACACAATTCACCACCAACACTCCCAGACCCTGGAAACACAGGTTAACAGGACCTACCCACTGCCATACTTGCATCTTAAACTGAATAAGATAATGTACAGTTCATATCATTCCTGGTCTTTAACCATATAAGGTACTCATAAAATGCCCCATATTTTTTTCTGTAAACTAACTGGCTACAGAAATTTGGGTCAGGCTACAGAAATCTCAAAGTCTGTAGCCCTATTGGCTACCAGGGTACAAAGGTTAATTACGCATACTGAAAATAGTCTGTACACAAAAAGGCGACAATTGAGACCCTGTGTTATATAATATTACCGCATCAAAGTTGTACCGGCATAACAGGGGACAGTATTTTCGTCACGTGCCATGTTTATATGTTGATGGTTCATACACACTTTGTTTTCATCCTTTTTAGCATATTGAGCGTTATTTGAATTTGATATTTTTTTAATAAAAGATAGATAAGATTTAGAACAATTTAAACAATTGTGTTGATTGGATACTAACTTTATAATTAATTAATTGGGCTATGTGTTCGAAAGTATTTGCACCCAGAGCCAACTGGGTACGAAAGAACAACATTGGTGACGAAAAAACGATGTAATTATGACATTTATTGGGTGATATAATATAAGGTTTTTTTTAGTACGCTGTTATATCATCAGTGGTGATGATGATGATGATTGATTGATTGATTGATTGATTGATTGATTGATTGATTGATTGATTGATTGATTGATTGATTTATTAATTTATTTATTTATTTATTTATTTATTTATTTATTTATTTATTTATTTATTTATTTATTTATTTATTTATTTATTTGATGATGATGATGATGATGATGATGATGATGATGTGATGATGATGATGATGATGATGATGATGATGATGATGATGATGAAAATGATGATGATGATGATGACTTTACTTTGAGAATTACATGAATTATTTATACTAGTACTCCGTAATAAATTATATCTCCTAGTTAACATTATACAACAGACAAATTAGGGCTCACACTTATTCTGGACACTTGTTATTTACAATGCTCTCAATACATAATGAAGCGAGGATAACTGTGAGTGCACGTTTGAGAATTAAAAATCATTGATGGAATGGTACAAATTCATTCATTAAAAATCAACATGTATACAAAATGGTGGACAGCAGCAATAATTTCTAGACCTGGACGGTATATATTTATGTGAAATAACGACTCTATTGACAAATTCAATCCAGTTTAGATCACTGTTGGGTATTAAACAATTTTGTCATTATTATTCAACATTGATGCATAATATTAGGTCCCTACTATATAATCTTTTGCCCACTGTTAAAGCTGCACTCTTACAGATTGAACATTTTGACAACTTTTTTGACTATTCGAAGAATAAGGAGAGCTATCCTAGTCACCCAAGCATCGGCGTAACCACTTATGTTAAAGTTTGCGTACCATCTCAAATATTTTCAAAGTCCATTGACATATGGCTTTGAAACTTTGCACACTTGTTCAACATCATGCCCCCAACCTGTACACAGGAGGAGGTAACTTTATCAAGCATTTTGACAAAATTATGCCTCTTTTTCTACTTAGAATTTACGTTAAAGTTTGCGTACCACCTCAAATATTTTCAAAGTCCATTAACATCTGGCTTTGAATCTTCGCACTTTTGTTCACCAACATGCCCACAACTTATACATAGGAGAAGGTCACTGTATCAAGCATTTTGACAAAATTATGCCCCTTTTTCTACTTAGAATTTAAGTTAAAGTTTGCGTACCACCTCAAATATTTTCAAAGTACAGTGGAGGAGGTCACTGTATCAAGCATTTTGACAAAATTATGCCCCTTTTTCTACTTCGAATTTATGTTAAAGTTTGCGTACCACCTCAAATATTTTCAAAGTCCACTGACATCTGGCTTTGAAACTTTGCACGATTGTTTACCATCATTCCCCCGACCTGTACACAGGAGGAGGTCACTGTATCAAGCATTTTGATAAAATTATGCCCCTTTTTTACTTAAAATTTACATTAAAGTTTGCGTACCACCTCAAATATTTGACATCTGGCTTTGAAACTTTGCACGCTTGTTCACCATCATGCCCCCAACTTTTCAGTCCATACACTGAACAGCGGCAGAATAGTCGAGCGCAGATTAAATAACAGGTATTACCATTTTCATCAAATTCAGTAAGCTTCTTATGACACAGACAACGGTTTTGCCTATGTGATCTGCAAGTTGGCGCATGATTGTAATGGCGTATTTAGCTGACTGCAGTGGTCGAAATTGACACAAGCTCGCAAGCCCTGCATTGGTAAAATGTGTTCCAGGCTTGCTCAAATTCTGAATTTTATATAGCAGGGCTTGTTAAAAAGTAACTAGTACTATAGTGTATGTCATTATAATGTCTGTCCCTGAATAACTGTCCTCATGGCCTTTGTGTCTTTAATAAAATGTTGATGTCAGAATAACTAGTACTATAGTGTATATCAGTGTCATGTCTGTCCCTGAATAACTGTCCACATGGCGTGTGTGTCTTTAATAAAATAATAAAATGTTTTGTCAGAATAACTAGTACTATATTGTATGTCATTGTAACGTCCGTCCCTAGTTAACTGTCCTCATGGCGTGTGTGTTTTCATTGTTCATGTCAGAAATACTATTAGTTTAGTGTATGTCAATGTAATGTTGGTCACTAAATATATTGTCCCCATGTAGCGAATCAATGTTAAGTACATGTAAGGATAACTAATTTCTATTCTGTCTGTCAATGTAATGTCCATCCCTAAATAAGTTTTCCCATGGCTACTGTGTCACTGTAATGTAAATGTACCAATAATTATTACTTCAGTAAAATATTTATAATACTTACAGTAGGATGTCAAAATTACTAAACCGTGATCAATGATTATAGAATGAATGGTTCTAATATTGATAAAGTGTGTATAATCCAAAGGTACTATACTAAGGGCCGGTTGCCAGTCAAGTTCTTAAAAGCGCTAGTGGGGGGCTACACTCATGCACAGTCTTTTGCTAAGAATTTGGTGCAGGCCTGCTAAAGCATTCACAGGGGGTACTTGGAATGATTTGGGAATAGCATGGTAAAGCCCCTGTGCCTCCTTGTTTTTAGTCCCTGCTGACAGACACTGTTCAGGTCAGCCTTAGAGTATTTGAGGTTGGCTGATGCAGTTCTTTCAAATCAGAGATAACAATTTACATAAATCCAATTGCAAATCCAGTATGAATAAATTTTAAGTATATTTCATGTTTAGTCATATGAAATCTTCATATGTGGCAGGACTATTTAGAAGTCTTCTGTTTATATGCCACTGTGGCTGTTGTTATGCCACTTTGAAGAATTCAGTTGTTTCCTAATTGAAAGTCTAAAGTCCTGATCCTGTTGTTGTTGACTTTATAAAGATCTGTCGCGCCCTATTAAGGCTTGACCCTCTCACATACCCAAGTGTGACTGTACAATATTTTAAAATCAAAGGGGGAGTTTTACCCCCATCCCCAAAGCATTATTTTTGTACCAAAAATGATGCGAAACCTGCAAAGAATGACAACAAGAGTGATCCCACAGCTCTGATCCAACCCTAAAGTTCTCTATAAGGACCCTGCTGATTAGAAAATAGTAGGAGAGAGGACATAATTAAACTTATCCAATAAAAAGTCCTTAAACAAGATATGGAAAGGGCCATAATAATGGCCAATTAAAACATATAATATAATTATGCAAATTTTAAACAAGTAAGTAAGACTTGTTAATTACCCAAAAAACTAGGTGTTAGATGACCTTAAAGCTGCACTCTCACAGATATATTATTTTGACTTTTTTATTGTTTATCTTGGAAAGAGCAAATTTCTGCGTAAATATCTGCAAACAAAATTAAGATTGCTGACAAAAATCAGATTGTAGATTTTCATATTTCTGTTTGAAGAAGTTGAATGGTATGTATATGAATGCAAAGTTTTGACATATAAGATAGTTATTTGTCTTATTCCATAAATATGACCTACTCATTAGAACATCATTGATTAAATTATGTAAATAAATAGAACTAAACAATCATTTTGTTATCAAATATTTTTTAAGTCAATGAGCATATGACTTCTTATGCCCCCGAAGGTGGGCATATTAAAATCGCACCGTCCGTCCGTCCGTGTGTCCGGCTCAATAACTTGTGTCCGGGCTGTAACTTTCCCTTGTATGGACAGATTTTAAAATAGCTTGCCACATGTGTTCCACATACCAAGACAATGTGTCGCGTGCAAGACCCGTGTCCCTTCCTCTAAGGTCAAGGTCATACCTAGTGTTTATTCACAATGGGGTGTTGCATATAAGGACATAGAGTATATGTTGACGTGTCCGGGCTGTAACTTTCCCTTGTATGGACAGATTTTAAAATACCTTGCCACATGTGTTCCACATGCCAAGATGACGTGTCGCGTGCAAGACCCGTGTCCCTACCTCTAAGGTCAAGGTCACACTTAGATGTTTATTCACAATGGAGTGCTGCATATAAGGACATAGAGTATAGGTTGTCGTGTTCGGGCTGTAACATTCCCTTGTATAGACAGATTTCAAAATAACTTGCCACATGTGTTCGGCATACCAAGCCGACGTGTCACGTGCAAGACCCGTGTCCCTACCTCTAAGGTCAAGGTCACACTTAGTGTTTATTCACAATGGAATGCTGCATATAAGGACATAGAGTATAGGTTGTTGTGTCCGGGCTTTAACTTTCTCTTGTATGGACAGATTTTTAAATATATTTCAACATGTGTTCCACATACCAAGACGTCGTGTCGCATGCAAGGCCCGTGTCCTTACCTCTAAGGTCAAGGTCACACTTAGGTGTTTTTTCACTATGGAATGTTGCATATAAGGACATAGAGTATAGGTTGTCGTGTCGGGGCTGTAACATTTTCTTCTATGGACAGATTTTAAAATAACTTGCCACATGTGTTCGACATACCAAGATGATGTGTCGCTTGCAAGACCCGTGTCCCTACCTCTAAGGTGAAAGATACACTTAGTGTTTATTCACCGTGGAATGCTGAATATAAGGACATTAGAGTGTAGATTGTCAAATATGGGTGGTATTTTGTTCAGAGGCAATTTAAATAACTTGCCTTATGTATTTGACACGTAAAGGCAAGATCAACTTTTCATGTACTAACCTTATTCATAGGTCAATGTCACATTCGGGGGCATTCGTCACATACTGTGACAGCTCTTGTTTATTGTCTTTTTATTTTGTTTTTGTCTCAAAAAAGAATGTACTTCAAGTTTGCTGAGTTCCATTACATTCGAAACATTATTGCAGTATTCAATAACATATTTTGAATAGGATTTTTTTTGAAGATTATGTTCATGCAACATGCCTACTTTATTTTTTGTACAATATAGCCATAAACTTAAAGGAACTAGACACAAGGTTGGCAGTACAGTATTTCTTCAAAACAAGCATAGACTTGTCGATGTGAGCATTTAGGAGGCTGATAATACAATAGGGTTATTAGTACTGCGTTTTGATCCGAGAGGTTGTATTCATTCGACTTGGGTGGATTTTTGCAGAATCGAATTTCACAAGGCGCTAGCCAAGTGAAATCAAAATCTGCAAAAATCCACGAGAGTCGAATACGACCTCCCGGATCAATACGCAGTACTAATAACCCTTTTATTATATACATTACTGGTTAGATCACTTAAAAGCCACATGTTTTCATAATAAATGTTTTATGAAATCATTTTAACATTGCACAACGATAAATGTTATGACATGACGTCACAAGAGTGGAATGCGGCTGTATTGCACTGGAGTGGAATATGGACTACCGTTTTTTGCGATATGTATTGCATGTGGATTTATGATGGGTATATAATAAATAATTTTACATGATTAAAATAAACAGCACAGTCATTTAAATGTCTGATTTGGGTCTCCTAGTTTAAAAATAGCACATAAAGGTTTCCAAGTTTATATCATATCTGTTTATGAGTACAGATAAATATACTGGCGCTTTTTTAAACTTACTGGGATTATGTGGTAGACACACCCCAGTAAATTTCATATCGACAAAATGTTCAAAAACTGTGAAATATGGATGTGTCTGAAGCAATGATATATATAAAAAATGAGGTAAGATTAAAAGTTATACACTAGTATATCAATTGTATGTAAGTTTTTGACAATTATCTATTTTTCTTGCAATTGTATCATCTGGTGTCTAGTCCCTTTAGTAAACACTGTTAAATTCATACATTTTATAATCTCTGATTTTTGAAAAAAATGACCAGCTTTTGTCATCACTTGTCATCGTCGTGGCGTTGCTTAAGTTTTGCGTTCAGGTCAGTTACATGGAAACTATCAAAGCTGTCACTTTGAAACTTAGGGAACTTGTACATCTAATACCCTTTTTTCACATTATACCCTAAAGATACCTGTTTTTTGGGGGTAAAAAAGATGAATTTTGGTTGATTTTGAGAATAGGACACTTAAGCTCCTTCAGTTTGTTTTTTTTTATTAATTTTCATTTTTTTCACAGAAAATGAATGAAAAGTGCCTTCAATATATCAAACTGGTCACACATTTGGAAGGGTAGGGGGAGGGTCAGGTGGGGATGTTTTAGTATTTTTGGACTTTGTAATTTTTAGCTAGTTTGTTTTTCGAAGTTAAAAGTTTTGCGTTCAGGTTACTTGCATGGAAACTATCAAAGTTGTCACTTTGAAACTTGGGGAACTTGTTCATCTTTTAAATACCCTTCTTTACTTTGTACCCTAAAGATGCTGAGTCAGTCTAACCCATTTTGGGGGTAAAAAACATAACTTTGATGGATTTTGAACATTGGACATAGCTTTTTAGATTTTTGTTGGATTGATATGCCTTCAATATATCAAATGTGTTTTTGAATCACACATATTTGAAAGGGATGGGAGAGGATGGGGGATATTTTAGTATTTTTGGACTAGTCTATTTTTTTAAGTTTAATAAAGAAGAAGAAGACGACTTTATTATGCAAACAAATCTGACAAGATCCATTGCATAGCAGAATTAACAACAAAGTATAATAATAATATACTGGTACAGATGTCATCTGGCATAGTAAGTTTACATAATACGTATATTCAAAATAGCAATATGAAACTTATATACTTGAAGGAAAAAATTTCATGTCGGGAGAGACAACATGTATTCGATTCAATTTGTATTAGGTAAAAGCACGTCAGTCATATACTAAATGGCGTCTTATTTCAAAGGCCTTAAAAGTAAATGTGGCAAGATTTATTAATTTGACAGAACTTTCACTATTTATCAATTGCATAAACTTGAAGAAACTTGGATTACGCCAAAAGTTGTTGTTTATATTTTTTTCTGATATCTTTATAACTATCGCATTGCAAAACAAAATGAAATTCATCTTCCAATACCCCGCATTTCATACATTTGCGTTCGTGATATGGTACACTTTCTGGTTTATGTGCTTGGGACACTTACAAGCAAACTATCAGAGCTATCACTTTCAAACGTTGGAATACATGTTCACTATCAAATGCATGATATGAAATAAATAAACCATAAAAGGATATAATCAGACGAGCGTTCAGTACCCGCAGGCGGTGCTCTTGTCTTATGTCAAATGTGCTGGTACGAACAATTACAAATACCATTTTTGTGTGGAATTGAAAGTTTCCTTTTTTCCGATTACTGACCAATAGAGTGAATTAAGTCAATGATGTATGACCCAAAGATTAAGATTGTCTTAAAACTGCACTCTCACAGATTGAACGTGTTTAAAACTTCTTTATATTTAACCAGGTTTTCACATAGTGAAACCCGGTTATTAGAATGACGAACATCGTTGTTTGGGCGGGCAGCGTCAAACTCACCTATGAAACTGAATAACTTTAGTAAGGGTTGACATATCTTGACCAAACTTGGTTTATAGAAAGAGTTTATGGGTACCTTTCATGGGATTGTGTTTGGGCTCCCTAGGGTCAAGGTCAATGTCATTGTTACTAAAAATAGAAAAACGGTTGAAACTGAATAACTTTAGTTAAGGGTTGACATATCCTGACCAAACATGGTATAAAGAAAGAGTTTATGGATACCTTTCAATCGATTGCATTTGCAGTCCCTAGGGTCAAGGTCACTGTTACTAAAAATAGAACAAAACAGACACAGGCTGAAGTTCTTCTGTCAATCATTAAAAACCTGGTTTGTCGCATTGCAGCATTTCTTGTTTGGCTTGAAATGGGCCAATTTATATGAAAATGCATAAACACTAGTGTTAAAGAAAGCTGACAAAATATCAGACAGCATACTTTCATATTTAAGTTCAAAAAGTGATGTTGTATGCCATTCAAAACATTAATTTTTGAACTGAAATCTGAAAATCTGCGATCTTATTGTTTGTCAGCAGTCTTCTATCACTGATTTGCTAAAATGAACGTAGAAATTTGCTCATTTAAGACAAAAAATAAAACAGTTGTCAAAACAGTAAATCTGTGAGTGTGCAGCTTATTTGCATATATTGAATACATGTACCACCACTTGACTAGAATTTTTTATGTTTCTTCATTTGTTTCTTAAAGTAACGCTTTAAAGAGATAAAAGATGAGTTTTTGAACTGAAATTTAAAAAATGTGCAATCTTATATTTTGTCAGCAGTCTTTGATCACTGGTTTGCAGATATTTATGCAAAATTTGTTCATTGGAAGACAGAAAATAAAAAAATCTGAGCTGGGGGGATATTACTTTTCCGTTATTGAAACGAAATTATATATCACTTGGAAGTTCTTAAATGAAATTTTAAAACCTGTAATGAAAGTTATCATCTAGACAATAAATAAACTGGAAGATCACTGATGGTGACAAGGCCATAACATAACTAGATTTCACGACATCTGTATATCTACGATGCAGAAGGTTACATACAACTAATTATTATAATCTGATGTTAATTTTTTTTTTATTAAAAACACTTGTTAGCTATCATTTGCTCAATATAAATATGTTCAACAACTTTACATCCTAAACAACATCCAGCCGCTGGAAGTTGAATTTATCGCGCTATTTTTCGTTAAACGGCATACTTGATTTTTGCTGGGGATTTCTCCAATAAAATATGCATTAAATTTATGGAATTCTCAAATTAAAGAAATGACTTTCAATTAGTCCATCTAGGTAGTTATTTTCTTAAAACTAATGTATATAATCTTAAAATCTTAAGACTTGAATTGATTTGTGCTAAAATAAATTAAATCTTGTATTATTGAAACACCGCGGGATTTTTCCCCAGCTTTTGAAGCTGGAGAAAAACCAGCAGGAGTGTGAAAAACCCAGTGTTTTTCTGCACCCATCCCCCCCGCCCCCGCTGGGGCCCGAAGTTGGTGAAACTTCCAAAAACATTTTGCAAACAAAAAACACCAAAATCATTCCTAAATGATTCCTTCAAACTAAATTATAGGCCAGTATTGGATTTCAGCGTTATTAAAGGGTACATGAGTTTGCAAAATCTATGATTTGCAAACACAAATTGGAGGTCGTTTGAATATAAAGTACAAAACAATAAAAGAAATAATTCAAATAATATGACTATTTTTGTTTCAAAAACATACATGATTTGATACATGTTTTGATTATGCATACATTCTTAACTAAAATAAGAGACTCCAGCTGTTCACTTTTTCAGCAACAGCATTATTCGAAGTGTCTGACCATCCAACCGGAAGAGATGCCTCTTGCAGTAGAGTTGGCTATGGTTGTACAGGCAATGAAGACGCAATGGCTGACCTTGACCAGGTGAACAAAGTCAATACAATGAGTATGAAATGGATTGTGATTATGGTATTGCATTTAGATGATGATTGCAATGTTGATAATGATGATGCTGATGGTGCTGGTGGTGGTTGTGATGATGATGATGATATTGATGATGATGATGATGATGATGATGATGATGATGATGATGATGATGATGATGATGATGATGATGATGATCTCTAAGCTTACCTTTGAAGCTCTAAATGTTTTGTCCATAGTCCCTTTGCTGTTTCATTCAGATTGGTGGTTTGGAGCTTCATTGGCATGGTGGTGGTGGCTGTCATGATGGTGGTGATGGTTGTGATGGGACTACTTTGGCAGTCTTGTTCGCACAATATGCTGTGGACAACATATTCAACAAAGATATGTATTAAAATTTGTTCAAATAAAAAATAATCTATAATGCATTTAAAATTGTGGAGAAACTTCAATGATGTGCACTATTTGGATCAATGTAGGATCAATGTTGTTATTTTAAAGAAAAAAACAACAGTCTCCATTGAAATAATCCTTTCATCTCATACTGCATGAGCTTATCATTTTTTGTCTAATATTTATGGACATAATTTTCATTTTTTTTATTATTAAATCAATAATTTTGATTTATTTTTCTAAAATGTTTTTCGAATTAACAAATCAGATTTATTTTTTAAGAAAAACACGAAAACTGAAAAAGGCATTTTCTGATGGTTTTTGAAATCTTATAGTGAAAATGCTAAAAGGCACCAGCATTCTTTCCCAAGATTTCCTTAACCAAACATGGGTACCAGAAAAGGTTTATTTCATATTCGTGTACATTCCTATAAAATACTTTTATTTAAAAAGTTGCATATTTATGTGGCATCATGTGTATAATTTTGAACGTGGCTTATAATAGACTGGATGAAAAGACTCATGAATTGAGAAGTGAAAAACAGTTTACAGCAATGTAGATATATTAGTGTAATGAACATATTTTAAATTAATTTTAAACAATATTTTTTTAATATAAGCACTTTTATTAATATATTTGATATTTGCTTCTTTAATTATGATATTTATTTCAAATATATATAAGAGTTTAATGGCAATAAGTAACTGCATTGATTCCATGTTTCAGTGACTGATGGTGGTGAGCACGGTGGTTTTGGATGTGCTGATGGTGGTGAGCACGGTGGTAGTGGATGTGCTGATGGTAGTGACCACGGTGGTAGTGGATGTGCTGATAGAAGTGAGTGAGGTGGTAGTGGATGTGCTGATGGTAGTGAGCACAGTGGTAGTGGATGTGCTGATGATAGCGAGCACGGTGGTAGTGGATGTGCTGATGGTAGCGAGCACGGTGGTAGTGGATGTGCTGATGATAGCGAGCACGGTGGTAGTGGATGTGCTGATGGTAGCGAGCACGGTGGTTGTGGATGTGCTGATGTTAGCAGCACGGTGGTAGTGGATGTGCTGATGGTAGCGAGCACTGTGGTAGTGGATGTGCTGATGGTAGTGAGATCAGTGGTAGTGGATGTGCTGATGGTAGCGAGCACGGTGGTAGTGGATGTGTTGATGGTAGCGAGCACGGTGGTAGTGGATGTGCTGATGGTAGCGGCACGGTGGTAGTGGATGTGCTGATGGTAGCGAGCATGGTGGTAGTGGATGTGCTGATGGTAGCGAGCATGGTGGTAGTGGATGTGCTAATGGTAGTGAGCACGGTGGTAGTGGATGTGCTGATAGAAGTGAGTGAGGTGGTAGTGGATGTGCTGATGGTAGTGAGCACAGTGGTAGTGGATGTGCTGATGATAGCGAGCACGGTGGTAGTGGATGTGCTGATGGTAGCGAGCACGGTGGTAGTGGATGTGCTGATGATAGCGAGCACGGTGGTAGTAGATGTGCTGATGGTAGCGAGCACGGTGGTAGTGGATGTGCTGATGTTAGCAGCACGGTGGTAGTGGATGTGCTGATGGTAGCGAGCACTGTGGTAGTGGATGTGCTGATGGTAGTGAGATCAGTGGTAGTGGATGTGCTGATGGTAGCGAGCACGGTGGTAGTGGATGTGTTGATGGTAGCGAGCACGGTGGTAGTGGATGTGCTGATGGTAGCGGCACGGTGGTAGTGGATGTGCTGATGGTAGCGAGCATGGTGGTAGTGGATGTGCTAATGGTAGTGAGCAAGGTGGTGGTGGGTGTGCTGATGGTAGCGAGCACAGTGGTAGTGGATGTGCTGATGCTGGGCAGCACAGTGGTAGTGGATGTGCTGATGCTGGTAAGCACGGTGGTGGTGGTGGTGGATGTGTTGATGCTGGGCAGCACGGTGGTAGTGGTGGATGTGCTGATGGTAGTGAGCACGGTGGTGATGGTGGATGTGCTGATGCTGGGCAGCACGGTGGTGGTGGTGATAGATGTGCTGATGGTGGTGAGCACAATGGTAGTGGATGTAATGATGGAATGATGGTAGCGAGCACGGTGGTTGTGGATGTGCTTATGGTAGTGAGCACGGTGGTAGTGGATGTGCTGATGCTGGGCAGCACAGTGGTAGTGGATGTGCTGGTGCTGGGGAGCACAGTGGTAGTGGATGTGCTGATGCTGGTCAGCACGGTGGGGGTGGTGGTGGATGTGCTGATGCTGGGCAGCACGGTGGTGGTGGTGGATGTGCTGATGGTGGTGAGCACAATGGTAGTGGATGGAATGATGGTAGCGAGCACGGTGGTTGTGGATGTGCTGATGGTAGTGAGCACGGTGGTAGTGGATTTGCTGATGCTGGTGAGCACAGTGGTAGTGGATGTGCTGATGGTAGTGAGCACGGTGGTAGTGGATTTGCTGATGCTGGTGAGCACAGTGGTAGTGGATGTGCTGATGGTAGTGAGCACGGTGGTAGTGGATGTGCTGATGGTAGTGAGCACGGTGGTAGTGGATATGCTGATGATAGCGAGCACAATGGTAGTGGATGAGCTGATGGTAGCGAGCACAGTGGTAGTGGATGAGCTGATGCTTGGCAGCACAGTGGTAGTGGATGTGCTGATGCTGGTCAGCATGGTGGTGGTGGTTAATGTGCTGATGCTGGGCAGCACGGTGGTGGTGGTGGATGTGCTGATGGTGGTGAGCATGGTGGTGACGATGGATGTGCTGATGGTAGTGAGCATGGTGGTAGTGGATGTGCTGATGCTGGGCAGCACGGTGGTGGTGGTGGATGTGCTGATGGTGGTGAGCATGGTGGTGATGGTGGATGTGCTGACGGTAGAGAGCACGGTGGTAGTGGATGTGCTGATGGTGGTGAGCACAGTGGTAGTGGATGTGCTGATGGTAGCGAGCATGGTGGTAGTGGATATGCTGATGGTAGCGAGCACAGTGGTAGTGGATGAGCTGATGGTAATGAGCACGTTGGTAGTGGATGTGCTGATGCTGGGCAGCACGGTGGTATTGGATGAGTTGATGGTAGTGAGCAAGTTGGTAGTGGATGTGCTGATGCTGGGCAGCACGGTGGTAGTGGATGAGCTGATGGTAGTGAGCACGTTGGTAGTGGATGTGCTGATGCTGGGCAGCACGGTGGTAGTGGATGTGCTGATGGTAGTGAGCATGGTGGTAGTGGATGTGCTGATGCTGGGCAGCACGGTGGTAGTGGATGAGCTGATGGTAGTGAGCATGGTGGTAGTGGATGTGCTGATGCTGGGCAGCACGGTGGTAGTGGATGTGCTGATGGTGGTGAGCACAATGTTAGTGGATGAAATGATGGTAGTGAGCACGGTAATGGTGGATGTACTCATGATGGTGATAAGTACGATGGTGGTTGTGCTCATAATGGTGATACGCAAGATGGTGGGATGTGTTCATGATGATGATATGATGTGGGATGTGCTCATGATGGTGATACGTAAGATGGTGATTGTGCTCATGGTGATAGGTACGATGGTGGGATGTGCTCATGATGGTGATACCTAAGATGGTGGGATGTGCTCATGATAGTGATAAGAACAATGGTGGTTGTGCTCATGATGGTGATAAATACGGTGATGGGATGTGATCATGATTATGATACGTAAGATGGCGGGATGTGCTCATGATGGTGATACGTAAGATGATGGTTGTGCTCATGATGGTGATAAGTACGATGGTGGGATGTGCTCATGATGGTGATACGTAAGATGGTGGGATGTGCTCATGATGGTGATAAGTACGATGGTGGTTGTGCTCATAATGGTGAAAAGTACGATGGTGGTTGTGCTCATGATGGTGATAAATACGATGGTGGTTGTGCTGATGATGGTGATACGTAAGCTGTTGGATGTGCTCATGATGGTGATAAGTACAGTAGTGGTGGTGGTCATGGTAGTGATAAATACGATGTTGGTTGTGCTTATGATGGTGATAAGTACAATGGTGGTTGTGCTCATGATTATGATAAGTATGATTATTGTTGTGCTAATGATGGTGAAACCTAATATGGTGGGATGTGCTCATGATTGTGATACGTAAGATGGTGGGATGTTCTCATGATGGTGATACGTAAGATGGTGGGATGTGCTCATGATGGCGATAAGTACGATGATGGGATGTGCTCATGATGGTGATAGGTACAATGGTGTGATGTGCTCACGATGGTGATACGTAAGATGGTGGTTGTGCTCATGATGGTGATAAGGAAGATGGTGGTTGTGCTCTTGAAAGTGAGAAGTACGATGGTGGTTATGCTCATAATGGTGATAAGTAAGATGGTGGGTTGTGCTCATGATGTTGATACGTACGATGGTGGTTGTGCTCATGATGGTGATAAGCACGATGGTGGGATGTGCTCATGATGGTGATAAGTACGCTGATGCTGGATGTGCTCATGATGGTGATAAGAACAATGGTGGTTGTGCTCATGATGGTGATAAATACGGTGATGGGATGTGCTCATGATTGTGATACGAAAGATGATGGTTGTGCTCATGATGGTGATACGTAAGATGGTGGTTGTGCTCATGATGGTGATACCTAAGATGGTGGGATGTGCTCATGATGGTGATAAGAACAATGGTGGTTGTGCTCATGATGGTGATAAATACGTTGATGGGATGTGCTAATGATTGTGATACGTAAGATGGTGGTTGTGCTTATGATTGTGATACGTAAGATGGTTGTTGTGCTCATGATGGTGATACCTAAGATGGTGGTTGTGCTCATGATGGTGATAAGAAAGACAGTGGGATGTGCTCATGATGGTGATACTTAAGATGGTGGTTGTGCTCATGATGTTGATATGTACGATGATGGTGAGCACGGTGGCAATGGTTGATGTGCTGATGGTAGTGAGCATGGTGGTAGTGGATGTGCTGATGCTGGGCAGCAGAGTGGTGGTGGTGGATGTGCTAATGGTGGTGATACGTAAGCTGATGGTTGTGCTCATGATGGTGATAAGTACGATGGTAGGATATGCTCATGATGGTGATAAGTACGGTGATGGTGGGATGTGCTCATGATGGTGATAAGTACAATGGTGGTTGTGCTCATGATGGTGATAAGTACGATGGTGGTTGTGCTCATGATGGTGATACGTAAGATGGTGGTTGTGCTCAGGATGGTGATAAGTCCGATGATGGTTTTGCTCATGATGGTGATAAGTATTATGGTGGTTGTGCTCATGATGGTGATAAGTACGATGGTGGTTGTGCTCATAATGGTGATAAGTACGATGGCGGTTGTGCTCATGATGGTAATAAGTACGATGGTGGTTGTGCTCATGATGGTGATAAGTACGATGGTGGTTGTGCTCATGATGGTGATACGTAAGATGGTGGTTTTGCTCATGATGGTGATAAGTACGATGGTGGGATGTGCTCATGATTGCGATACTTAAGGTGGTGGTTGACATCATAATGGTGATCAGTACGATGGTGGGATGTGCACATGATTGTGATACTTAAGATGGTGGTTGTGCTCATGACGGTGATAAGTACGATGGTGGTGAGCACGGTGGTGATGATGGATGTGCTGATGGTAGTGAGCATGGTGGTAGTGGATGTGCTGATGCTGGGCAGCACGGTGGTGGTGGTGGATGTGCTGATGGTGGTGATACGTAAGACGGTGGTTGTGCTCATGATGGTGATAAGTACGATGGTGGTTGTGCTCATGATGGTGATAAGTACAATGTTGGGATGTGCTCATGATGGTGATCCGTAATATGGTGGGATGGGCTCATGATGGTGATAAGTACGCTGATGGTGGATTTGCTCATAATGGTGATATGTACGGTAGTGTTGGTGCTCATGGTAGTGATGCGTAAGATGGTGGGGTGTGCTCATGATAGTGATAAGTAAGATGGTCGTTGTGCTCATGATGGTGATAAGTACGATGTTGGTTGTGCTTATGATGGTGATGTACAATGGTGGTTGTGCTCATGATGAAGATAAGTACGATTATGGTTGTGCTTATGATGGTGATACGTAAGATGGTGGGATGTGCTCATGATGGTGATACGTAAGAGGGTGGGATGTGCTCATGATGTTGATAAGTAGTAGGGTGGTTGTGCTCATTATGGTGATAAGTACGATGATGGTTGTACTCATGATGGTGATACGTAAGACGGTGGGATGTGCTCATGATGGTGATAAGTACAATGGTGCGATGTGCTCATGATTGTGATACTTAAGGTGGTGGTTGTGCTCATAACGGTGATAGGTATGATGGTGGTATGTGCTCATGATGGTGATACGTAAGATGGTGGGATGTGCTCATGATGGTGATACGTAAGATGATGTGATGTGCTCATGGTTTTGATACTTAAGATGGTGGGATGTGCTCATGATGGTGATACGTAAGATGGTGGTTGTGCTCATGATGGTGATAAGTACGATGGTGGTGAGCACGGTGGTGATGGTGGATGTGCTGATGGTAGTGAGCATGGTGGTAGTGGATGTGCTGATGCTGGGCAGCACGGTGGTGGTGGTGGATTTGCTGATAGTGGTGATACGTAAGACGGTGGTCGTGCTAATGATGGTGATAAGTGTCATGGTGGGATGTGCTCATGATGGTGATAAGTACGGTGATGGTGGTTGTGCTCATGATGGTGATAAGAAAGACAGTGGGATGTGCTCATGATGGTGATACGTAAGATGGTGCTTTTGCTCATGATGGTGATAAGTACGATGGTGGGATGTGCTCATGATTGTGATACTTAAGATGGTGGTTGTGCTCATGATGGTGATAAGTACGATGGTGGTGAGCACGGTGGTGATGGTGGATGTGCTGATGGTTGTGAGCATGGTGGTAGTGGATATGCTGATGCTGGGCAGCACGTTGGTGGTGGTGGATGTACTGATGGTGGAGATACGTAAGACGGTGGTTGTGCTCATGATGGTGATAAGAAAGACATTGGGATGTGCTCATGATGGTGATACGTAAGATGGTGGTTTTGCTCATGATGGTGATAAGTACGATGGTGGGATGTGCTCATGTTGGTGATACTTAAAATGGTGGTTGTGCTCATGATGGTGATAAGAACGATGGTGGTGAGCACGGTGGTGATGGTGGATGTGCTGATGGTAGTGAGCATGGTGGTAGTGGATGTGCTGATGCTGGGCAGCACGGTGGTGGTGGTGGATGTGCTGACGATGGTGATACGTAAGACGGTGGTTGTGCTCATGATGGTGATAAGTATGATGGTGGGATGTGCTCATGATGGTGATTAATACGGTGATGGTGGATGTGCTCAGATTGGTGATAAGAAAGACAGTGGGATGTGCTCATTATGGTGATACATAAGATGGTGGTTTTGCTTATGATGGTGATAAGTACGCTGATGGTGGATTTGCTCATGATGGTGATAAGTACGGTAGTGGTGGTGCTCATGGTAGTGATACGTAAGATGGTGGGATGTGCTCATGATGGTGATAAGTAAGATGGTGTTTGTGCTTATGATGGTGATAAGTACGATGTTGGTTGTGCTTATGATGGTGATAAGTACAATGGTGGTTGTGTTCATGATGAAGATATGTACGATTATGGTTGTGCTTATGATGGTTAAACGTAAGATGGTGGGATGTGCTCATGATTGTGATACGTAAGATGGTGGGATGTTCTGATGATGGTGATACGTAAGAGGGTGGGATGTGCTCATGATGGTGATAAGTACGATGATGGTTGTACTCATGATGGTGATACTAAAACGGTGGGATGTGCTGATGATGGTGATACGTAAGATGGTGGTTGTGCTGATGATTGTGATAAGTACGATGGTGGGATATGCTCATGATTGTGATACTTAAAATGGTGGTTGTGCTCATGATTGTGATACTTAAGATGGTGGTTGTGCTCATGATGGTGATAAGTACGATGGTGGTGAGCACGCTGGTGATGGTGAATGTGCTGATGGTAGTGAGCATGGTAGTAGTGGATGTGCTGATGCTGGGCTGCACGATGGTGGTGGTGGATGTGCTGATAGTGGTGATACGTAAGACGGTGGTTGTGCTCATGATGGTGATCAGTACGATGGCGGTTGTGCTCATATTGGTGATAAATATGGTGATGGGATGTGCTCATGATTGTGATACGCAAGATGGTGAGATTTGCTCATGATGGTGATACGTAAGATGATGTATGTGCTCATGATTGTGATAAGTACAATGGTGGAATGTGCTCATGATGGTGATACGTAAGATGGTGGGATGTGCTCATGATGGTGATAATTACGCTGATGGGGGATTTGCTCATGATGGTGATAAGTACGGTAGTGGTGGTGCTCATGGTAGTGATACGTAAGATCGTGGGATGTGCTCATGATAGTGATAAGTACGATGGTGGTTGTGCTCATGATGGTGATAAATAAGGTGATGGAATGTGCTCATGATCGTGATACGTAAGATGGTGGGATGTGCTCATGATGGTGATACGTAAGATGATGTATGTGTTCATGATGGTGATAAGTACAATGGTGGAATGTGCTCATGATGGTGATACGTAAGATGGTGGGATGTGCTCATGATGGTGATGCATAAGATGGTGTTTGTGCTCATGATGGTGATAAGTACGATGTTGGTTGTGCTTATGATGATGATAAGTACAATGGTGGTTGTGCTCATGATGAAGATATGTACGATTATGGTTGTGCTTATGATGGTGAAACGTAAGATGGTGGGATGTGCTCACGATTGTGATACGTAAGATGGTGGGATGTTCTGATGGTGGTGATACGTAAGAGGGTGGGATGTGCTCATGATGGTGATAAATACGATGATGGTTGTACTCATGATGGTGATACTAAGACGGTGGGATGTGCTCATGATGGTGATACGTAAGATGGTGGTTGTGCTGATGATTGTGATAAGTACGATGGTGGGATGTGCTCATGATTGTGATACTTAATATGGTGGTTTTGCTCATGATTGTGATACTTAAGATGGTGGTTGTGCTCATGATGGTGACAACTACGATGGTGTTGAGCACGGTGGTGATGGTTGATGTGCTGATGGTAGTGAGCATGGTGGTAGTGGATGTGCTGATACTGGGCAGCACGGTGGTGTTGGTGGATGTGCTGATGGTGGTGATACGTAAGACGGTGGTTGTGCTCATGATGGTGATAAGTACGATGGTGGGATGTGCTCATGATGTTGATAAGTATGGTGATGGTGGATGTGCTCATGATGGTGATAAGAAAGACAGTTGGATGTGCTCATAATGGTGATACGTAAGATGGTGGTTTTGCTCATGATGGTGATAAGTACGATGGTGGAATGTGCTTATGATTGTGATACTTAAGATGATGGTTGTGCTCATGATGGTGATAAGTACGATGGTGGTGAGCACGGTGGTGATGGTGGATGTGCTGATGGTAGTGAGCATGGTGATAGTGGATGTGCTGATGCTGGGCAGCACGGTGGTGGTGGTGAATGTACTGTTGGTGGTGATATGTAAGACGGTGGTTGTGCTCATGATGGTGATAAGTACGATAGTGGGATATGCTCATGATGGTGATAAGTATGGTGATGGTGGATGTGCTCATGATGGTGATAAGAAATACAGTTAGATGTGCTCATGATGGTGATACGTAAGATGGTGCTTTTGCTCATGATGGTGATAAGTACGATGGTGGGATGTGCTCATGATTGTGATACTTAAGATGGTGGTTGTGCTCATGATGGTGATAAGTACGATGGTGGTGAGCACGGTGGTGATGGTGGATGTGCTGATGGTAGTGAGCATGGTGGTAGTGGATGTGCTGATGCTGGGCAGCACGGTGGTGGTGGTGGATGTGCTGATGGTGGTGATATGTAAGACGGTGGTTGTGCTCATGATGGTGATCAGTACGATGGCGGTTGTGCTCATGATGGTGATAAATACGGTGATGGGATGTGTTCATGATGGTGATACGTAAGATGATGTATGTGCTCATGATGGTGATAAGTACAATGTTGGGATGTGCTCATGATGGTGATACGTAAGATGGTGGGATGTGCTCATGATGGTGATAAGTACGCTGATGGTGGATTTGCTCATGATGGTGATAAGTACGGTAGTGGTGGTGCTCATGGTAGTGATACGTAAGATGGTGGGATGTGCTCATGGAAGTGATAAGTACGATGGTGGTTGTTCTCATGATGGTGATAAATACGGTGATGGAATGTGCTCATGATTGTGATACGTAAGATGGTGGGATGTGCTCATAATGGTGATAAGTACGGTAGTGGTGGTGCTCATGGTAGTGATACGTAAGATGGTGGGATGTGCTCATGATGGTGATAAATATGTTGGTGTTTGTGCTCATGATGGTGATAAGTACGATGTTGGTTGTGCTTATGATGGTGATAAATACAATGGTGGTTGTGCTCTTGATGAAGATATGTACGATTATGGTTGTGCTTATGATTGTGAAACGTAAGATGGTGGGATGTGCTCATGATTGTGATGCATAAGATGGTGGGATGTTCTCATGATGGTGATACGTAAGAGGGTGGGATGTGCTCATGATGGCGATAAGTAGTATGGTGGTTGTGCTCATTATGGTGAAAAGTACGATGATGGTTGTTCTCATGATGGTGATACTAAGACGGTGGGGTGTGCTCATGATGGTGATACGAAAGATGGTGTTGTGCTCATGATTGTGATAAGTACGATGGTGCGATGTGCTCATGATAGTGATACATAAGATGGTGGTTTTGCTCATAATGGTGATAAGTAAGAAGGTTGTTGTGCTAATGATAGTGATACTTAAGATGGTGGGATGTGCTCATGATAGTGATACATAAGATAGTGGTTGTACTCATGACGGTGATACGTAAGATTGAGGGATGTGCTCATGATGGTGATAAGTATGATGTTGGGATGTTCTCATGATGGTGATAAGTAAGATGGTGGTTGTGCTCATGATGGTGATAAGAAAGACAGTGGGATGTGCTCATGATGGTGATACGTAAGATGGTGGTTTTGCTCATGATGGTGATAAGTACGATGGTGGGATATGCTCATGATGGTAATACTTAAGATGGTGGTTGTGCTCATGATGGTGATAAGTACGATGGTGGTGAGCACGGTGGTGATGGTGTATGTGCTGATGGTAGTGATCATGGTGGTAGTGATGTGCTGATTCTGGGCAGCACAGTGTTGGTGGTGGATGTGCTGATGGTGGTGATACGTAAGACGGTGGTTGTGCTCATGATGGTGATCAGTACGATGGTGGTTGTGCTCATGATGGTGATGAATACGGTGATTGGATGTGGTCATGATTGTGATACGCAAGATGGTGTGATATGCTCATGATGGTGATACGTAAGATGGTGGGATGTGCTCATGATGGTGATAAGTACGCTGATGGTGGATTTGCTCATGATGGTGATAAGTACGGTAGTGGTGGTGCTCATGGTAGTGATACGTAATATGGTGGGATGTGCTCATGATAGTGATAAGTAAGATGGTGGTTGTGCTCATGATGGTGATAAGTACGATGTTGGGATGTGCTCATGATGGTGATACGTAAGATGGTGGCATGTGCTCATGATGGTAATAAGTACGCTGATGGTGGATTTGCTCATGATGGTGATAAGTACGGTAGTGGTGGTGCTCATGGTAGTGATACGTAATATGGTGGGATGTGCTCATGATAGTGATAAGTAGGATGGTGGTTGTGCTCATGATGGTGATAAGTACGATGTTGGTTGTGCTTATGATGGTGATAAGTACAATGGTGGTTGAGCTCATGATGAAGATAAGTACGATTATGGTTGTGCTTATGATGGTGAAACGTAAGATAGTGGTTGTGCTCATGATTGTGATACATAAGTTGGTGGGATGTACTCATGATGGTGATGCGTAAGAGGGTAGGATGTGCTCATGATGTTGATAAGTAGTATGGTGGTTGTGCTCATTATGGTGAGAAGTACGATGGTGTTTGTACTCATGATGGTGATACGTAAGATGGTGGGATGTGCTCATGATTGTGATACCTAAGATGGTGGTTGTGCTCATGATTGTGATAAGTACGATGGTGGGATGTGCGCATGATGGTGGTACGTACGATGTTGGGATGTGCTCATGATGGTGATAAATACGTTGATGGGATTTGCTCATGGTTGTGATACGTAAGATGGGGGGATTTGCTCATGATGGTGATAAGTACGATGGTGATGAGCACGGTGGTGATGGTTAATGTGCTGATGGTAGTGAGCATGGTAGTAGTGGATGTGCTGATGCTGGGCAGCACGGTGGTGTTGGTGGATGTGCTGATGGTGGTGATACGTAAGACGGTGGTGGTGCTCATGATGGTGATAAGTACGGTGGTGGGATGTGCTCATGATGGTGATAAGTACGGTGATGGTGGATGTTCTCATGATGGTGATAACTACGATGGTGGTTGTGCTCATGATGGTGATAAGTACGATGGTGGTTTTGCTCATGATGGTGATAAGTACGATGGTGGTTGTGCTCATTATGATGATACGTAAGATGGTGGTTGTGCTCATGATGGTGATAAGTACGATGATGGTTGTGCTCATGATGGTGATAAGTAAGATAGTGGTTGTGCTCATGATGGTGATAAGTACGATGGTGGTTGTGCTCCTAATGGTGATAAGTATGATGGTTGTTGTGCTCATGATGGTGATAAGTACGATGGTGGTTGTGCTCATGATGGTGATACATAAGATGGTGGGATGTGCTCATGATGGTGATACGTAAGATTGTTGTTGTGCTCATGATGGTTATTAGTACGATGGTGATGGTGATTGATGTGCAGAAGGAAATGGTTGATGTGCTGGAGGTGGTGGTGATGATGATGGATGTGTTGGTGTTGGTGGAGGTGGAGGTTTTAATGATGGTGATGGTAATGGTGAAGGTGGAGGTGGAAGTGATTATGGTGTTGGTGATTGAGGTGATGGTGAAGGTGATAGTGCTGCTGGTGGTGATGGTGATTAAGGTGAAGGTTGTTGTGATGAAGGTGGAGGTGATAATCGAGGTGGAGGTGATGATTCTGGTGGTAGTGATGGTAATGGTGATAGAGGTGATGGTGATGGAGGTGGAGGAAATGGTGGAGCAGGAGATGATAATACTGGTTGTGGTGATGGTGACTGAGGTGGAGGTGATTGTGGAGGTGGAAGTGATGATGGTAATGGTAATGGTTTTTGATGTGCAGTTGGAAATGGTGATTGAGGTGGAAGTGATGGAGGTGATGATGCTGGTGGTGGTGATGGTGATTGAGGGTGTGGTGATTTTGGAGGTGGTTGTGATGATGATGATTGATGTTGAGGCGGAGTTGGAAATGGTGGTGATTGAGGAGGTATTGATGCTGGTTGTGATGTTGATTTATGTGGAGGTGGAGTTGGAAATGGTGGTGAGGGTGGTAATCGAGTTGGAGATGATGGTGGAGGTGATGCTGATTGATGTTCAGTTGGAAATGGTGCAGGTGATGCTGGTGGTGATGATGATTGAGGTGGGGGTAATGATGGTGGTGGTGATGGAGATAGAGGTGATGGTGGATGCTGAGGTAATGGTGCTGGTGGTGGTGGTGGTGATTAATGTTGTGGTGGAGATGATGGAGGCGGTGGTGATGATGGTGATGGTGATTGAGGCTGAGGTGATAATGGTAATGGTGGTGTAGGTGATGATTATGATGGTGATTGATTTGGAGGTGGTGGTGATGGAGGTGGAGAAAATGGTGGAGGTGATGGAGGTTTATATTGTGGTGATGTAGGTGGTGGTGATTGTGGAAGTGGAGGTGATGCTTGTGATGGTGATTGTGTTTGAGGTGGATTTGATTGTGATGGAGGTTGTGGTGATTATAGAGGTGGAGGTGATAATGCTGGTGGTTGTGATGTTGATGGTGATTGAGGAGGAGGTGATGGTAGAGGTGGAAGTGATGATGATGGATGTGGGGGTGATTGTGTAGATGGAATGGATGATGGTGATGTTGATTTAGTGATTGAGGTTGAGGTGATTGATGTGCAGTTGGAAATGGTGGAAGTGATGGAGGTGGTGATGCTGGTGGTGACGGTTATTTAGTTGGAGGTGATGATGTAGGAGGAGATGATGGTGTATGTGATAATGCTGGTGTTGGTGATGCTGATGCTGATTGAGGTTGAAGTGATTGTGGAAGTTATGATGGTGATGGTGATTGATGTGCAGTTGGAAATGGTGATTGAGGTGTTGTCATGGAGGTGGAGGTGATGATGTTGTAGTTGGTGATGGTGATGGTGCTTATGATGATGGTGATGGTAATAGGTGATGGTGGTTATGCTATTAGTGATTGAGGTTGAGGTGATGGAGGTGGAGTTGTTGGTGATGGAGTTGGAGTTGATGATGTTGGTGGTGTTGATGATGATGTGGTTTGAGAAGGATCTGATGGTGATGGAGTTGATGGTGGAGGTGGGGTGTTGATGCTTTTGGTGGTTATTGAGGTGGAGGTGGGGGTGATGGAGGTGATGGTGAAGGTTGAGGTGTCGATGTTGATTTTGATTGATTTGCAGTCAGAAATGGTGGAGGATATCATGGTGTAGGTGATGTAGCTGGAGGTGCTGTTGGAGGTGATGATGCTGGTGGTGATAATGGGGATGGTGATTGAGGCTGAGGTGATGGGTGGAGATTGAGGTGATGATGGTGATGGTGGTGGAGTTGATGGTTATGGTGATTGAGGTGGAGGTGGTGGTGATGAAAGTGTAGTTGATGGTGGAGGTGATAATGGTGTGCAGTTGGAAATGGTTGAGGTGATGGAAGTGGATATTGTGGTGATGTAGGTGATGGTGATGGAGGTAGAAGTCGAGGTGATGATGCTAGTGGTGATGATGGTATTTGAGGTGGAGATGATGGTGATGGAGGTTGTGGTGATGATATAGGTGGAAGTGATCGTGGAGGTGGAGATGATGATGGTGATGGTGATTGATGTGCAGTTGGAAATGGGTGAAGTGATGAAGGTGGATATTGTGGTGATGTAGGTGGTGGTGATGGAGTCCACGGTGATGCTGGAAGTGGAGGTGATGATGCTTGTGGTGGTGATGGTGATGGAGATTGAGAAGGATGTGATGGAGATGATATAGGTGGAGGTGATGGTGAAGGTGGAGGTGGTAATGCTGGTGATGGCGATTGAGGTCGAGGTAATACTGGAGTTGTATGTGATAATGGTGATGGTGATTGATGTGCAGTAGGAAATGGTTTAGGTGATGAAGGTGGAGGTCATGATGATGGATGTGGGGATGATGGTGGAGGTTGAGGTTTTAATGATGGTGATAGTGATGGAGATAGAGGTGATGGTGAAGGTTGAGGTAATGATGATGGTGGTTGTGATGGGGATGGTGATTGAGGTTGAGGTGGAGATGATGGATGCGGAGGTGATGATGGTGATGGTTATTGAGGTGATGATGGTAATGGTGGTGTAGGTGATGATTGTGATGGTGATTGAGGTGGAGGTGGTGGTGATGGAGGTGGAGATAATGGTGGAGGTGGACGTGGTGGTGATGGTAATTGAGGTGGATTTGATGGTGATGGAGGTGGTGGTGATGATATAAGTGGTGGTTATGTTGGAGGTGGAGGTGATAATGCTGGTAGTTGTGGTGGTGATTGAGCTCGAGGTAATGTGGGAGTTGTAAGTGATAATGGTGATGGTCATGGTGATTGATGTGCAGTAGGAAATTCTTGAGGTGATGGAGGTGAAAGTGATGATGATGAATGTGGGGGTTACGGTGTAGGTGGAGGTGATAATGATGGTGGTGTTGATGGTTATGGTGATTGAGGTGGAGGTAATGGTAGAGGTGGAAGTGATGATGGTGATGGTGATTGAAGTGAGAGTGGAGTTGAAGGTGATAATGCTGCTGGTGTTGATGGTGATGGTGATTAAGGTGGATGTGATGGAGGTGGAGGTGATGATTCTGGTGATGGTAATGGTGATGGTGGTGGTGGAGGTGGAGGTGATGTTGATTGAGGTGGTGGTGATTGATTGAAATTGTGGAGGTGATGCTGGTGGTGATGATGATTGAGGTAGAGGTAATGATGATTGTGGTGATGGAGATAGAGGTGATGGTTGAGGTGGAGGTTATGATGCTTGTGGTGGTGATTGGGATGGTGATTGAGGTTGAGATTGAGCTGATGGAGGCAGAGGTGATAATGGTGACGGTGATTGAGGCTGAGGTGATGATGGTAATGGTGGTGAAGGTGATGATTGTGATTGACGTGGTGGTGATGGAGGTGGAGATAATGGTGGGGGTGGAGGAGATAATGGTAATGGTGATTAATATGCATTTCGAAATGGTTGAGTTGATGCAGGTGGAGGTGGTGATGTTTATAGTGATTAAGGTGGAAGTGGAGGTGGGGTGATGGTGATTGAGGTGATGGTGCTAGTGATTAAGGAGGTGATGGTGATGAAGTTGGTGGTTACGGAGGTGGTGGAGATGATGGAGGTGGAGGTTATGGTGAAGGTGGAAGTGATATTGCTGGTGGTGGTAATTGAGGTCGAGGTGGTGGAGATGATAAAGGTGGAGGTGATGGTTGAAGTGGAGGTGGTTATGCTGGTGGTTGTGATGGTGATTGAGCTCGAGGTATTAGTGGAGTTGTAAGTGATAATGGTGATGGTCATGGTGATTGATGTGCATTAGGAAATGGTTGAGGTGTTGGAGGTGGAGGTGATGATGTTGGATGTGGGGTTAATGGTGTAGGTGGAGGTGATAATGATGATGGTGGGGGTGATGGTGATTGAGGTGGAGGTGATGGTGATGATGGAGGTGGATGTGATGATTCTGGTGGTGGTGATGGTAATGGTGATAGATGTGGAGGTAATGGTAATGGAGGTGAAGGTGATGGTGGAGGTGGAGCTGATTATGCTGGTGGTTGTGATGGTGATTGAGCTCAAGGTAATGGTGGAATTGTAAGTAATAATGGTGATGGTCATTGTTATTGATGTGCAGTAGGAAATGGTTTAGGTAATGGAGGTGGAGTTGATGGTAATTGAGGTGATGTTGATTGTTAGAAATGGTGGAGGCAATGCTTGGTGGTGATGATGATTGAGGTGGAGATAATGATGATAGTGGTGATGGAGATAGAGGTGATGGTGGAGGTGGAGGTAATGATGCTGGTGGTGGTGATGGGGATGGTGATTGAGGTGGAGATGGAGGCGGAGGTGATGATGGTGATGGTGATTGAGGCTGAGGTGATGATGGTAATGGTGGTGAAGGTGATGATTGTGATGGTGATTGAGCTCGAGGTGATGATGATTGAGGTGGAGATAATGGTGGTGATTGATATGCAGTTGGAAATGGTTGAGGTTATGGTGATGAAGATGGTGGTTATGGAGGTGGAGGTGATTATGCTGATTGTGGTGATATTTATGGTGATTAAGGTGGTAGTGGAGGTGATAATGCTGGTGGTGGTGATGGTGATTGAGGTTGAGGTGGTGGTGATGGTGATAGTGATTGAGGAGGTGGAGGTGATTGTGGTGAAGTTGGTGGTTACGGAGGTGGTGGATATGATGGAGGTGGAGATAATGGTAAAGGTGGAGGTGATGTTGCTAGTGGTGGTAATTGTAGTGCAGGTGGTGGTAGTGATAAAGGTGGAGGTGATGGTGGATGTGGAGGTGATGATGGTTATTGATGTGCAGTTGGAAATGGTGGAGGTTATTGATGTGGTGATTATTGTGATAAAGGTTAAGGTGATGATGTTGCTGATGATGATGATGGAGTTGGTGATGCTGGTGGTGATGGTGAATGATGTGGAAGTGGTGATGTTGGAGGTAGTGATGCTGGTGGTGATGGTGATTGATGTGGAGGTGATGATGGTGTAGTTAATAAAGGTGGGGGGATGGTAGGGGTGATGATGCTGTTGGTGGTGGTGGGGATTTTGATTGAGGTGATTAAGGTGGAGGTCATGATAATGATGTTTATGGTGATTGAGGTGGAGGTGGGGGTGATGTTGGAAATAGAGATGGTGATGGTGATTGATTTTTCAGTTGGAAATGGTTTAGGTGATGGAGGTGATGGTGATGGAGGTGTTGGTAATGGAGGTGGAGGTGATGATGATGGTGGTTGTGATTGAGCTGGAGGTGGTGGTGAAGGTTGAGATGGTGATTGATTTGCAGTTGTAAACGGTGGAGGTGGTGATGCTGTTGTTGATGGTGATTGAGGTTGAGGTGATGATGGCTGTCGTGATGGAGGTGGAGGTGATGGTTTAGGTTGAGGTGATAATGCTGGTGGTGGTGATGGTGATGGTGGCGGTGTTTGTGGTAGTGGTCATGATGGTGATGAGCACGGTGGTGGTGGACATGATTGTGGTGAGCACGGTGGTGGATTGTGATGATCATGATGGTTATAAGCACGGTGATGGTGGTCATGAAGGTCATGATGTTGATTAGCACGGTGGTGGTAGTGGTCATGGTGGTCATGTTGATGATGAGCACTGTGGGGAAGGTGATGGTCATGGTGGTGGTGGTGGTGGTGGTGGTGATGGTCATGATGGTGATAAGCACAGTGATGGTTGCGTTGGTGATGGTGAGGGTGATGGTGGTCATGATGATGATGAACACGGTAATTGATGGTGATGGTCATGATGGTGATAAGCACGCGGGTGAGGTGGTGGTGATGATCACGATGGTGGTAAGCACGGTGGTGGTGGTTGGATGGCCATGATGGTGATAAGCACAGTGGTGGTGTTGGTGAAGGTCATAATGGTGAAGAGCACGGTGGAGATGGTGGTCATGATGGTTGTGGTGATGATGGTGGTGAGCACGATGGTTGTGATGTTGATGAGCACCGTAGAGGTGGAGGTCATGGTCATGATCACGGTGGAGGTGGTGGTCATGATTGGTGTGGTTAGATGAGGATGAGCATGGTGGAGATGGTGATCATAAGTGTGGTGGTCATGACTGTGGTAGTCAGATGGAGATGAGGACGTTGGAGGTGGTGGTCATGATGGTGATGAGCACGGTGAAGATGGTGATCGTAATTGTGGTGGTGAAATGAAGATAAGCACCTTGGAGGTGGTGGTCATGATTGTGGTGGTCATGATGGGAATGAGCACGGTGAAGGTGGTGGTCGTGGTTGTTATGGTCAGGATGGTGATGACCACGGTGGAGGTGGCGGTCATGATTGTGGTGGTCATGATTGTGATGAGCACCGTGGAGGTGGTGGTCATGATTGTGGTGGTCATGATAGTGATAAGCACGGTGAAGCTGGTGGTCATGGTGGTTATGCGCTCAATGAAGGTGGTGGTCATGATTTTGGTGGTAATGATGGTGATGAGCACGGTGGAGTTGGTGGTTATGATTGTGGTGGTCAGATGCGGATGAGCATGGTGGAGTTGGTGTTCATGACAATGGTGGTCATGATGGTGATGCGCACGGTGGAGTTGGTGGTTATGATTGTGGTGGTCAGATGCGGATGGGCATGGTGGAGTTGGTGTCCATGATAGTGATGGTCATGATGGTAATGAGCACCGTGTAACTGGTGATCTTGATAGTGGCTGTCATGATGGTTATGAGCACAGTGGATGTGGTGGTCATGATTGTGGTGGTCATGATGATGATGATGAGCACGGTGGAGGTGGTGGTCATGTTAGGTGGACATGATGGTGATGAGCACGATGGGGATGGTGGACTTGATATTGGTGGTCGTGATGGTGTGTTGATGAGCAAGGTGGAGGTGGTGGTCATGAGTGTGGTGATTATGATGGGGATGAGCAAGGTGGAGATGGTGGTCATGATTGTGGTGGACATGATGGTGATGAGCACGGTGGAGGTGGTGGTCATGATTGTGGTGTCATGATGGAGGTGGTGGTCATGGTGTTGATGAGCACGGTGGAGGTGGTGGTCAAGATTGTGGTGGTCATGATAGTGATGAGCTCGGTGGTGGTGGTGGTGGTCATGAGTGTGGTGGTCATGATGGTGATGAGCACGGTGGTGGTGGTGGTGGTGGTGGTCATGATGGTGATGAGCACAGTGGAGGTGTTGGTCATGATTGTGGTGGTCAGATGGGGATGAGCGCGGTGGAGATGGTGGTCATGATGGTATTGAGCACGATGGAGGTGACGGTTCTGATTGTGGTTGTCAGATGGGGATGAGCACGATGGAGGTGGTGGTCATGATGGTGATGAACATGGTGGAGGTGGTGTTCATGATTGTGGTTGTCATGATGGTGATGAGCACGGTGGAACTGGTGGTCTTGATAGTGGCTCTCATTAAGGTGATGAGCACTGTGGATGCGGTGGGCATAATTGTAGTGGGCATGATGATGATGAGCGCGGTGGAGGTGGTGGTCATGATTGTGGTGGACATGATGGTGATGAGCAAGGTGGAGGTGGTGGGCTTGATAGTGTTGGTCATGATGGTGATGAGCAAGGTGGAGGTGGTGGTCATGATTATGGTGGTCATGATGGGGATGAGCACGGTGGAGATGGTGGTCATGATTGTGGTGGGTATGATGGTGATGAGCACGGTGGAGGTGGTGGTCATGATTGTGGTTTCATGATGGGGATGAGCACGGGGGAGATGGTGGTCATGATTATGGTGGTCATGATGGAGATGAGCACGTTGGAGGCGGTGGTTATAATTGTGGAGGTCATGATGGTGATAAACACGGTGGAATTGTTAATCATGATTGTGGTGGTTATGATGGTAATGAGCACGATGGATGTGGTGGTCATGATTGTGGTGGTCATGATGATGATGAGCACGTTGGAAGTGGTGGTCATGTTTGTAGTGGTCATGATGGTGATGAGCACGGTGGAGGTGGTGGTCATGATTGTGGTGGTCATGATGGTGATGAGCAAGGAGGAGATGATGGTCATGATTGTGGTGGTCATGATGTTGATGAGCACAGTGATTGTGGTGATTGTCATGTTGTTGATAAGCACGGTAGTGATTGTGATAGTCATGATGGTCGTGGTCATGATGGTGGTGAACACGTTTTTGTGGTATTGGTCATGATGGCGATGAACACGATGGTGGTGGTGATGGAGGTGGAGGTGATGGTCATGGTGGTGATAAACACGGTGTTGTTGTTGGTGGTGGTGGTCATGATGGTGATGACAAAAAATAAATAACGGAAATAGGTATCTGCGATACTAGTTACCATTTTCTACCTACTTTTTTATAGACAAAGTGAGTCTGTGGCGTTATGCCTATAAAATACCAGTGTGGCCCCGTAGAAATTTTCCGAGAGGCCCAGTACTACTCCTCGCTAGGACCTCTACAGTAGATAACCCGCCTGGGAGGGCTCTTAAGGGTGCTGGCAGAGTAATGGTGTGTAACATTTCTCCTTTGTCAAGTGTTTAACCTGACCTAAGCCAGTCACAAGTCTGGTTGAAAAACAGGGAGTGACCACTTTCATGGCAAAAACAGTTCTTTATAGAACAAGAGCTGTCGAAAGACAGCGCGCTCGACAATGCCGCTTTGACTTAGAAATGAATACAATTACGATGTAATATGTGCCTCTCAAAAGCAATAAAAAAAATCAAAATTAAAAAAGTGAACAAGATCGTGATGTGGCAAAACCGGGTTTTTACTGATTGGTAGTAGAGATTCAGTTTCAACTGCCTTCTTCTATTTTGCAACAGTGACCTTGAACATAAAGGACCCCAATCAAACACCCATGGAAGTCCTTCATAAACTCATCATACTTATCAAGTTTTGTCACAGTATGTCAACCATAACTAAATTTATTCAGTACCAAACAGTAACCTATTTAACAGTGACCTTGACCCTAGGGGAGCAAAAGCCAATCCAATCTGCATAAACTTGTCTTATCTACCAAGTTACCTAGACCATAACTCTTGGGGCCCAAAACACAATCTCAGGAAAGGTCTCTATAAACTCTTCCTATATATATATTGGTCCCAATTTCTAGACCCTTAATTAAGTTCTTCAATACCAACCATTTTTCTATTAAATAGTTACTTTGACCTTGACCTTGATCCTAGGGGCATCAAATGCATTCCCATGAAAGGTATCCATAAACTCTTCGTATATACCAAGTTTGGTCACTTTATGTCAAACCTAGCTTAAATTTTTCAATACATCAGTTGACTTTGACGCTGCCCTCCCACACATTATCCGTATAAAGAATGATATGGAGATCTCATTATGTAATGGCCCGGAACAACTGTGTGAAGTATTAAGTGAATTGAATGAAGGGTATTGAAGTTATAGGTGAAAATCCTGACTTGCTCTAAAACTTGAACCGGACGCTGACGTTGGGACGAGTGTTAAAGACCTCTTTATTCTTCGAATAGTCTAGCTTAAAACTATTCTCATATTTATTTGCTTTGAAATTTTGTCATTTTAGCTCTTGTATTTGTTTGCTTTTGATTGTGTTTCATGAATCAAATTTCTTATACAAATGTATGTTATGTTTCTATTGATTATGCATATTTGTACTTTGTCATCTGTTGTCTTCTTTTAAATAAATCTGAAACTGGAATGAGTTGTACATGTATATGAGAAATAATCAATTGTTATCCAACAACCGAGTGAAACAAAGTTCTAAACATCATGAAAACTTTTGTCCTTTCAAATGGGAGTGATCACTTCACTTTAGCGAGAAAAGCAAAACAGAAACGAAAGATATCGGCGTTCCTATTGCATTATGTGTTTTAATTCTCAGTGCTTGTGTCTCATTAATTCATTAATTCAGTAGATAACAGATGTATTTTATACAACTTTAACCCATTTCATTCAGGAAACTACGGTGAAATAGGGGCCTCAAGTTAGTTACTTGTGGCCACAACTTAGTGAAGTTTTTGCCACAATTTACTAAGTTATGGCTATAACATAAATAAAGTATTCTTTGTCATCTCTGTTCCACCGTAGGAAACACATTTTGGATTATTATAAAAGTTTGAGCGTTTGGGGAACAAAACTATTATATAAGATAACACGAAAAGAAAACAATAGTAGAAATGAATTGAAAACGATATGATACATTCATCTTTTTGGATGCGGCTAATGAAAAACAACAATATGTGACTCTATGGAGAAGAATTAAAAGAATGATATACAAAGTGACAAAAGTATCCTTCCTAAAAAGAATTGAACGTGCACAGGCGACTAGAATCGGAGGTCATGCAGTAGTGTTTGACCACTTATACAGTCGGTATAAATATTTATATGAATAACTACAGAAACAAATCCAGCTTAAAAGGTACGGACAATAAGGGTTTTTCATTAATTTAGGAACATGCTATTACCATTTTCTATATAGCATGATGTTGATGTATTTTCACAGCTTTAACGAATTTTAAGAAAGAATTACCAAAAAGTAGGGAAAAATAGGAGACCTTTCAAGTGGGAAGAAAGTGGGAAAAAGAAGGAAATGTAGGAGCGCTAGAAAGCACACTATTCAATCTAGTTCCATGCACTAGATTTTATTTCAGACTCATTCACAACTTCACACCATATCAGTTTTATTCCAAATAGTGATTTTATAAATTACAAACAGTTTCCAGGCATGTAATGGAAGTTCAAAAGGCACACATCAACAATGTTGCAGAATGCGAAAGAGAAGCAAACACGTTAAAAAAAATCTAACAGAATCTGTTCGTTCACATTTCATAGTTTATTCCAAAAACATTTCTCATTTGAAAGGCAAACATTATGCTTATACCAATGATGAAATATCATCAAAAGTTAAATAAGAGCTCTTTTGTTGTCAGCTATAAAAATTGATAAAATAAATAAAATATTACAGAGGACATTTTGCTGTCAAGCATGAGTTACGCTATGATTAACACATTTCTTTTTACATGAGTATCTGCATGCTGTTGGCAAGTGATCGATAAAAAGTATGTATGTATGTAAAATAAAATAAATGAACAGATTTTGAAACAAATGCTAACAATCTTAGTGTTCCTTTAAAAATAAAATATTTATAATTATTAGCAATAAGAACATATTTAATGTGAACTAAAAATGTTTGAATTCCGTACAACTGTAGGCCTACATAATTACAAAATAAATAAAAGCCAAAATAAGCAGCCAGTTTATTGATATTTTTAAAGGGCAAAAACAACATTTGGGTTTTAATTTGTCAATGACCCTATAAACACGTGTGTTTCTAGTATGTCACTGTCCCTTTTCAAATATTCATGCTTTTCAAAACAACTCATTCTGGCCACGAGTTATAAGCACAATACATGTACACAAATTTAGATTTGAAATGTAGACATATTCAGTATTGTTTTTTTTCAAGAGTTCCTCTTCAAACACATATTCACATGTATATAAATTTCAAGCTATGTCATGACAGAACACTTTCTAAATAAGTTTAAATATAATATTGCACAACAGTTTAGTATGTTCAATATCCTGAAACATTAATTACATTGATTTAAAAAAATAAAGTATATATTATGTAAGCGGCAACTTCAAAAGGCTTCAAACATGTTGGACTTTAAAGCAGCATTTTGGTTAGGTCAAATCAAATAGTTTTGGTTAGGGTTTAAAACAACATTTTTTAAAAACAGGTAGGGTAGGCAGGCATTAGGCTTTTTATAAGAACTTTATTGTCATAATTGGAGAATTGGTGTTGAAGTAATCTTCTGTACAAAGCTTTAAGGTTGTAAACTATATATTCATATATACACTGATTACCAACCGACTATAACCAAATGTTTTTTAGGCCTTATCGGGATATCTCAATGTTGAAACCATTGTAATATTCAAATACATTAACGTAGCATGCTGTTAAAATGTTTCTATTTTAATTGCCATGATGACTTTTGCATTATATCCAGATTAACAATTCAAACATTATATTGTTTCCTTTCAGTGTTAATTAACATTTAAACATGAAAACCTAACAAGTTAACATTACAAAATGTCAAAACATCAGCATACATGTAGAAATAATTAAGGTTAATACATGTGTATTCTATAACTTGACTAAACTCACTAAATAAGAAAACATTTCACGTAAAAACAAAAAGTCCCTCGGATTCCCTTGCGAAAATAAACTCAGAAAATTATTTTAGAATTGCCACCATTTTTTTCATAATGAAAATAGTTTATACGGCTCAATGTATCATCAAGAGTCTGAACCACCAAGCACATCTTTCCCATTACAAACATTATCAGATTCTACCAGATCATTTACGTTGACCTCAATCGTTGTAGTGTTTGCTGAACTTTCAATGTCAGCATTGTCTAAAACATGCATTGATTTATCTTGTATTGCATCACCTGTTTCCACTACAGCTTTTGTTTCAACACTTGAACAATTATTATTAGTGGCAAGACCAGTGTCTATTTTATTTTCTGCAAACTCTGTCTCATCATTTTCTACCGTTACCATTTCACTATCAAGTGCCTTTGAATTAACATATATCTCAACATCTTGCTTAACATCATCTGTCCTTTCTTTACCATCAGATCTAGACGCGGTACCTTCACTTGCTTCATTACTTTGTGCATCAGATTCACCATCATTATCACCAGCCCTTTCCAATACAATGGCTTCAACCCCTTCCCTTTCTCACCTTCATACCCTTCCACTTTAGGATATTTCTCTAAACCATTATTTACATCCGTGCCCTCACTCTCTTTTAAAACGTCATCAGCCCCTTTCTTATCTCAAGTTTCGTCAGCTTGTTGCTTGTCCTCAATATCATTGGTAACTAAGTATCCACTTTTACTGAAACTATGCCCACTCTTGTCAGTTATTTTCTGGTCCTATAACATTGGTTCCCGTTCTCCGGGCCAGTTCTGTCCGATGTTTCTGGAAGGTCATGGCTGCAAGCTTGGACTTCCTTTCCATGAACAGATTTTTCACATGCGCATTGCTCACTGGTTTCCAGTTAGCAGGCAAGAAAGATTTGGACTAAAATGTAAGAAATGGGTACAGTTATACAATCTCATTGCAGACATTTTCCAATCTGAAAAAGACATTTGATAAAAAAAGCAAAGATGGTAGAATCTAGGAAAGTGAGGAAGTTGACATAATATTAAGTTGATTTATCCAGCCAAAAGAATTATTGAAGAAACAGGGTTGAAATTCAGTTCCAGTTTGACTACCAATAATCGGTTCCAGTAACCGATTATCACTTCAATGTGTACTATTTGAAGAAATCAAAAAGAGGAACTGTATAGTATTTGAGAAACCGGTACTGACTATCGAACCATTTTATGTTGAAATGAACCATACAGAATCATTGATTCAAAATTATTTTATTACATAATTATCCAATAAATGACAAAAAAATGTATTAAAATAAATAGCTTAATGTTAGCATTACAGGCAGGTTTGTAGGTTGACGCTGGCTTGGAGACAGCTTTGAATGTCTGTAGGGGTGGTGTTGACAATATTTATCTCTTTGTGAATGTCGATGGCTGTCTTGAGTATATCCTTCATCTGGTCAGACCTGGCCCTCTCCAGGGCCGTTTCACCTCTCTGAAACAGAAAATATAAAGAGTCTATTTTAGCATTGGAAGGACTGTGGTAAAGACTGTGTCTCTTTTTGACCGATAACAAAAATAAATCATCACAAAAATTATGCTTGTTGCCGATTTTTAGCACCGATTTTGGCAAATTTCCACTGCGTTCTATCTTTGGTATAAAGCGTTTTTACCCGTTTTTTCACCAATTGTTTTGCCTTCACCTTATGTATGCTAGCATCCTATACAAAATATGGTAACATCAGAACAGAAAATATAGATTTCAACACATAGAGATCTACTGTCATAAATAAAATAGCTTATTTTGCTTTACATGTATGAAGACTTTAAATCGGTGTTCATATATAAAGGATACATGTCAAGTTATTAACACCTACATTTAAACGCCGCTATTCTGAGCAAGGTTAATTCCAAATTTTTGCTATTTCGAATTTATTTTTTGGTCCCAATTTGATTCCTTCATTGTTTAATTATTGTTTTAATCAATAATCTGAGATCACCATCTCGAAATAATCGCTATTTCGAGGTAAAAATTACAATCCCTATTTGGTATTTCACACCTATTTATCAATCCTTGTTTCAACATGAATATTTCATAGTTTTCACACGATACTACAATGTCAAATGTAAATAATGTAAATGAGAACCAGCCTAAACATATCAGGATCCCTGACTGTTGGGTTTATCCCTGCCTCCAGAAGAATGTACACGAGCTCATCATTGTCTCCGTCAGCCGCCCAGTGAAGTGATGTCCAGACCGTCTGAAGAAATAACAAGTATGAGGTCCCTCGGTCAAAGCGTTCTCAAGTTATTGATCGGAAACCATTTGGTATTCCGACCGACCGACAGACAGACAGACCGACCGACCGACCGACCGACCGACATGTGCAAAACAATATACCCCACTTTTTTCAAAAGGGGGCATAAATATCAATATATCATTAATTTTGTTGTCCAGTTAGCCCAGTGGTTAGTACTCTCACTTTTTACTCATGCAATCGGGATTTCGAGTCCGGGGGTCTGGGCCAAACTGGTTGGTGGTCGCTAAGCTGGACAAGTGGGTTTTCTCCGGGTTCTCTGGATTCCACCAAAACAGAAGAGCACACTCTCGCGCAACATCGTGCCAAGCAGAGTGACTTAGTATAAGTTAATGTAACTTTCATCACATCACAACCGTTGTAAGATATATAAAGTTTAAATTTTATCATTAATTTACTGCTTAAAAAGTAAAGTGAAATTACTTGCTTAATATATAAGTATCAGGATTATTATATGTAAAGCTAAAGCCATATGCAACACAGACCGGACTGAATGGTCAGGATAATTTGATAAAAGAAATGTCACTAACTTTGGTGACCAAATAGTTTTTTGCAATAACAAAACAGTGAGGTCATTTTTGGGAAGAAATTTATACAATTTTTTCTTCAAAAATAAATAAAATGCTTCAATATGTAATAAAACATATCGTTTATAAGATGTGTTTGTAATAATCGAAAGACGTTCAACTCACACGGCCAACAGCGTTGAGTTCAAAGCCAGCATCAATGAGGGCCATAGCAACCTCAGGATGATTATGGAACGCAGCATACATCAGCCCTGTCCGGTCGGCCTGCAAACATCAGAGTGAGACATTCAGAATTCAAGCTCCATACAGAATTTCTATTTTCTATATAAATGAAATCTCAATTACCATATATTTTTATGTTATGATACGACACATGGTATGATAGATTGTTGACTTGTTTTTACAAAATCAAAACTGTACCCAAGGGAAATGTTTTAAAATGCAAGTAGCTATTAAAATTTATTTTATAGACATCCACCAGCCTACACAAAAACAGTATTGTCTGAGGAGCAATAAGCAATGTAATTAAAAGCAGGAATTTTTCAACAGTGTTAATGTAATATGTATTTTTATTTTACGTTATGAAATATTCTTTTTTGCAGTTCATTTTTGAACTTAATAAATCCTTTCTGTATAATATTTATATTGATAACTACATGTATACAATAATGATAATACTCGTTCAAAAAGGTTAACCAAAATACTTTTACTTATACTTATACGTTATGAAAATTGAACACTAAAGAGAGTCTCATTACTCAGGTCTGTCAAGGATATACACACTTGTTTTGTATTCCTTCTCCAAGATTTGTGAAAATTGCACAAGCATGCACAATTAAGTCAACACTCGCTGTTACACCATTACCTGATTCTGATATTTTAGAATTGACTAAATGTAATGGCACTGTTCCTTGCAATATCGCAGATCTGTTCTTTATAATTCCTATGATACGTTCTACCAAAATTCAAAAATCTAGGATTTTGTCTAAGCTTCACTAAGGTGAGAAAAAACTGTTCTTTGTTAGGCATGCTGCCAACATTGGCAGGTCTAAGTCCATCATTTATAAAGATAAATGTCTGTAAAAACATTGCCCATGTAAATCCAGTATACAATCTTGACTTTCCGTCTTCATCCTCAATCACATTTGTACAAAGTTTATGACTCTGTTCTTGTACAAGTCTGTCTTTCAATGCATCCCGTTCTTCTCTAAGATTGTGAATTTCTGTGAAGAGGCTGGAGCGCTCCTTGTTTGACATCGGCGTAGGAGGAATGCAGTTGGCTATGTGAGATAACACTGTCTCAACATGTGGCGAGCCGGCCTCCTTAGTAGCCTGAAGTCTAGTTGCATTAAGCATCCCTGTGTTCTCGATTTCGTCTATAGGCTCTGAGACTGGTCTGGCATTGCTGTACAGCCATCGTCTCTTTGAACTGTTGAACCGATCCATGCGTTTCTGGCCCTTAACTGAAGACCTAGGTGTTCTTGTAAATATAGACGGGATGAAATCTGGGTGATCAGGATCTTTGCTGTTTGCCTGAAGAGAAACATTTACTAATTTATTTCAAAAATAATAACCAGTTTCCGTTGAACATATACAGTATTATATAAATTATGGAAGCAAAATAACCCAATATGTTTTGGCATCTTCTAAAACAAAAAAGAGTAGAGAAACTCAGAATGAACATTTAAAAGTATACCTCAATCGGTAAATTAATGAATAGTTATCATAGTGAAATAACTCAATAACTGCATATGAAAAAAGAAGCAGATACGGAGTTTTTGCACTAAGGTGTTGTAAGCTTGTTAAATTTTTCAGCTAAAGACAGAAAAAAAATGATAGTCATTATTTTTAATACATTTGTATAAATAAACATTTATGATAATCGGCACTTGCTTTGTCCTTCTTCTCTCTATTCAAAATGGCGATTGTTTTCAGCTTCTTATGGTGTCGGCTCACAACGAAATGCTTTCAGGGTCGTAGTACCCATTCAAGTAGTTGCTAAAAAATGTTTCTCCCCACTCAGGTAGTATTTAATGATGTGTACATTGTATTATTGTGTGCATTTTCAAGTTTACTCGTGATTTATATCATATTTGAAGACAATTAAGTGTTTTTAATGTTATTTTTCAAGATCTCTTTCTTGGGTGGATGGATTTAGAGATGACCCCAGAGATGCGGCCATGACTATGGCACATGGCCGTTATAGATAGTGACTGTAAAGAAATGATGATAGCAGAAAAACAAAACTATCTTGACATGGTTTTCTGGAGTTAAATCAACAGACAAAGTGTTCATTATTTGTGAAAAAAATAGTGTCATAGCTCAAATCTAGTCTGCAAATTCATAATAAAGTGGTGAACTGGAGTGATTTTACATAGAACAAGAAAGGCATTTTCGTTGTGATCCGTGTCCTCGAAGTGAAAACCAGATTTTGGAATAACTCAGCTTATATGCAGTGTACAGTGATGAAATTTCACTCAAAAGTTCCTGGGGGTATAGGCACCTAGTTTCTAAAAGGATTTTATCAAGGTTTGTGTAATTTGCATTTTATTTATATTTTGACATTTTTTTCAAGATTTGTCTGCTCTTGACTATATACATGATTTCTTGGAATATTGATTGTCGTCTGCAGGTATAAGAACTACATGACACATTTTTCTGACATTTCAGCCAATTTTACTTATAATCTTTTATTTTAGTTTTATTTATCATTTATTTAGTTTTTGTGGGTTTTTTTTGCATATATTTCCTGGTAGATATTTGTTCATTTGTTATAGTCAAGGATAAGTTTATTGAAAAGTGTCATAGAAAGCTTAAAGCATTCAGTGCACATCATGCAAATGAAGAATACATTGTTTGGACCGGCTGTGTGAGCAAAAAAGGCTATGGTCAGTTTTGTTTCAGAGATCCTTGGGACCCCCAATCCGCCGGTCATAAGACACGCACTGCACATCGCATGGCGCTGATGGTCCATTTGGGGGATTTCGATGTACCCGCTAGTCAACAGGCTTCACACTTATGCAATATTAAGCTTTGTATAAATGTAAACCATCTCCATTTTGAGTCAAACAGTGTTAACAACTTAAGAAAGAATTGTTTTTCTAACTGCAGTTGTTGTTCGGGACATATCAGTACAGACAGCACCAGACTACCGGACTGCAAGATTCATCTCTTCAACAGGATGACATAGCTTTGGAGGTGAGTGTGCATGTTGATTGATTGATTGATTGATTGATTGATTGATTTATTGATTGATTGATTGATTGATTGATTGATTGATTGATTGATGGATTGATTGTTTGAATGATTGATTGATTGAATGGTTGATTTAGTGCGAGTGTGTGCCATAAATGCCAATTTGATTAACTCCGCCGTGTTACCAGTAACACTTTAAATTAGGCTAGGCCCAAATCATCAAGCTGACCCTTGGCATATTCTTGGACATACTTTCCAGATTTCTTTACTGCCCAATAATTTCGCTCCATTTTTGCCCGCCTCATTTATCGCTTTGTGCGGAAATTAAAATGTGTTTGATACTTTTTGTGACTTGCAGACCTTTCTGAGGCTGCTGACAAGTAACTAGATGCTTTGGGTGACAAAGGCTGTCCAGTAATAGTTGTTACTTTTTTCTGAACAGACATTTCTAGTGAGTTGTTCAGTTGCAGTGTCCTTAAAGCCAGAGAACCAGCAAAGTTTCTAGACAGATTTACATGTTTCGGCATTGTTGACAGTACTCCAGTATTGAACGCCTCACACTTTTGTGTAGAAGTGTCATCCGATACGCTCATAACTACCTGTTCACTGAGTTGTATTTCCAGTATAGTTTCCATGAGCGCATGGTCATTCTCTGTCATTTGCAAGTACTCGATGTCATGTGTGGGCAGAAATGCAGAGTGGTACCACCAGTCACCTAAGCAAGCCTTCCCCTCACAGACTAGAGACTTATGCGGACAGTGACTGCAGTTTCCAGAATAGTACTCAATTGTAGCCTTACGAACTTCAGGTAAGCGGGAAATCTGGCCTATAATGTTGCCACCACCAATCCCTCGCAGTCTTTCAATAATTCTTGAACAGCGAGCCTTCATGTCCTTGGCTAGTGCGGAAACAGCTTCTTGTTTAGACAGTTTGGTGCGCAATTTTGGAAACATATTTGGGCTCCAATTAGCACCCCTTGCTTTTTTAATTTGCCGAGATCCCAGATGTTGTGGGTCTGCTTTCACACAGACATTCCAGGTAAAGTCAAGTTCCTCATAGAAATCCTACACTCCAAGGTGAGTTTTTGCATCACCATCAGTCGTCAGTGTGCGAACCAGTAAATCTTCCTTTGATAACTCTTCTGCAATTGCATGAGCCATCTTTCTCTCTGAATGAGGCTCCATGTATTGCAGATTTTCTGTACAGCCGGCATGGCCACCTGGACATTCAACTTCGAAGTTATTGTTTCGCAGGTAAGCACAAGTCCAGCACAACTTGTTTTGGACTGCAAGTGTCACCACATACTTGTGACTAGTGTGATATTCAATAGCCACACTATAGACCTGAGAAGCAGCTTGTTCAGGTTTGTATGAAGAAACCATGCAGTTGGAATTATAGCGGACATCCACTGACAGACTGAAGTGATTAGGATTTTCGGAGCCACATTTACGGTTGTGCTCAATGACAAGCTTGCGCTTAGCTGCCATGTCCTCCTCATTGAGTTAAATAGTGTTTCTACTGGCTTTATCAACAAGTCTCTGCATATGACTTCTTGCAGGAGCTAGAATATCCATAGATGTGAGAAGCACATTTGCCTTGGTAATTCCAGCAGGTATATCCTGAAGCCCAGAAGCAAGCAACATGTTTATTGCAGCTCCTTTGCCATCCTTACATTCGTTATAAGTGCGCACTTGTTTTGATCGAAACTCACAGTTTCGGCATCTAAATTCACGTTCAGATCCTAAACCAAACATTGTCTCTTTCAGAATACAGTGTTTTCTAAGGTATATTCGTTTTTTTTATTTTATCACCATTTTGAAGGTAATGATTGTTTATCTACAATGTATGCTAAAAATAGTTCAATTTTCACAACTTTCATTCATGATTCAAATTAGCAAATGCATGATTTTATTAGTGAATACTCCAGGTTTTTCTGTAATAAAGCTCTCAAAATCACATTTCTAATGGTGTAAGAGGACCAAATCATGGATTAGGAACAAGAATAACACAAACACTGGACAATGATGAATATTCAATGAGCGGGCAATGACAATAATGAGGGGACAATGATGAGCGGACAATGACAATGATGAACGGACAATGATGAACGGACAATGGTGAACGGAAAATGATGAACGGACAAGGATGAGCGGACAATGATGAACGGACAATGATGAACGGACAATGATGAACGGAAAATGATGAACGGACAAGGATGAGCGGAAAACGATTGGCGGGCAATCGTAGGCGGACAATGATAAGCGGACAATGGTAATGATGAACGGATAATGATGAACGGACAATGATAAGCGGGCAATGATGAGCGGACAATGATAATGGTGAGCGGACAATGATAAACGTTAACTGATGAGGGGGCATAATGAGCGTACAACGAAAATGGTGAGCGGGAAATGATGAGCGGACAATGATGAGCGAACAATGATGAGCAGGAAATGTTGAGCGGGCAATGATGAGCCGGCAATGATGAGCGGACAATGATGAGCGGGCAATGATGAGCGGGCAATGACAATGGTAAACAAGCAATGATGAGCAGGCAAAAACGGGCGGACAATGATGAGCGAGTAATGACAATGGTTAATGAGCAATCGAATGCGGGCAATGATGAGCGAACAATTATGAACGAGCAATGGCAATGATGAACGAACAATGATGAGCGGACAACGATGAGCGGACAATGATTATTGGACATTGATGAGCGGATAATGCTGGGCGGGTAATGACAATGACGAGCGAACAATGATGATAGAATAATGTAAGTGGGAAATGGCAACGATGAGCGGAAAATGCGGGCAATGGTAAGTGGACAAAGATAAGCAAAGTCGAACAGACAATGATGACCGGACAATGATATTTGGGCAATAATCAGTTGAGAATTGGGGTTACCATACTGTCTAATAGTTTAAAGATATCGAATGCGAAAAATAGCCGAGCCGAGGTATTGTTTTATGGAAAAGGCCGCTTTGCGTGCCTGTGACACAAATTTAGTGTAAGCCGTTGTCCAGGAAAGTTTCGGGGTAAACAATAATCCCATATATTTGTATACGATACGGTGTTAATTGGATGGCCATTTAGAAACCGTTTCTCATAGTTACATAATTTACCACCGTTTCGAAATACTATTATTAGAGAATAAATGCAACAAATATCAAAAGTTATAGTCAAATATCAATATATATACAACTCTGTCGTACTTGCATGTAACTTGTTCAATACTAATAATAAAGTAATATCTTTTTTTCTAAGGATAGTAACTTAGGTTGGCCTAAACCAATGAAACACCTTTAGACTTTGGTTAAACATGACTCAGACACGAGAAAAGGAAATTAAATCCCACACGCAGTCATATATAGGAATTTGTCGTACTTGCATGTAACATGTGCCAACAATAATCTCATTTCTTTCTGTGAAAATGATAGTAACTAAGGAAGGCCTAGACCAATGAAACGTTGGTTATATATGAATCAGACTTTACGAGTTGGAAAATAAAAACATACAGTCCTGGATAATTTTTAGAAAGTGGACCAGGAAACTAAACAAGAGGGCCATGATGGCCCTAAATCGATCACCTGAGTAAAAGAGTTTAACCTTTGTTATTAATATAGCTTGTTTCTCAAAGAATATTGAACAAGAGCTGTCAAAGTATGTGACAAATGCCCCCCAATGTGACATTGATCTATGAACAAGTACATAAAAAGTTGATCTTGCCTTTATGTGTCAAATACATATTGCAAGTTATATTAAAGTGCCTCTGAGCATAGAAAAAACAACCAATCATACTAAATGACAGCCAACACTCTTTATGTCCTCATATTCAGCATTCCATTGTGAATAAACACTTAGTGTATCTTTCACCTTAGAGGTAGGATCATGGGTCTTGCACACGACACGTTGTCTTGGTATGTCGAAAACATATGGCAAGTCATTTTAAAATCTGTCCATATAAGAGTAAGTCACAGCGCGGACACGACAGCCTATATTTTCCTTCAGGTTGCCATGGCAACCAGAGTTCTGCATGGAATTATTTTTTTTGAACAATTTTGAAAAAGCACCAACCAAGGATCATTCCTATGATGTTTCATCAAAATTGTCAAAGCGGTTTAGAAGAAGAAGATGATTATAACCAATTGTTTTCCTTTAGGTTGCCATGGCAACCGGGCCAAACAAAATTATGTGAACAAATTTAAGAGAGGTCCATGCAAGGACACTTCAAACCAAATTTGCTGAAGATCTATCAAGGGGTTCATGCGAAGAAAATGTTAAGTTTTTTTTACTAATTTTAGCTCTGGTGGCCCTTAACAGGGGCCAAACAAAATTATTTGAAAAGACCTGACAGAGGCCCATGCTAGGATGCTTCAGACTTGAAGATCCATCAAGCAGTTAATAAGATCAAGTTGTTTAAAGGTTTTTCTATTTTTTGCTCTGGTGACCCCTAAAAGGGGCCAAACAAAAGCATTTGAACAAGGTGTAAGGATGCTACATATCAAGTATGGAGTCATTCTGACCTTTAACTTTCAGAGGAAAAGATGTTTAAGTGACAAGACAATGTAAAAACAAATGACCCCTGAGCAAGGCCAATTTGACCCCGGGACAATAATTTGAATACCTTTGGTGTAGGTCCACTAGGTAACACTATATACCAAATATGAAAGCTCTAGGTCTTATATTTTGGAGAAGAGGATTTTTAAAGTTTTATTATATAAGACTATATAAAAATATTGAAAACCTAAGCCTATGAACACGGGGCGTGGCCAATTTTGACCCCAGGGCTAAAGTTTGAACAATTTTAATAGTGGTCCGATAAACAATGCTTCATACCAAATATCTAAGGCCTTCGCCTTTTGGTTTCGGAGAAGAAGATTTTATAAGTTTTCATCATATACATATATAAGGAAACCCATGACCGCCCGGGTGGGACCATTTTTTGACCCCAGGGCCAAAGATTGAACAATATTGGTACAAGTCAACTGGATGATATATCATGCCAAATATCTAAGCTCTTGTCACTACTTGATTTTACGTGTGTATCTATATATGTATATTTGTTATTAATTGTTGTATGTAGCCCATATTGAAAATTGGTATGTGTACTAAATATGTTATCCAGTTTAATTTAAGACGTTACTTGTCTGTGAGTTCGGAGAAGATTTTTTAAGTTTTCACTATAACACATATAGAGAAAACCCATCAGCCCCGGGGTGTGGCCAATTTTGACCCCAGGGCCATAATTTGAACAAACTTTGTAGAGGTCCACTAGACGATGAATCATGCCAAATATCTAAGCTCTAAGCCACGTAAGTTCAGAGAAGATGATTTTTGAAGTTTTCACTATAAACATATAGAGAAAACCCATGACCCCCGAAGGGGGTGGGGCCAATTTTGACCCCAAGGCCATAATTTGAACAATCTTTGTAGAGGTCCACTAGACGATGAATCATGCCAAATATCTAAGCTCTAGTCCAAGTAAGTTCAGAGGAGAAGATTTTTGAAGTTTTAACTATAAACATATAGAGAATACCCTAACCCCCCTGGGCGGGGCCAATTTTGACCCCAAGGCCATAATTTGAACAATCTTTGTAGAGGTCCACTAGACGATGAATCAAGCCAAATATCTAAGCTCTAAGCAACGTAAGTTCAGAGGAGATTTTTGATTTTTTTTAATATAAACATAAAGAGAAAACCCATGACCACCCAGGGGTGGGGCCAATTTTGACCACAGGGCCATAATTTGAACAATCTTTGTAGAGGTCCACCAGATGATGAATCATGACAAATATCTAAGCTCTAGGCCAAGTAAGTTCAGAGGAGAAGATTTTTGAAGTTGTAACTATAAACATATCAAGTATACCCATGACCCCCCGGGGCGGGGCCAATTTTGACCCAAGGGCCATAATTTGAACAATCTTTGTAGAGGTCCACTTGACGATGAATCATGCCAAATATCTAAGCTCTAGTCCAAGTAAGTTCAAAGGAGAAGATTTTTGAAGTTTTAACTATAAACATATAGAGAAAACCCATGACCCCCCGGGGCGGGGCCAATTTTGACCCCAGGGCCATAATTTGAACAAACTTTGTAGAGGTCCACTAGGCGATGAATCATGCCAAATATCTAAGCTCTAAGCCACGTAAGTTCAGAGGAGATGATTTTTGAAGTTTTCACTATAAACATATAGAGAAAACCCATGACCCCCGAAGGGGGTGGGGCCAATTTTGACCCCAAGGCCATAATTTGAACAATCTTTGTAGAGGTCCACTAGACGATGAATCATGCCAAATATCTAAGCTCTAGTCCAAGTAAGTTCAGAGGAGAAGATTTTTGAAGTTTTAACTATAAACATATAGAGAATACCCTAACCCCCCTGGGCGGGGCCAATTTTGACCCCAAGGCCATAATTTGAACAATCTTTGTAGAGTTCCACTAGACGATGAATCAAGCCAAATATTTAAGCTCTAAGCAACGTAAGTTCAGAGGAGATTTTTGATTTTTTTTAATATAAACATAAAGAGAAAACCCATGACCACCCAGGGGTGGGGCCAATTTTGACCACAGGGCCATAATTTGAACAATCTTTGTAGAGGTCCACCAGATGATGAATCATGCCAAATATCTAAGCTCTAGTCCAAGTAAGTTAAAAGGAGAAGATTTTTGAAGTTGTAACTATAAACATATCAAGTATACCCATGACCCCCCGGGGCGGGGCCAATTTTGACCCCAAGGCCATAATTTGAACAATCTTTGTAGAGGTCCACTTGACGATGAATCATGCCAAATATCTAAGCTCTAGTCCAAGTAAGTTCAAAGGAGAAGAATTTTGAAGTTTTAACTATAAACATATAGAGAAAACCCATGACCCCCCGGGGCGGGGCCAATTTTGACCCCAGGGTCATAATTTGAACAATCTTTGTAGAGGTCCACTAGACGATGAATCATGACAAATATCTAAGCTCTAGGCCAAGTAAGTTCAAAGGAGAAGAATTTTTAAGTTTTCACTATAAACATATAGAGAAAACCCATGACCCCCCGGGGCGGGGCCAATTTTGACCCAAGGGCCATAATTTGAACAATCTTGGTAGAGGACCATTTGGTGATCCTACCTACCATATATCAACGGTCTAAGCCTTGTGGTTTGGGAGAAGAAGATTTTTAAAGTTTTTCCTTTCCATTGCCATGGCAATCAGAGTTCTGCATGGAATTCAATTCTTTGAACAATTTTCAAAGGGGAACACCCAAGGAACATTCCTGTGAAGTTTAGATGAAATTGGCTAAGCGGTTTATGAGGAGATGTCGTTTAAAGTAAAAGTTTACGGACGGACGGACGGACGGACGACGGACGGACGACGGGCGGACGCCGGACAAATTGTGATCACAAAAGCTCACCTTGTCACTATGTGACAGGTGAGCTAAAAACCAACGTTGTATATTGTTAAAAATATAAGGTGAAGGGATATCGTTACTGGATTTGGTTGGTAGGTAGGGATTGACTCAATCTCAGCAACTCCAACATGTATGTACATTAATGCTTTTGATAACCTGAGTTACACTACAACTAATGTAATGATAATAAAATACATCCTTTGACAATTAAGTACCATAGCCAGATAAATTCTGAATTAAATCTTATTGTAGTTTAGTTTTCTCCACAAATGTTTACGATATTTATCACGATCATAAAAAAGTGCATGCATTTATTTCTGTATATAATGCGTCTCATGGTTTGTCTGTATTGTTGTATATATTTTAAATAAGCGTCTCAAAAGTTTAATGACATTCAAATCATCCACGGGTTGAAATAAAGAGTATAAAACTATGATACAACATGGCGTGTTTTTAGTTCAAACCTTGAAAAAAAAGACATTCATAAAGGACATAAATTGGAACTCGGTGTAACTCGAAGCAACGGATTACTAGAAGTTTAAGATAGAGTCCCGACGTCCTCGCGTTATCGCAGTTTCACTGTATATTAACAACATCCTCGTTTTGCTTGGCCATTGAAGTGAAAAATATCCTGCCCAATGATATAGTTAAACGCCATTGTTTTGCTTATTTGCCTGATAATTTGACTTAACGCCGTTTAATACTGGTAGGGTTGGTATAACTAAAACATTGGGATTTGCAAAGGTACAGATTTAAATCTTTGAGAAGAGGTTACTTGAATATGTATGTAAGGTAGATGTTTCTAAAACAAATTGTGAGTGCCCCAATACCCTGATAATTCATATCATATTATATCTTAACCATGACAGGGAAAATGCAATTCATAAAAGTGTTACCTTTTAACATAAGTATTTATATTATTTCTCTCTTATCAGCCTGACTTCCACATTGCCCTCCTTAGCAACTTGGAGATGCGGAACACAAAACGATCGAGGATGTTTGCCTAGTTTGTCATCAGAACAAACAACGCATGATAAAACATGACATTAGCACCTGAAATGAATAATTCCTAACAAAACAACGCTCATTTTGGAACATTTTTGAGAACACATTTTTGCATTGAAATACAAACGCACTGGCCGGCTTATGATGCTGAATGAAAATAATTTATGTCTTATCACATTGATGTATTAAAGTGGCACTCTTATTTAAAACCAATGCATACACATGTATAACAAACATCAATTTTAACTACTTACTATATTATGCATTTATGGAAACTATGAATTACTGATAACATGATTGTAGCCGTGTATTCAATAGCAAAAAGGGCAAAAATATTAAATGATTGGTGAATGCTAAAAGATTTACTGTGGTCGACTATAGTCTCATAAGGTAGAAATACCGTGTTTTATGCTCATTTCTTTCAAATTAAACTCGGTATCCTTCACAAGAACCATTGCTTTCGACATTTATTCATCATTTTTGGAATATTAAAACAATATTATTAATTTTGGTAAGTTGCATCTTTATGTAAATAATGTTTATTTCGAGGACCAGACTGAATTTGTTTTTAGTTGATGGTGTTCTTGAAGCACGTGTGACGTAACTTGTGGTAACGGAACGCGTATGCTCAGCAGAGAGTGTGATAGCCCCACCCCACGAAATGGCAGCGACGTCTTTCAGGGAAGAACACTTAACACATTAAATGCATATTAAACCTTGCCCGTGTATGATGTATATTACAAACCGTTGTATATAAAACACATATGCAACCATTGATTTATATTTATACCTAACTTAGATGAATAAATCATGTAAATAAACTAAATGTTGGTCACGTAATATCATTACTAGAGAAGATACAACCAGAGGTATTCTATAAATACTCAGCGCATTGCAGTTGGAGCGGTTTAAGTGAAAGGCCGTTATGCAGCGTGATATGTGGTTTTGGTCTTAATAGAAGGGACCTTTACTGCGACAATCCATATACGTCTTTAGATGGTAACCACTGCTTCCGAGACGGACAACTACGACTTTTACTCATGACCATCTTGTTCCGGTTATAGCTTTAAATATGTTGAGTGATATTGTTTTAGGATTATTAACCCCAACATAATTGAATGTCCTTTTAGTCATAAAAATATGGTGGCTGATTCCTTCATTTAGTGTATTCATGGGGAAATGGCGAGAATACGATAACCCACCACATGACTGTGAACAAATCGTTAAGTGTCGGCGCGAAAATGCGCCAAGTACCGGGGCGAAAAAAACTCCCAAGTGTCGGGGCAAAAAATCGTAACTATGAAGCGGTTCATTTTCGCTCCGACACTTGAAATATGCTCACATTATCGTCCCGCTCCATAGCGCGTTGACAACCCGCCATGTGGCAGGCTTTCATATTTTAGCCCTTTCGCCGAACAAAGGCGAAACACGATATTGCAGAAATCAACAACCATAGATAAATAACCATTGTCTGTAAAAATGATATGTGTTGTTGATTTCTTAACTGGTGCCTATCAAATTACAAAGTACTACCCTCAAATGCCGGCGCCATGCAAAGGAGCAACTGCTACCCATGTTTAACATTTTTCGGTATGACACGATCGGGGATTGAACCCGGGAACTAACTCATGCGATGCGGCCGATCTACCACTGAGCTATCGTGCAGGGTTGTTGAAGTTAAGTACTTTTGCTTCAGATGAGACCAATTCTGAGAAAAGAGTCACAAAAGCCACAGAAAAGGATATTATACATGTATAGTGTATGCCTAGCGAATCAGTCTCATTGTCCTTGTTTCGAAAGTACGACATTGATACTAACATACATACATGTATGTTTAAAATGTGAACTATAGTTCGTTATACAAACATAGCAACATTATAACATTGTCAACCAAGTAAGACTTTATAATAATAAATGTCCGTAAGGAACAATTATCATTAAACTTTCAGTTTGCTAGTGGTTATCAAATAGTTTATGTCCTTAAAATTGTGGAGTGATATCAAATACGCGTTCATATTTTTGCAGTCTGTTACACGGTCAGCGTTTCTTTATCAAACGGTGAGTAAACACTACGATCTAAACAATCCAAACACAGGCTTGAAAATTCATAATGAAATTATAACGAGGTCTTTTTCAGAATAAATCGTTTTTGGTTCTGTTGATGGAAATTCTGATTTGCCTGGTAACACAAACATGACCGAGATATTTAAGTATAAAAGTCAACTGCAGCCTTGTAGAAGTTAAAACGGTCACCACCATTTGAAGAACAATATTCTAGTATTGTTCACTGCAAATAAAATGTATCATGTTTTGTCTGCGAATATATCTTGTGATTTTCCTTTTGGAATTAGCCTCAGGTAAACAGTTGTTTTTTATTGAATAGAAATAATAATGTGTCTATTTCAGGGTTGTTTTCAAATAAAAGGATATATGTTCGCTACGAAATCTTAATTTTGATAACAAATGACTTGTTTGTGTCGCACGTAAGAAACAGAATACAACTGTGTATCATATGTATACATGGCAATGATGACTGAAAAATGCGATATGACTTTAGCCGACATTAAATGTCGACATATTCGTATGGCGTTTGTCCTTTCCAGTCGGTTGTATCTACAAACGAGTCGTAATGACGTTCGTTGAAATCTTAGAGACGTATAACACACCACTGAAAGCATGAAAGTAGTCCCGCATAGTTAACACATTCGATATCAACGGAAAGCGGACGCTTCTTAACCAGTTTGCATTTGAAATGAACCATGTCTTGTTGGAATTAAGCGATAGCTATATGCAGTAATATAATATAATAATTAACCTTTAACTAATTTTAGCTTGTTTTTTAAAAATACAATGAATTTACACGAAACATATCCGCAAATTCACCCCGTTTCAATAAGATATCCTCGTCGTTTAACTTACGATATTTAAGAGTGATCAGATACACCAATGAAGTAAGCGGCAGATTCTATGAATTCATGATTCGTGATCCGAACATATCCAAAGTTGTTGCTTCCATCGGAAAATATTTACAATTGCCGACAGGGCGTTCATTGAAAAAAAATGGAAAATGAGGTGTAAATTGTGTACGAACAAACTTATTATATTACTAGAATTGAAACTGGAGAATGCATTAAGTTTTGTTTTTATTCTTTTAAGGGTTCCTGTTAGATAACAATGGATCGACCGCCATCCCAAGTAAGTATTATCTATTTTAATGCAGGCATGTAGACGCCTACCAGACCGTTGTGGTTGTTGTTGTTGAGTTTATTAAGGTCTGCCCGTGACCTATAACTGCTGTATTACGGCTTGACCCCGGCACATCCCCAAGTATGACTTAAACCAAACTTTGAAGCCAAAGGAGGAGTGTGATAGTGGTGATGGGTTAACTTTGACATTTTTGACAACATAGTTTGGGTTGGGTGGGTAGAATGCATTACTTCCCAACGACAATAGAGCAATCTGAAGACAAAACATGGTGTTCACTACGAGAGTAATAAGCGTCCAGTTTGGGCCCATCTTTTTGTGATGTTTACAGATTATTGCAGATATATTATGTACATTCTGATATTGATACCTTTCAAGCCCATGAACACTGGTAGATTATCGTGTATTGAAATCAAATATCGGCATGTGACTTGAATGTACTAACATGACTCAAATCTAATTATAGCCAATCTAAGGGTTGGAAAGCTTCAGAAATCTCGACAACTAGTTTTGCTATACCCTTATGTTAAACACCATGTATTACAGGCTCCTTAAGTTCAGCTGTTGTTTGTTTATGAAGTTTTCATTAAACTGTACATCTTTAATTAAAAAATAGAAGTGTTCATATTGAACGATGGAGAAAATAAAACAACATTTTACAAACTACTGGTAAAATATAATATGGTTTTATATATTATTCCAGATGTTTGTAAGGACGCTCAACAGAATTGCGATCTTCTTAATCAAACTTTAGATGTGTGCCATGACGTTCACAATGGGGAACTATTGTGTAAACATTACTGTGGATTCTGTGACGTCGGTAAGTCAAAGCGCAGCAGTAATCATATCATTTCATTGTTTACAAAGGCGATGCAGTTTTGTCACATTTCTGCAAATATTTTCCACCGTTTTACCAATTTTTAACTTGTCAAAGTGGTATTGCTTTCATAACATTAGAAATGAGGCTAAAAGTAACGATTTACTATGCAAAAGCTCGGTGGGAACAAATACATCGCCCATCCGTGCTATTTACGGAGTACATTATTTATTGTTTTAGCCCTAATCGTATTGATGTATGAAGAAAATCATGTTTTACATAACCAACTCATTGAATGTATTTTAGTTCACGGTGGATGGTCAATTTGGGGTTCTTGGGGTCAGTGTGACGTGTCGTGTGGTAACGGAACGCGCATGCGCAGAAGACAGTGTGATAATCCATCCCCGAAAAATGGCGGAGATGATTGTCTAGGGGAGAGGACCGAACAAATTATGTGCTTAGTAAACCCATGTCCAGGTCTGATATAGATTACAAATATTTTGTTTATAAAATAAATATGCAACAAGAAATATCCCTTTTTATTTATTTAAATATTAGTGGGTTAAATACGAAAAACTGGGAGCAGAAATACTTCACGATCCACCAACTGTTAGAAACTTAAATTCAACGAAAACAAATTTATATTTAAACTTCTGTATATAGTTCTATAAATCCTTTGTAGTGAAGTATGCTATTTTGTCAATATTGCTACAAGCGTTATTGTCAGAATGTCGTCATTTCATATTTTAGAAATATTTTGTACTTAAAATAATCATATGTAAATATTTCTATGTCAACACTTGTAGGTTAAGTGCACAATTTACGGACCGCAGAAGCATTTCACCGTCTTAATGTTAAAAAAGCTTCAACTCAAATGTTTGCTCTTTTTCTATTTAAACAAAACAGAACTTTATCCGCAAATAAGATCATTCTAAGATGCTGACTTGATAAATTAGCCTCCATTTCCTCTCTTACTAGCATCCTTGTGTTGTCCTCTTCCGTGACCTTCGTGTTTAGCTAGCTCTTGCTTTGTCATATTGATTTCCTACAATCGTTATATACAGAATGTCATATTATAACTAGAGAAGGTGGAACCAAAGCCTATTTATCATATATTTATATATATTCAGTGCATGGAAGTTGGGGTGGATGGAGTGTGTGGGGTTCCTGTAGTGTCACATGTGGTGTTGGTCTGAGGAGAAGGGACCGTTACTGCGATAGCCCGTACCCTTCTAAGGACGGTAATCACTGCTTCAGAGACGGAATCAACTATGATATCTGCACTGGACCATCCTGTTCAGGTTATACCTTTAAATATGCTGGAGGATTAACTTTCAGGCTAATTTGCTACTTTAAATGAGTAGAATAAACTGAAGAATAGTCTAGTTTAAGACATACTCGTAGTGTTGATAAAGCAATTACCTAAAACATGAAAGTAATTCATGTGTTTCCCCCTGTTAATATTCAGTGCATGGCGGTTGGGGCGGATGGAGTGCATGGGGTCATGCAGTGTCACATGCGGTGTTGGTCTGAGGAAGAGGGATCGCAACTGCGACAGCCCATACCCCGCCATAGATGGTAACTACTGTATCGGAGACGGAATCAACCATGATATCTGCGCAGGACCATCTTGTTCAGGTAACTGCTTTAAACATGTCGCATGATATTCCTTCAGAATAATTTATCACTATATGTGCTGTCTTCTGAAGAAGCTGAACTATGTCACACACCAAAACTTAGGTAGGGGTTGAACCTAAATCTAAATGAAAAATTGAAACGTTTAAAGGTACTCGCTCATGTTTTCGGGAAAAAAAAATATTTTCCCGTTAATTTATCTGTTTTATTATCATTTTTTACTCTATGATGTCGAAAATTCAGAAAAAAAAGTTATAGTATAAAAACAATTGGTTTTAGTGGGGTGCGAACCCAGTCCGGTAAAGTCAAGAAAACATTAGAAAACTTCTTTACAATACATTGATAACATCACGTGATAATGTCATTCAACCAATCACGCAACAGCAAAGCTGTTATTAAGTGATTATTAGCGTTGTTAACGCCAATGAAAATTGTGGTTTTCAAAGACGATATTTGTACAAATATCAACATTTGATTAAAGGGTTCCAGTTTTTGGTATTTTAGTCTAAACAATCCTTATGATTTGCCACACTTTAATACAAACGAACATTTTACAAAAAACATGAGCGAGTATCTTTTAGGTGTTGACTTTCCCAGCCAACTTTGAATTTATGAATACATTTTATATGTCCGTTATTTATAGAATACACGATCGCGAAGCTAAGTTATACCGCTCTTATTGCGAGAGTTTTGGGTCTTGTAACTTTTGTTTACCGTATTTACAAGGACAGTGTTCAGTTAGTAGCATGCTTATAAGTCAATATTGTTGTAAATACACTCCAATATGATTCAATGTCAATTAGCTTACAATCATTGTTCAAATGATAGCAAAACTATAAAGGGACACCAGGCACAAATTTTGCCATAACAAACTTATGTGTACATCACTTGTATCAATCAAATGTCATTTGTATCTATTACAAGCGTGGGTTTTGAAGTATCATATTCCGATTATGTTGTGTGCATTATCATATGATAAAGCGATTTTTAAACTAAAAAGTTGTTTAACTAAATATCCTACTCTGTCAATTAAGCACAGATTAGACCTGTTTGATAAACTCATTTTTCCAATATGGTTCGGAAGTATGGGGACTACAAAATAGTATACAATTAGAAAGAGTACACCTGAGTTTTTGTAAGGATTTATTATGTGTTAGAACACAGACTCAAAACAATTTTGTATATGGAGAGCTTGGTAGAACAACATTGTTAGCTAAACGTTGTACAAGTGTAATATGATATTGGATGAAAATTATTCAAATGGAGACTATTAGATACGTTAGGATAGTGTATGATCAAATGTATTGTGATTTATATGATAATCCAAATTTTAAATCATGGGCTTTTTTGGTGAGGCATTTACTCCAAACCTTGGGCTTTAATCATGTTTGGATGTACCAAGGTGTTGGAGATGTTAACTTATTTATGTCTACAGTCAAACAACGAATAACTGATATATTTATACAAACGTGGATATCCGAGTTAAATAATTCTACTAGAGCTAGATCATACATATTGTTTGCAGATTTTAAACTTCAATCTTATTTGTCAAATGTAAATATAGTAAAATATAGGTCTGCTTTAACGAGAATAAGAGTATCTGCACATAGATTAGAAATAGAAACCGGTAGATGGCACAAACCAGTAGCAAAACATCACTGTGATAGAAAATGTCTTGAAGACGAATTTCAATTTATTCTTGAATGTCAACTGTATAAAGAACTAAGAAAACAATACCTGAAAACATATTATTATACTGCACCGAATATACCTAAATTTATTAAATTATTTAAATCGCAAAATGTAACTGTAAACAGAAACCTTGCCATTTATGTGTATAAGGCAATGGAACTAAGAGAAAGATATTTATTGTATTACGGGTAATTTTATTTGTTAACATTAACTACTTCACGCTTAAATGTAAGTTTATTGATGATATATCATTTGGTCGCATGATTTGATGTATTTATAATGTTGATCAGTTGCTTATATGAATGTATTGGACCTTGACTATGTTTAGAAACATGTTTCGTAATTATATTATGTATACGCATGGGCATTTTTGTCTAGATGTATTTGGAAATAAACTGTAAACTATGAAAGCAATTGAAGGAATAGGCTACGCTCATTGAAAGGGAAAATAAGGGAAAATAAAAAAGAGGGAATAGATATTATATTAAAGTATAATATACCTAAAGTTAAGAAGTATTTCGTAAAATGTGAGTTTTAAGGTAAAATGTTTTAAAATAAAAAATAAAATTAAAATTTCTGGAATTTTCATTTAGTGTAAAAAGTTTGAAAAATCAAATAAAATTAAAATTTTAGGAATTTGCCGAAATCTGTGTTATTTATTTGCAATACAATTATCTGTATTACACTATTATAAAATTCTGCTCGAAACAGTGAAAGATTATTTTTATTTCACTGGAAAAGCTCTATAAATCTTAGGAAAGCATAATATATATTATTTTGTAATAAATGGATTTTCTAATTTGAAAAAAAAATAATCAAACTGTAAAATTGCTATATTCTTATTTATTATTTGACATCAGCTGAGATTTCAAATAACATTTCAAATATAAAGGTATGCAAGATAAAAAAAAATCAATCATGTGATTCCGCTACGGGTGAGAAAATCCGACCCTTGGGCACGTCTCGTTGCCTGCATTCACCCCTACCCTCGTCTCAAGGTTTGCCCTTCGCGACGAAAACACATGAAAAATACTTGATACAAGCTACAAGAGTTCTATCTGCATGGTATCTTCGGCCATTGATGTTACATTATGTTCGTATTTGTGTTGAGCAAAAAACGGCCCTGTAAACTGATAGGGTTTAATGAGCAATACAATTATACATATCAACAATGGCTCGATAACACGTGAATGCATCATAAACGTTAATAAAAAAAGAATTGTTGAACATGAGTATTGCCTTTTGCAGCTTGGGGTACCTGGAATTCTTGGAGCTCCTGTTCCAACACATGTGGACAGGGTCTCATGCAGCGTAGTCGAGACTGCACCGGGGTCACTGGACCGTCGCCGAACATGTGTCTAGGAGAGCCACTACAGTACAAAACATGTAAAACGTCATGCTCTGCGCATTACCGTAAGTGTTTATATTCATACGATTGTATTGTATACTGAATCTGATTTCGTGGATTTTAGGAGTGACCTGCATCATTTTGATCTGAATTTCTTTTATTCTATTCATTATTTTGAAGACACGAAAGAGATTTCAAAACCATCAAAGGATCTGTTTAGTGTCAACTACCTTTTTCATAAGCTCTTTCGGCCTTCTTTTAGATCGGCTACTAGTAGTGATATGTCATTTTTTTAATCAGTATATTACTCTCAAATCTAAAACGAAAGGATTGGTAAAAATTAAATTCACATTCAGCAGAGAACATCATTATCTTTGTGAGTTTGGAAATTGAGGGGGAATACTTCTATTAAAGATGATGGAGTATATTGACCACATTGTAAAAGTTCTTGCGTAAGGGATTTTGCAAAGTGTAGCGTCTTAAAGGAATACACAACAAATATGTGAATTTTCGATTCCTTGTGACCCCATCAATTTTGGTATTATTTTAAAGTGACACTCTTATTCAAAATCTAAATATATACATGTATATCAAACATACATTTTGACTAATAAACCTTTAACTTCTTACTAAATAATGCATTTATGGAAAATACTAATTACTGATAACAAGATTGTAACCGTGTATTTAATAGCTGAAAATGCAAAAATATTAAATGATTGGTAAATGCTCAAAGTTTTACTGTGATCTACTATAGTCTCATAAGGTAGACATTCCGTGTTTTATGCACATTTCTTTCAAATTACACTCGGTATCCTTCATAAGAACCATTGTTTTCGATATTTATTCATCCTTTTTGGAAAATTAAAACAATAACATTTAATGTGGTAGGAACTTATGTTGAAGTACGAGTGCATCTTTAAAAGTGTGTTTATGCTGAAAATGTAAACAAGGCAGAACATAGCACACAAAACAAGCCTTGAACATTTCAAAATATGAGTTAGGACCATTTTTAACTCCGATTACAATTGGAAAATAGATAAAACTAAAATAGCTATATGTTTGATGAAGTTTGGTTCCGCTATGTTACAACAGCTACATATTAGTTATCAGCAAGTCATACCCCTTCAAATGACACCAGAATTACATGGAGGCACCAGACATGAAAATTTAACATTATGGATAATGGAGCTCATTTGTGGGTCGAGTTCCTTAATTATATCAGACTACGAAATAGTTAGATGACATGAAGTAATATTTTAATGATTAAGAATGGGTCCAGTCTGCGTAGCGAACGGGCCCCTCTTAATCATTAAAATATTACTTCAGGTCATCTAACTGTCTTAATATACAACCTCATTGGCTTACACATTGTCAACGCAACACATGACGCGGGGATTGTGTATCGGATGAGTGACAGTAGGCGGATCTTTAAACAACCGCAAAAAGTTCTTAATTATTAAGCCTTGTAATTAATGATTGCCTGTCTGCCCAAAGTATTTTGGGGCTGAAAATATAGGTTGTTTTCTAAATTTGCTTTGTTTTTAGATGCGACAACTTCTGCGTTTGCTGCGCACAACCTTGCCCATACTTCTTTCACGACACTGGTATTCCAGTCGACGTTTTTAAACGAGGGATCAGACTACAACAACTCTACCGGTATTTTTACTTGCCGGATACCGGGCATCTACTTCTTTGCCGTAACGTTGACAAAAATTAGGGGAAGTGGAGTGGACTTTGTGAGGTTTTTTATTCAATTTCCAGGTGATCAATTACTCATGCAGGTGGATCCCTATGATGACCCGAAAACTGATTATGGCAGCTACATTATTTCGTCATCAACGACTCTTAAACTTAAACAATCTGACACAGTTCGAATCGGTGGGGGATCAGAAGCAAACAAATTCGTTCCTACTACAGCATCATTTACCGGGTTTCTTGTAAGAGCTGATGCTGACTAAAATCATTGAATTTGAATTGACATTGGCAGACATTTGAATCCTTCATTTTTTAATAGACTTTTACACAATAAACTGTCAGACAAATAGCAGTGTAATTTTAATAACCAATATCTAACATGATGTATTATGTTAAAGTAATCCAAATAAAAGGAATGAATTTACACAAGGAATTATAAACCAGCTTGTCGAGGTTCTGATTTGTGCCTGAGTAGCATAAGAACACCTTAGTCCAACTTGGTGTACCTATTTACATTTGTATGTGTCCATGAATGGTAATTTCGCTGAGTACAGAGTTCAGCCTTATAAGGACTACCAGAATGCGGAAGATTTCTCAATTTTAAGGCGCACAATATAGGTTGATGCAAAAACAAAAATAATGCATTATCATGTATAACTTATATGGCTTAAATGATCAAAACAAAAAGGCATATGATTTGCATACTGAACTAAAAACAGCGATTTTTTGGCTCTTTTAATTGGGGGGGGGGATTTTTGGCCACGTAGGTATTAATTAAAAATATATAAAATTATCTGTACACAAATCATATGCTTTATTTGTTTTGATCATTTCTGGCACGTCAGATTTTTGTCGATAAACTAAACCTGTGTACCTTGGACGTGTTCGTTTATTTTTAATTATATACCCAGCGTAAATCCCTAACAAGTTGTCCTTGATGGAAAAATAAACTGAAATATACTCTATGAAACTATTTTTTGGTGAATTAGTTTGAATCGATCTACGTAATATAAGTGAACATATGTTGGGTTTTTTATCTCGTTAAAATGGCTTGCGTATCTCGTTAACACAACTTAGTATTCGTTTAAACGACAAACATATCTCGTCAAAACGACTTCGTAACTTGTTAAAACGACTCAGTAAAACGTGGAAACGAATAAGAATCTCGTTAAAACGATTTAGTAACTAGAACAAGTATCATGTATTGTTGTCTGAATTGTTAGAATATCATTTTATGAAAGGCCTTCTTGAAATTATTTTGTATTGAGATCATCACTTGACTTAGCCATGTTAACAATGTCGTAAATTCGAGTGATATTATAACGCGATTCTGAATTGTCAATATGTCGTTTTAACGAGACACATAAGTCGTATTTACGACATGCGAAAATCGTTTAAATGAGATACTAAGTCGTTTAAAGACATAAGTTATCCGTTGTAACGAGACGAGAAAATAACTCGTTTTAACGAGATACGTTAGTCGTTGTAACGAGACGAGATAATAACTCGTTTTAACGAGATAAGTTAGCCGTTGTAACGAGACGAGAAAATAACTCGTTTTAACGAGATACGTTAGTCGTTGTAACGAAATGAGATACTAAGTCGTTTCAGGGAGATAAGTTAGCCGTTGTTAAGTTACGAGTCGAATAACTTGGTCGTTTGAACGAGTTACTAAGTCTTTTAAAGAAGATACGTTAAGTGTTATAACGAAACGATATACTAAGTAGTTCAAACGAGATACGTAAGTCGGGTTAAAACGATATAAAATAACATGTATCTCACCTCTATACAATCGTAAGTTCCTTATTGTACCTAAAGAACTTTTCCCCTGTCTTTGTATAACATGCGGGGGGTATTATTGCCATGACTTCAGTATATTTAAAGTGGTACCGATTGCCATGAAAGATGTTGAGCGATCGTCATTTTTAATGATTTAAGAATTAAAAATATATTTTATTTACTCGAGCATGTCTTGTCGCATTCGAATCTGATCGGCCATTGTCCATAAAAAAATAGGATGTATATGGACGGTTTACAATGTCAGAACTCTTTGCATTTAAGTACGCTGGAAATAGACACGTAGTGATTTCAATGAAGCAGCTAAACTTAATGACTCTACTCTTGGGAATCTCAATTATTAATGCAAAAATACACTTCACTGGCAATAAATTTAAACTTGGCCGAGGTGCTCCGAATGGTGTTGTCGAAAGGTTGCGTTGGTTAAAATGAATGAACAACTGATTTGAAAGACGAAATATGCTTACTTAACTGAACTATTGATATTTTAATGTGGGCTGCAGGGACATAATTGTATTTAGCTGCACAAGGATGAAAAGCCAGGCCCCATTTTAAAAAAATACTTAATACATTAAGTCACATCTCAATCTCATTCTCAACTCTATCACCACAAAACTTGAAAAATATTAAAACTCGTACATGTTTTTGACACCTTTTAATAAATACCCGAGGATATTTTTGCTCTAGTCTTCCCTGAAAAGTCTACAAAAGAATTTTAATAAGACATTCTACGAGAAAATACGTTTGAAAAAAGAGTAAAGTCATGCAAGAATTTAAATCATACTATGCTCTTATGATATAAAATGTAATGAGATTGAGACTAAACTTGAGTATTTTTGCGATATTTGCGCCTCGGGAAAGACGAAAATACAGTTTACAAGAAACACCTTTCAAAAATGTTTTGAAATCCCGCTTCTGAACGGTCAGCGAAAACGGAGGAGTGCTTTTATGAGTTTGACCGGTTTTCGACGACTCTTTTCGTCCCCGTCTGTTTATTTTTTTCTTCCAGCGTCACAATACAGTTTGAACATGTCGCCCCATAAACTAAAGTGGAAATGAACTGGTTATAAACAAATATAGGATTACCGCACACAGCCGTTATTGGTTTTAATCAAGTGAATTGGTAGATTTAAACAGAGGCTGGATAGGTAGAAAAATAAAATCGCGAACACAAGGCTGGCTCAAGTGTAAGTATAATACATTTGCCAAAATAAAATGGTAACACTACTAAATAATATATTTGATAACATGTCAAATGTCGAACAATATTATCAACCCTTAATAGTGTTGATAAAATGGCCAAAATGGTCTCCCCTACCACCATTGATATACTATATATAGAGATGTACCTTAACGAACGGAAAAACGTGTATGCTGCGTACGTCGACAACTCTAAGTGTTTTGACAGGATATATAGGGATGGACTCTGGTTTAAGTTGATTAAGGAGGGAATAGACGGTAAAATATTAAAGATTGTCCGGTCTATGTACAGCCTGGTCAAATCGTGCATAAAACACACAAATAACCTCTCGGAATTCTTTGACAGTGGAGTAGGCCTTTTCCAGGGGGAGATAACCTCGCCGATAATGTTTTGCCTATTCGTAAATGACATCGAGATACAGATGCAACAGAATATTAACGCAGGACTTACGCTAGATGAACTGACAATTTTTCTCATTATGTTTGCAGACGATTGTGTCTTATTAAGTGAAACTGCAGAAGGATTACAATGCCATTTAGACTGCTTAAGGGATTACTGCGATAAATAGAGGCTTAAAGTAAATGTTGACAAAACAAAGATCATGATCTTTAAACGAGGTGGTCGAGGTCGAAATAATACTGACTTTGTGTATAACGGTGAACTGATTAAGATTGTTGGCACTTTTTGCTACCTAGGAATTAATATTAGCTCAAACGGTAAATTTCGAAAAGGAATAGACGCTATAGCTAATAAAGCGATAAAATCGGTGATGTCACTTAAAAGCATTACGGCTGGAGGTTATATACCAGTCAATATACATTTTGATTTATTTGATGCATATGTATTGCCTGTACTTGAATACTGCTCTGAATTGTGGGGGTTTGCCACGGCTGACAATCTTGAACGTATTCACAGAAAATATTTAAAGCAGATACTTAATGTTAAAATTACAACCAATAATCTTTCATTGTATGGAGAAACTGGTCGTTTCCCTTTGATGATACATAGGAAATTGAGAATTGTTAAATATTGGTTTAAACTGATGAATAGTTACAACACTAATTGTATATTATATGCAACATATTGTAAATTAATGAATGATTGTGTTAAAGGGCGAACGAACTGGTTGAGTAATGTGAGACTGCTGTTACAATCAACGGGTTTCAATGAGATATGGCTATATAGAGATTCTGTTGTTAATATACCATGTTTTATAAACCAATTCAAATTGAGACTTAATGATATTTATGTTTCGCAGTGGTTAGAAGGTTTAAATAATTCATCAAGTCTTGTGTTATTTAGTGCTATGAAAACAACATTTGCAATGTCTCCATATTTATGTTTAGTTGACAATGTAAAACACAGACATGCTTTCAAGACTTTCATCACACAGACTCAGGATCGAGGACGGACGTTACCGAAATATACCAAGAAATGAGAGGAAATGTGAACTCTGTACCTCTAATGACATTGAGGACGAATACCACTTTGTGTTAATATGTGACAAATATGTACACTTACGGGAACAATATATACCGCGCTTTTATTTTAATAGACCAAGTGTGTATAAACTTGTGCAACTATTGAACACTACCAAGAAGACTTTGCTACACAGATTAGCGATATTTATTCTTAAAGCAAATGAACATAGAGATGCTTATTTAAACGTTCCGGGATAAGAAATTTACTCTCATGAAAATTATGTTAAAATATGTACTCTAACTTTGCTAATAGTTGCTCAATTGCTTTTTGTTTACTCCATTTATGTTATCATATGTATTGTATGTGCATGCATTACTAAATATTCCTAATGTTTATGATTATAAGCTGTATATGCTTGTATCTAAATAAATATTCTGTTCTGTTCTATAATAGTGTTTGTATGAAGTTTCGTATATAAGGGTAGTTCTGGTTGTTGTTGTTTTTAATACATGTTCAAGTCTTGTAGTAATCATAGGAAATAAACTTGTTAAAATATTTACTTTTTGAGGATTCGACACGTTGATTGCCATGTGGTTGTCTAGGGCCTTAATGTTTATATGTTTATATGTTATAAGGCCTGAGATCAGATTGCAGAAGTAAAAAATAACTTGACGATTTCATAACCGCAATTTTGTGGGTAATCGCATTCTCGTCATCCCCCACCCCCTGAAAACTCGAAATGGTTGGAATTAGCAAGCATTTTTATATGAACTAAACATTCATCTAAGTAGGGTTTATTTGTCATTAAGGATATTGTTCAACATATTGAATGCTATAACCGGATGGTCATGTGCAAACATCGTAGTCAAATCCGTCTCCAAAGCAATGGGTACCATCCTTAGACGGGTACGGAGTGTCGCAGTAACGATCCCTTCTATTAAGACCAACACCACTTATCACGCGGCATAAGCCCCATTCACAACCGCCCTAACTACCATACACTGAATATTTATAGAATACCTCTGGTTTTATCTTTTCTAGTAATGATTTTACGTGACCAACATTAAAGTATATTTTAATGATTTATTGATCTATGTTTTGTATATTTATAAAATCATATTCGTTTTTGACTGCGTGTATATGTTATAAACAACCATTTGTATCCTACATCATATCTGGACAAGGGTTCAATAAGGACGTTTCTTGCACATAATTAAAGCGTATGGTTTAAGACGCACACGAACAGTGTCATGCTTCCAAAAACCATCATTGTTCAAGCAAGAAACGGAATCTATGGTATATACTGGCAATATAGACAATCATTTGAAATGGCGGCAAAATAAACAACGCTTAAAAAACATGCTTTTTCACAAAACAGCGTAGAAGAAATGATTATAAACAATGGGCAAACTGTTGCTTTTCCTCCATTGTATGAAAACACATGAATTTCAGAAGTTATTTATAACATTTTCCACGACTCTGAGTTTGACCAAAACTTCATTGCGGGAAATTGTGTATTTTATAAATAGCATACCGGTATTTTGACACATTTACTTATTTCTATACACGAGATAGACAAAACCATCCTTCAAACTCTACCAGTGTTCTTGAACTTAATCAGAATAGACACACGAATGTACTGTCTAAGTAAATTGTGAACGTATTAGTTACAATGCACTGAGCCATAACTGAACGAATTTGTGCAAACATGCATAACAACAAAAGGTTTAAAGCTAAAACTGCACTTAAACAAAATACTGAAAGCGTTGCTAATAAAAAGGATTTTGGCGTAGAACTGGCGGGGTAGTATGGACATTGCATCAAAAACTATACTCCCAGAAATGGATGGACATGTTACACCATTATTTGCCTGGGTCATATGAATGAGCTTACCTTAGTTTGTAATCAGTTTAGGTAAACAAATTGAAAAGATTGATAAAGAACTAAGATAACTATTAATTGATTCATTAAATATTTCAAAAGTAGTAAATCAAAACTCAAAGTGTGTACACATGTGGAGGTTTTGAGCCTCATTCGATTTAAAGCCAAGTTTGATGTCATACATTTTTTATTAAAGTTACTGCTCACACAACCCGAGTGATGTAACAGTAACTACAACCACAACCCGAGTGATGTAACAGTTACTACAACCACAACCCGAGTGATGTAACAGTTACTACAACCACAACCCGAGTGATGTAACAGTTACTACAACCACAACCCGAGTGATGTAACAGTTACTACAACCACAACCCGAGTGATGTAACAGTTACTACAACCACAACCCGAGTGATGTAATAGTTACTACAACCACAACCCGAGTGATGTAACAGTTACTACAACCACAACCCGAGTGATGTAACAGTTACTACAACCATAACCCGAGTGATGTAACAGTTACAACAGCCACAACCCGAGTCTTTGAAATACATGATACACGAGCGCTTCAGCGCGAGAGTATAAGATTCAATCACGAGGTTAGTGGATGAAGTAATTGTTTCGTACAGATTGTCAAGGACAACGTTCAAAAACTAGAGTGAAAAATACGTTGTAAGTTATCCGCATTCTAGTTACTGAACGGTAAGCTCCGCCTTCTTGTTATCGTTCCGGTATGGTACAAACAGGGTATAAACATTCTTATGTATTTGAAATACATATCTGAAATAGTTCATTCTGCGCTGAAAATGTTGAGTGCAACCTCAAACATGGAGTATGTCTACAATGAGATCAGATGTCACAAGTCGGCGCGATAAAAGATTGGAGAAAAAAACGTGCACGTAGATCGCCCAAAAGTTGTTATTTACTTCGATTATAACATGTTAAGTATACATATGTTCGAAAGACATTATTTTTGATTAAAGCTGCTCGCCAAGGAAGATTACTGCGTAGGAGATTGAGAAACTTATAGGAAGTTGTTATATTACCATGTAACCTTATTTCCTACAATTATAACAGCTTAAGTACATATATGTTCAAAAGACATTATTGTTGATTATGCTGTAACAGTTGTATATGGTTTAGTGAACACACTTGACTGTTTTAAGAAAAATGAACGGGGATAATAAACTATACATTATGAGAAATGGTCTGGATTTTTAGTCTTTTGAATGGCATTTGCAAAACAAACAATTTAGCTTAATGTTAGTTTTTCAAAAAAAACAATGTCAGTGCTCGCCAAGAACGATTACTGCGAAGGAGATTGAGAAACATAAAGAAAATTGTTATAGTACCATGTAACCTTATTTACTTCAATTATAACATGTAATGTACACATATGTTCGAAAGATATTATTGTTGATAATACTGTAACACTAGCATTTGTTTTTGTAAACATACTTGACTGTTATGAGTAAATTGAATGAACTGTGATAAAAAGACTATACAGTATAAGGAACTAATCTGGAAAAAAATGAATGGCTTTTACAAAGAAAAAAACAATTTAGCTTAACGTTAGCTTTTAGAAACTCCCTGTGTCGCTGCCCGCCAAGGGAGATTACTGAGATACATAACAGAAATTGTAATGGTACCGTGTAACCTTCATCTATTCGGGGAAATGTTGTTATTCACAATCCATTTCTGTCCAAGGCTTTTCTGTGCACAGACGTCAATAATATTGCATTGGTAGACCGTGAATAGATGAGCAACTGTCTAAAAAGTTCGACGAGATTCTCCAATAATCAATGCAATAATCAATATTTGAGTCGAACATTTCAGCGGTATAATAAATTTGGCTGTTACAAATTCAAATACATGAAAAAAATCGTTATTAACAAAACCAATGCCGGGTAAAAGAACGGTAACGAAATCTGTGAACGAATGGCATACGACCATTCCCAAATAACAAAAGTAAGCATATGTGTTTCTAACTGTTTTACATCCACTGTCGTGTTGTTACATAACAATTCACAAACATTTAATAATGGATTTCCAGTGGTATTTTCTTTGTAATACAATTATATCTCGTTATCAAAACGGCTAAAATTGTCTATATATGATGAAACAAAAATGATAAATTCAACCCAACTAATGTTAATTTTGTGAAAGTGTTTTTGCTGATGACAAACCTGGTAAAACACTATCGTTTTGTGTTCCACATCTCCAAATTGCCAAGGAGGGCAATGGGGAAGTCAAGCTGATAAGAGGTGATCAATCAGATAGTTACAATTTAAAAATATATGTTAAATGTTACTTCTGTTATAAATGGCATTTTCTTGATATGGTAAAGATATAAAATGGTATGAATTATCAGGATCTTGATTCACTCACAATTTGTGTCAGAAACATCTATCATACGTACAGATTAAATGTTAATGTTTAATGTGAACCTCTCAAGTCTTACCGCCAGACTGACCATGACAGAAAGGTCATTCCCTAACAAAACCTGTCCCCAAAGATTTAAACCCTTACTTTTGCAAATCTCCATGTATAGTAATACGAACCATATCAGTATTAAAGGTGGTATTGTCGAGTTTATATGCAAATAAGCGGTCGGGGCATGTACCACTTTATTGAACAACCAATAGAGGATTTCCACCCGATTGTGATATGAATGTTTAAGATGCACTCTAACTTCCAAATAAGATTTACCACAATTAATACAATTGCTTTAATTTACTAAAGAGGATGAATAAATGTCAAAAGCAATGGCTCTTATGAAGGATACCGAGTTTACTTTGAAAGAAAGGGGCAGAAAAACACGGAATTTATACCTTATGAGACGACAGTAGATCTCAGTAAATCTTTTAACACTCACCAATCATTTAATATTTTTGCGTTTACAGCTATTAAATACACGGTTATAATCATGTTATCAGTGATTATAACTGTCCCCAAATGCCTTATTTAGTAAGTAGTAAAAGGTTTATTTCTCAACATTTATATTTGTTATACAAATGTATGTATTGATTTTGAATAAATGTGTCACTTTAAACATTTGAAACGACCATTTGAAGTATATACAACAATAAAAACAAATCATGAGACTCATCATGCACAGAAATAAATGCATGCACTATTTCATGATCGTGATATCTTCAGCAAACATGTTTACGGTGAGATTTTATTTTATTATCATAACATAACTTGCAGTGTGACTGCGGCGGTTATCAAACTCAGTAATGTACACAAATGTTGTTGTTGCTGTGATTGAATCCCTACCTACGGCCAACCAAATTCAGTGACGTTATCCCTTACATTATATCTTTAACAATATACAAGGTTGGCTTCCTAGTTTCCTTGTCCACTATCTAAAAAAATATCAAGGAAAATGACAGAAATTCTTGTCGGTTCTGATTCCTTTATAACCAAAGTATAAAGGAGTTTCATTGGTCCAGGCCATCCTAAGTTACTATCCTTTTCACAGAATGAAACGGAATGAGATCATTACTGTACATGCTACATGCATGTATGATAGATTCCTATATAATTATATCTTCAGTCACATAAGACAGTGGAGAAAGACCGACATACCAATATGATGTCGCCTGTTATTTTCGTCCTTGTGACTCTGTTGATAACCATTTCAGCTGAACCTGGAGGTATGTCTAATCAAGATTTCTGTGTTATATCGCAACGGATTTACTCTCCGTATGATATCATTTCTGATATTGGTGTGTGTTTATTTGTTTCCAATTTGTCGTGTAGACCGTTACAAATAATATTAAATTTAGTTCGGGCAATATACTCTAAATTTACTTTAATGACCTGTGTTTAATGATTCTTTTATTATGTTTTACACCGCAATATGATTTTCTTTCAAGTTGCTTCTTCTGCCATCTTCTTGTTTTCGATGAGTATTTTAATCATATATTACATTTGGTAAAAAATATATGTAATCGTGGCTATTGTCAACTGTTCAAAAATGGTTCCGAAAATATATAAAATTTGAAGTACACATAGGAATAAATTAAAGCATTTCTTTTGTATCAAGAACCTAACCATGAACCGGTGACAGTTCATCTAGAAGATTGGAGTGATAGAAGTGCCAACAACATTCAGGAAACGCTTACAATGAACGTCCGTACAAAAAGCAGAGGAAACGTCATGCTGTCTTTGCGACGAAACCATGACGTCAACACTAACGTGCCTATTACTGTGGAACGGGACTGAACAATACTTCGCCAACATGTCGATGACAAAAGTGTGAATATGAATTTCATTATAATTGTCTTTGAATAGTACAAAAAATGTTTGAATATTATACAGATTAGGTAGACTACCCTCTGTGCTACGACTTCATTGAATGTGTAACGTGAACGCCTACCATGGTAGGACAAACGTCAAACACCCTCAAATTTACTAATACATTATCCTTTGGAATTAGTATTATTATCATTTGGATTAACGGTAATGATTGGCGAGAAGTGTAGATGGAATCAAAGCATTGAAATAACATTTATGCTACATTAATAGCTCATTAAAAGGATGTATTAAAATGCCATTTATGAACAATTTCAGCAGCTAATATTATAAAACATTGTTAAGTTGTCCGAATGGCACCATCGGCTAGTTTGTACATATAAATAATTTGCTCGGTTAACAGTTAGTATGAGATAAGTTTTGTCTAGTCAATACTCATATTGATCCTTAGACGGGTACGGAGTGTCGCAGTAACGATCCCTTCTATTAAGACCAACACCACTTATCACGCGGCATAAGCCCCATTCACAACCGCCCTAACTACCATACACTGAATATTTATAGAATACCTCTGGTTTTATCTTTTCTAGTAATGATTTTACGTGACCAACATTAAAGTATATTTTAATGATTTATTGATCTATGTTTTGTATATTTATAAAATCATATTCGTTTTTGACTGCGTGTATATGTTATAAACAACCATTTGTATCCTACATCATATCTGGACAAGGGTTCAATAAGGACGTTTCTTGCACATAATTAAAGCGTATGGTTTAAGACGCACACGAACAGTGTCATGCTTCCAAAAACCATCATTGTTCAAGCAAGAAACGGAATCTATGGTATATACTGGCAATATAGACAATCATTTGAAATGGCGGCAAAATAAACAACGCTTAAAAAACATGCTTTTTCACAAAACAGCGTAGAAGAAATGATTATAAACAATGGGCAAACTGTTGCTTTTCCTCCATTGTATGAAAACACATGAATTTCAGAAGTTATTTATAACATTTTCCACGACTCTGAGTTTGACCAAAACTTCATTGCGGGAAATTGTGTATTTTATAAATAGCATACCGGTATTTTGACACATTTACTTATTTCTATACAAGAGATAGACAAAACCATCCTTCAAACTCTACCAGTGTTCTTGAACTTAATCAGAATAGACACACGAATGTACTGTCTAAGTAAATTGTGAACGTATTAGTTACAATGCACTGAGCCATAACTGAACGAATTTGTGCAAACATGCATAACAACAAAAGGTTCAAAGCTAAAACTGCACTTAAACAAAATACTGAAAGCGTTGCTAATAAAAAGGATTTTGGCGTAGAACTGGCGGGGTAGTATGGACATTGCATCAAAAACTATACTCCCAGAAATGGATGGACATGTTACACCATTATTTGCCTGGGTCATATGAATGAGCTTACCTTAGTTTGTAATCAGTTTAGGTAAACAAATTGAAAAGATTGATAAAGAACTAAGATAACTATTAATTGATTCATTAAATATTTCAAAAGTAGTAAATCAAAACTCAAAGTGTGTACACATGTGGAGGTTTTGAGCCTCATTCGATTTAAAGCCAAGTTTGATGTCATACATTTTTTATTAAAGTTACTGCTCACACAACCCGAGTGATGTAACAGTAACTACAACCACAACCCGAGTGATGTAACAGTTACTACAACCACAACCCGAGTGATGTAACAGTTACTACAACCACAACCCGAGTGATGTAACAGTTACTACAACCACAACCCGAGTGATGTAACAGTTACTACAACCACAACCCGAGTGATGTAACAGTTACTACAACCACAACCCGAGTGATGTAATAGTTACTACAACCACAACCCGAGTGATGTAACAGTTACTACAACCACAACCCGAGTGATGTAACAGTTACTACAACCATAACCCGAGTGATGTAACAGTTACAACAGCCACAACCCGAGTCTTTGAAATACATGATACACGAGCGCTTCAGCGCGAGAGTATAAGATTCAATCACGAGGTTAGTGGATGAAGTAATTGTTTCGTACAGATTGTCAAGGACAACGTTCAAAAACTAGAGTGAAAAATACGTTGTAAGTTATCCGCATTCTAGTTAAACAGGGTATAAACATTCTTATGTATTTGAAATACATATCTGAAATAGTTCATTCTGCGCTGAAAATGTTGAGTGCAACCTCAAACATGGAGTATGTCTACAATGAGATCAGATGTCACAAGTCGGCGCGATAAAAGATTGGAGAAAAAAACGTGCACGTAGATCGCCCAAAAGTTGTTATTTACTTCGATTATAACATGTTAAGTATACATATGTTCGAAAGACATTATTTTTGATTAAAGCTGCTCGCCAAGGAAGATTACTGCGTAGGAGATTGAGAAACTTATAGGAAGTTGTTATATTACCATGTAACCTTATTTCCTACAATTATAACAGCTTAAGTACATATATGTTCAAAAGACATTATTGTTGATTATGCTGTAACAGTTGTATATGGTTTAGTGAACACACTTGACTGTTTTAAGAAAAATGAACGGGGATAATAAACTATACATTATGAGAAATGGTCTGGATTTTTAGTCTTTTGAATGGCATTTGCAAAACAAACAATTTAGCTTAATGTTAGTTTTTCAAAAAAAACAATGTCAGTGCTCGCCAAGAACGATTACTGCGAAGGAGATTGAGAAACATAAAGAAAATTGTTATAGTACCATGTAACCTTATTTACTTCAATTATAACATGTAATGTACACATATGTTCGAAAGATATTATTGTTGATAATACTGTAACACTAGCATTTGTTTTTGTAAACATACTTGACTGTTATGAGTAAATTGAATGAACTGTGATAAAAAGACTATACAGTATAAGGAACTAATCTGGAAAAAAATGAATGGCTTTTACAAAGAAAAAAACAATTTAGCTTAACGTTAGCTTTTAGAAACTCCCTGTGTCGCTGCCCGCCAAGGGAGATTACTGAGATACATAACAGAAATTGTAATGGTACCGTGTAACCTTCATCTATTCGGGGAAATGTTGTTATTCACAATCCATTTCTGTCCAAGGCTTTTCTGTGCACAGACGTCAATAATATTGCATTGGTAGACCGTGAATAGATGAGCAACTGTCTAAAAAGTTCGACGAGATTCTCCAATAATCAATGCAATAATCAATATTTGAGTCGAACATTTCAGCGGTATAATAAATTTGGCTGTTACAAATTCAAATACATGAAAAAAATCGTTATTAACAAAACCAATGCCGGGTAAAAGAACGGTAACGAAATCTGTGAACGAATGGCATACGACCATTCCCAAATAACAAAAGTAAGCATATGTGTTTCTAACTGTTTTACATCCACTGTCGTGTTGTTACATAACAATTCACAAACATTTAATAATGGATTTCCAGTGGTATTTTCTTTGTAATACAATTATATCTCGTTATCAAAACGGCTAAAATTGTCTATATATGATGAAACAAAAATGATAAATTCAACCCAACTAATGTTAATTTTGTGAAAGTGTTTTTGCTGATGACAAACCTGGTAAAACACTATCGTTTTGTGTTCCACATCTCCAAATTGCCAAGGAGGGCAATGGGGAAGTCAAGCTGATAAGAGGTGATCAATCAGATAGTTACAATTTAAAAATATATGTTAAATGTTACTTCTGTTATAAATGGCATTTTCTTGATATGGTAAAGATATAAAATGGTATGAATTATCAGGATCTTGATTCACTCACAATTTGTGTCAGAAACATCTATCATACGTACAGATTAAATGTTAATGTTTAATGTGAACCTCTCAAGTCTTACCGCCAGACTGACCATGACAGAAAGGTCATTCCCTAACAAAACCTGTCCCCAAAGATTTAAACCCTTACTTTTGCAAATCTCCATGTATAGTAATACGAACCATATCAGTATTAAAGGTGGTATTGTCGAGTTTATATGCAAATAAGCGGTCGGGGCATGTACCACTTTATTGAACAACCAATAGAGGATTTCCACCCGATTGTGATATGAATGTTTAAGATGCACTCTAACTTCCAAATAAGATTTACCACAATTAATACAATTGCTTTAATTTACTAAAGAGGATGAATAAATGTCAAAAGCAATGGCTCTTATGAAGGATACCGAGTTTACTTTGAAAGAAAGGGGCAGAAAAACACGGAATTTATACCTTATGAGACGACAGTAGATCTCAGTAAATCTTTTAACACTCACCAATCATTTAATATTTTTGCGTTTACAGCTATTAAATACACGGTTATAATCATGTTATCAGTGATTATAACTGTCCCCAAATGCCTTATTTAGTAAGTAGTAAAAGGTTTATTTCTCAACATTTATATTTGTTATACAAATGTATGTATTGATTTTGAATAAATGTGTCACTTTAAACATTTGAAACGACCATTTGAAGTATATACAACAATAAAAACAAATCATGAGACTCATCATGCACAGAAATAAATGCATGCACTATTTCATGATCGTGATATCTTCAGCAAACATGTTTACGGTGAGATTTTATTTTATTATCATAACATAACTTGCAGTGTGACTGCGGCGGTTATCAAACTCAGTAATGTACACAAATGTTGTTGTTGCTGTGATTGAATCCCTACCTACGGCCAACCAAATTCAGTGACGTTATCCCTTACATTATATCTTTAACAATATACAAGGTTGGCTTCCTAGTTTCCTTGTCCACTATCTAAAAAAATATCAAGGAAAATGACAGAAATTCTTGTCGGTTCTGATTCCTTTATAACCAAAGTATAAAGGAGTTTCATTGGTCCAGGCCATCCTAAGTTACTATCCTTTTCACAGAATGAAACGGAATGAGATCATTACTGTACATGCTACATGCATGTATGATAGATTCCTATATAATTATATCTTCAGTCACATAAGACAGTGGAGAAAGACCGACATACCAATATGATGTCGCCTGTTATTTTCGTCCTTGTGACTCTGTTGATAACCATTTCAGCTGAACCTGGAGGTATGTCTAATCAAGATTTCTGTGTTATATCGCAACGGATTTACTCTCCGTATGATATCATTTCTGATATTGGTGTGTGTTTATTTGTTTCCAATTTGTCGTGTAGACCGTTACAAATAATATTAAATTTAGTTCGGGCAATATACTCTAAATTTACTTTAATGACCTGTGTTTAATGATTCTTTTATTATGTTTTACACCGCAATATGATTTTCTTTCAAGTTGCTTCTTCTGCCATCTTCTTGTTTTCGATGAGTATTTTAATCATATATTACATTTGGTAAAAAATATATGTAATCGTGGCTATTGTCAACTGTTCAAAAATGGTTCCGAAAATATATAAAATTTGAAGTACACATAGGAATAAATTAAAGCATTTCTTTTGTATCAAGAACCTAACCATGAACCGGTGACAGTTCATCTAGAAGATTGGAGTGATAGAAGTGCCAACAACATTCAGGAAACGCTTACAATGAACGTCCGTACAAAAAGCAGAGGAAACGTCATGCTGTCTTTGCGACGAAACCATGACGTCAACACTAACGTGCCTATTACTGTGGAACGGGACTGAACAATACTTCGCCAACATGTCGATGACAAAAGTGTGAATATGAATTTCATTATAATTGTCTTTGAATAGTACAAAAAATGTTTGAATATTATACAGATTAGGTAGACTACCCTCTGTGCTACGACTTCATTGAATGTGTAACGTGAACGCCTACCATGGTAGGACAAACGTCAAACACCCTCAAATCTACTAATACATTATCCTTTGGAATTAGTATTATTATCATTTGGATTAACGGTAATGATTGGCGAGAAGTGTAGATGGAATCAAAGCATTGAAATAACATTTATGCTACATTAATAGCTCATTAAAAGGATGTATTAAAATGCCATTTATGAACAATTTCAGCAGCTAATATTATAAAACATTGTTAAGTTGTCCGAATGGCACCATCGGCTAGTTTGTACATATAAATAATTTGCTCGGTTAACAGTTAGTATGAGATAAGTTTTGTCTAGTCAATACTCATATTGGTTAACATAACAAACAAAGGTAAAAACCAGTTTTATACAGAACACAAAAAAGAACATTTTAACTTGAAGACATGTTGTGTCATGTATAGATTATTTTCATCAGCGTTGAATGTGTTGATTGCAGGACACTGTCTTCTACCAGTCAATGTCTCCATTTGCCTCGATCATGATAGTCAAGCCGACAACAAATTTAACAGAAGTCGTAAGTATTATTATTTTCGTTCTTCTGGTTATGGTGTAATAGCAAGCACAGGGACAGGCTGAGTGGCATAACTCTTCTAAATCAACTTATCAACAAAGGTTTACAGGGGTTACGCTATATAACGGTCGTAGAAACCTCAAATCATAGTGCGGTGAGGATAAGTGCGAGATGTTATTTGAATAAGACCAAAATACCCAAACTGTTATCTGTGTATCCTGTATGCACTATGTAAACATATTGGTTTTGATAAAGAGGAAAATGTGCATTATTTTTTTAGTTTTTGTTTCAAACGGTGTTCTTTGTTCCGGATGTGTTATGGATTATAATAAGTATAAAAAGTATTTTTGATCAAAAGAATATAAGATTGATGGAATTTAACAAAACACGATGATATATATATATATATAAACTGAAAGTGACTTCGTAAATTAAAAAAACACAAATACAATTGGATATCAGAATTAAGAATGATAAAAAGGAGTATTCCTAAACAACTTTTTACAAACTATGGGGGGGGGATGTTGGAATCAACACAGAATTTTTACCTAAGAAATGATTCGGCTATTCTCGAAATACTATACAAAATAAATAAAGACATTCAAGGTACTGAACATAATTTATAATTAAACAATTTAATCTTCAACGACAAAGAAAGAAAAACCAAGCGAAATAAAATTGAACGCAAGTTCAAACAATGCAAATCTAAATTGAAACAAACTGTGGGAATAAATTTGTAGCTTAAATGCAAATCAAATTTGTAGCTCAAGTGCATCTCTTGGTGCACGGCAATTGGCAGTACTAATTAAACATTATTTTCACAGAGCATCGCCTTGTCCTATAAATGAAAGTATCAAGAAATGGGTTATGTAATCTCTGCCATCAGAATAGAGAGACATTAGTTCACGAATCGGGAACAATTTTTAAAAAAAAAATAGCAAAATAGTAAAACTACTGAAATATAATAATGAAAAACAGTACTCAATTGAACTATGATTGTATTGTTTTAGTGGTCGAAAATTATCAAAAAAAACATATTAATACAATTATTTAAACAGAGAAATGAATGTAAACTTAATGGGGCAATAGGATTATCAGATGAAGCTTTGTTCAAAAATATAATGGGGAATATAAGAATATTGTACATTCACAATATGTCATGTGAAATATCAAAGATTTAGGAATATATTTAATGAAGAATGCAAAGATTTGGTGCATTCATGATAATTCATGTGAATCATCAAAGATAAAAGTGTTTATTTAAGAATAGGATGAGGAAAAGGATGCGTGTAGAAGTTATTTCTTCAATGAAAGAATTATTTTGAAATACTCATAAAATGCATGTTTAAAGGCCCAGTTTCACTAAGCGTTAAGTATTTAGAAAAATAAATAAATAGAAGTGATTTTATAACTATAATAAAGTTTCAGATCATGTTTGATAAAACCCTAAGGTTCACGCGATCAAACAGAAATGCAAGGGTAACAAGGGTATCACTAACTTGAACACTGACTCACTATATGCTAATGAGGTTTAAAAAGGTTGGCGGACCATAATGCTGTGCAAACAGTAGGTAAGCAGTTGCGGTACTCTTTTTGAGGTTTTAGACTGAAGAATTAATATATGAAAATAACAGTGTAAGTTTGATTATTTGTTTAAAAGAATATTTAAACATTCGGCATTAATAAAGTCACATTATATGCAAATTTCGTAATGACGTTGTGCGCTCTATATGTAGATTATACTTGCGGTTTTGTGGCATGTTTGTTATTGCAACAAATGTTTATATCAAACTTGATGTTGAAGGTTCGAGTCTACATCAATGCCTTCAAAATTGTCGTTTTCGTTCCCAAGTTGATGGCAACGACTAGTACCTATACTCTATAAAGTCTTTTTACCAGTGTTTTTGTTTTAGAAAACTCAACAATGGTTAAAAGAATCAAATACTAATATCCCTTCAATTATCCTGAAAGAGAGAAAATATCAAATGAAATTTAAAAAAAAAATACATAAAATGCTGAATAGCCAACCAACTAAGCTTGTATATTGATGACATTCTGTAAATATTTAAATATCGTTTAGTGCTTGAAAAATATTAATGTATTAAATTTACATGTAGATCTACATTCTCCGTGTTAAATGTTTGTGAAGTTTCATATAACAATTTAGAGTCATTATTCACAAAGCGGATTCCATTAGAATTCTTGCATGGGAAACGAAAATAACATGTAAAACTCTACACAAAGTAAACACAACGTTATAAATTCGTACCACATGTAAATTAATAAATTCGTAGCACATAAAAATTAACATTCAAGATTCATTCAAGATTTATTTAGATCATGGGTTATTACAACCATGTGATCAGAACAATAACGCTTTAACAAACAATTAATTAAACATATATATATAAACAAAGTGGACATATATTACATACAGTTTCCTATAATAGGAAATACTAAGACAAATAAGTCGTATTGTTTTTAAAGGAGAATGACTATTTGACATTAGATAAAAGGGATTTACAAAATATAGCCAGTTTAATAAGTTCTTTTTTGTTTTTACTGTTCATTAATTGATCTAACTTAATACAATTAGAGTTACGACAAAAGTACAATTTAATATTTTTCTTTCTATCGTCTGAAAAATGTTGACATTCAAACAAGTAATGAAATTCATCACCTAAACTATTACTACTACACAAATGACATGTTCTACAAAATCTCTCAACATTTTGACCACGCCCTACTTCAATAGGAAATTTGTGATTCATAATTCTAAATTTAAGCAAATACAATGAAAGATTCTTGGGTAGTATATCAATATAGCTTTCAAACCCAAAATCTTTTTTGTATACTTTATACATTTGACATTTTGGTGAATTTGAAACAATAATATACCAATTTTGAATAAATTGGTCAGATAATCTGTTTTTAACCATATTTTTAAAAACAATAACACTATTAACCTGTTGCAAATCAAAGTACATACTTAATCCTAAATCATTTAAAGAATTCTTAACAAAGGAAAGCCATGGCAACTTTAAGCCAGGGGTAACATCATTGTGCAAAGAATATGCAGTATTATACAATAAATGACTAATTTTGCTGCTGCTCACATCAGCAGAATTTACTATTTTACTCCAAAAGGTCAAAAGCCTAGTTTTAGCTTGTATAGAAATTGGTTTTAAACCAAGTTCACCATAAATCATACAATTAGGGGTACACTGTTTTAAATTTAAAATGAGTTTACAATATTTTAACTGAAATTGGTCTAATATCTTAAGATCCTCCATAGCCCATACCTCTGAACCATATAATGATATTGGTACAATCATTGAATTAAACAAATACAATTGTAAAGAGAAAGCTAAGTTAAGTTTACGAGATTTCTTTATAAGTGCAAACATTGCTTTACGAGCTTGATCTACCAAAAGTTTTTTAGTTTTAGTAAATTTACCATTGTAGCTAAACATAACACCAAGATACACAAACTCATCAACAATATCTACTTTAGCGCCATCATAGTAGAAATCCTGTTCTTTCAGTAATGTTCTTTTAGACTTGCAAAAAACAATAACTTTAGTTTTACTAGGATTAACTTTTAAATCCCACATATTACAATATTCTAGCATGGCATTCAATGCCGCTTGCAAGTCGGCGTGAGATTCGGCGAGAATAACTGTGTCATCAGCATAAAGTAATATATAAAGACGTAGGTAAACATCTACATCATCATCACTTAAACATTCAAAGGTACTTTTAGAAAAGGTTTCAAGCCCTTCAAACCTACTTGACATAAACTGAGTCAAATCATTAAGAAACAGAGAAAATAGTATCGGGGAAAGGTTCTCACCTTGCCTAACACCAGCTTGACTACTAAAAAACTCTGATAATGAATTACCAACTTTAACACATGACTTAGCAATATCATACATACTATTAATTATCTTAATACATTTACCATCTATATTATTTTCTAAGAGTTTATGCCACAAAGCTATTCTATTAACACTATCAAATGCTTTCTTATAATCAATAAAGGCACAGTAAAGTTTTCTACCTTTCATTAAATAAAAATCAATCAAGATTTTCAAAGAAAAAACATGATCAATGGTACTATAATTTTTCCTGAAGCCAGCTTGCTCCTCACAGAGTAAATTGTGGTTAACCAGGAAAGAGTTTAATCTGTTATTTAGGACAGTCGTAAATAATTTTCCCATGCAACTTAAAATTGTAATGCCTCTATAATTATCCGGGTCATTGATGCTACCCTTGTTTTTATAAATTGGGAAAATGATGCCTCTACTCCAAACCTCTGGAAATACTCCAGAATCAAAAAATGAAATTAAATATTTGCAAACAAGTAATAAGAAAGACTCACTTCCATTATACTTAAGATATTCGTTTAAAATATTATCAAATGAAGAAGGACATTTATTGTTTTTCAAGCTGTGTACCGCTTTTCTAATTTCATCAATACTAAATACCATGTTTAATTCCTCATTATTGCCCGGGATAGAATCAAAATCAATTTCTGAATACATATCCGCATCATTGGTTGACGAAGTTTGATTTAACTTGACAAAGTGTTCATAAAATACATCTTTAGAAATGCTAGACAAGGTTTTCTTCTTTTCATCGCAATATTTATTTAATAATCCCCAAAAAGCTTTGGGATCAGAATTACGAAGACTTTTTAACTTTTTATTTACATTCCCTTTGAAAGTAATAATTTTCTTATTCATTAATTTCTTATAAGACTTACTATTGTTAGCTAAGGAAGCAAAATTTTCATTTGTTCTATTAAATCTGTACTTATTTTTACTTTTAATATAATTAGCTCTAGCAACTTTACAATCATTATCATACCATTCTCTCTTAAAGTGTTTACAAACAGGTGTTTTATTAACAATTTTCTTTTCTAACAACAATTGAGATTTATCAGCAGCATTAGTTAAAATATTAGAAACACTATTTGTCAAATGATTAACAACATCAACAGTATACTGTTTACTAATACATAAGCTATCTATTTCATCTGCCAAAGCAGTGATCTTTAACTCATCAATGTGACTTACAAATTGATTTTTTGCATTATTATCCCATATTGGTCTTATTACAACATCATCAGTGGAATCAACAACATTTTTAACATGGTCAGAACTTAAATTTAATGACATATTAATACTAATACTAAATTCTACACAAGAGTGAACATCAGAAAACAATGGATCATGTTCCTGCACCTCAAAATGTACAGTTCTGGGAAATAATTCCGGCGATAACAAAACATAATCTATAAGAGTACTGCTTATACATGTACACTGACCAATATCAATATCTTTGCCTAATCTTCCATTAGCTATGTATATGTTAGCAGACTTACATAGATCTATCAAACGATAACCATAGTTATTTGGAGCATGAGTATCACGTGAACACCTTTCAACTGAAAATCCTAAATCCAATAAATTGGCAATGGAGAGCATATTCCTAGTAGTAACATCTAAGTTTTGAGATGCAATATAAGGATCAATTTCCACAAAATCTAATAGTTTTTTAGTATGAGCATTTAAATCGCCCATTATAGCAAAGTATGCATTATCAAATTCTGAGTAAATATCGACAATATCGCGTTCTAATTTATCAAAAATATCGATAGAACTGTACTTTGAACCTTCAGGTGGTATATAAACTGTACCAACAATTACATCACTGGAAATGAATTTAAACCAGAGGCAATTTTCATTGCTACAATCAAGAATTTTATTTTGATCAGCCAAATCCTTCTTAATAAAAATTCCTACACCTCCAGATTTTCTTATAAACTTTCCTCTACATATACCTTTAAAAACATAACCATGCAAGACAGGAACATCATAACTATCTAACGAAAGTAGACGAGTTCAAGATAAGGGAAGTAATCCATGAATGAGGCTACACTACACTATATTCATTGCGCTACAGCATTACTGCTCAACAATTATATGTATATCTGAAATATTGCTTTTGTAAGTTTAACCAGAGGGTGCCCCGATCCCTTGTAGTGCATATGTTAAAAGGCACTTAAAGTGACTCGCTCATGGTTTGTAAAATGCACTTTTTAAACAAAAATACCCAAAGCTGGAATGTTTCAGCAAATTTTGATTTTTGCTCAAGTATCGTCTTTAAAGACCACAATTTCATAAGCTTTTATAACGCGATTGAAAATTAAATACGGCTGTAGTGTTGCGTGATTGGTTGATTGACATTAGCATATGCTATAACTGTATTTGTTCTGCAATTTCGATATCATAGAGTAAAATATTGATAAGATTTAAATGTTTTCAGATTCATTACCGGGAAAACTAACTTTTGGTCCAAAAACATGAGCTAGTCACTTCATACGGAGTCTAAAAAGAAAGAAAACATAGTTTTGATAAATATTGCATCGAGTTGCTTTTTAAATCATTAAATTAGTGCTAAAGAAAACTCATTTCGAATCAACCCGAATGACTTTCGATCCCTATAAAATACATTATAAACAACAAAGCATTGGCTTGCATAGATGCATTATATTTACAACGCCAAAAACACACCCGCATCACAGCAGTTCATTACATGATACACACACACAATATTATCAAGTTTTCAATATGTTCAGGTGGGGCATGTTGAGATAGGCAACGACACCTTCCAGTTGCAATTTGACGACGAGCATCATTCCTATACAATACGTAAACTGAAACGTGGACCGAGATGTGGCAGACGTCATCAGTCATTCACGGATTTTCCTGGTTGTGCGTATTTATTCCATGATATGGCTATCGACATAATCATGCGTTTTTGGCCAAATATTAAATTATCTAATGATAATTATTTATTCCAGTATTTTAAAGTGGTATGTTGGTAGCATGGTAAATGTAATAAGTTTTTATATTGGTCATGTCACTCATACTTACGAAATAATGCAGTGGAAATTCAAACAAATTTCTAAATGCAGAAACAAATGACTAAAATTGAAGCACACGTCAAAACAATAGCATAAAAGATTTGGCAATAACCCACGAGTAAAAGGTAATAACTCACATGTAACAAATTATAATTTATGTGTAATCGCATCATTGAATTGTTTTGAAAAATATATTTCTCGTCAAGTGCAGCAGACGTCACCGAACGGATCAAGGAGAAGAAATCTGACCGCCAGCGTAGAGAGGCGGATGATGTGTATGAGATAGAAGTGCTTGCAGTTGTTGACTTCTCCCTCTACCGACAGTAAGTAGGTGTTAATGTGTGACTGCTTGGTTCGTCTCTGCAGTTTCTATTACACCTTTAGATAAATTGTGAAACGCCACGTGTGTGTGTATGTGTAGACGCGAACCAGCTATTACGTGTTACGTGATTTAGGCATTACATATTTTAAGCGTATTAGTGTTTTACTACAAACAAGCACTAGTAAACTCGTGCAAAATCAACGGTAATGACATCCACAAAATCACGAGGTCAAAACGTTTTATGCGTCAGTTGGTCAGCTTAGGGGATATTTCGTAAATATCTTTTAAATCCAACATTTACTTGTGCGGGAAACTACACGTACAAGAAGTCTAAATACAAGTACGTGTGCTTAAAGCCATATTTATTTATTAACATTTCAATGTTCAAAGCAGTTTAGGACCTCGTTTCATGTATACGGTATGGGGTGTCGTTTGTTATACTATCAGACTTGAATAGTTGAATGCGCTGTAATGAGAATAATAAATGATATTATTTACACAAACAAATTTTTACAAAATGTTCGAGTTGTTAAACTTAAAATTGAAATTGCTCACTATTCAATACCCTGTCAGACCTCGTATGTTTAAAGTTCCGTTCCGAATTGTTGACCCCGCACTGTAAAAACATTGAAATCGTGTGGAGCGGTTTAGATTCGAGATAATGATTTATGAATATAATAAATGCGTACTAATTTCTAATCATAGGATATTCCTCTTTAATTTACAGCAATCTGACAGAAACCGGTCTCAATCCATATTGTTACCATAACAATTTGGTATCCATCACTCTGATATTCAATAATTTATGCTAATTTCAAACTGTGTACATTCAAAGGTCACCGCTTCCATTTATCACGACTGACTGTGCATAATACATATTTCTTTTTTTTCCATTCGTCACATAAAGCTGGTTGACAAAAGCAAGCGAGAGGGGAGCCGTCACCCGTATCCAAACAGACCAGGAGGCGAAGAGATTGATCCGGCAATATTACGCTTTGATTATTAATGGGGTAAGAATTACGTGCTTAGGTCTTCAACGTCATGAAATATCCTACTTTGCTTATGAAATTTGTAATATTTACATCTCAACTTCCACTTATTGTTTATTATTGTTTGTATTGTGTCAGCAGGTCCCGTAAAATATAAATCAAAATTTTTAGAAAGTGTTAATTTATTATATTTTAAATGTATATTGTTACCATAAGTGTTTAAATTTTACGTTTAAAGGTAATTTAGAGTAGTTGATCTTTTCCCGCGTTATTGTAACGTCATTTGAAAAAAGACCAGCCCACTTGCGTTCATACCCCGATAATGACATCAACCGCGCAATTCATTCCTTAAGACAATTTTATATACAAATAATGAAACAAGTTGTAGGTTTGCATGATGATTGAAAATTCCCATTCAAACATAAATGGACTTCAAAATGTTCAATTGACCATTTTAATCGAATTTAAAATGAGACCCATTTAATTCTGTTTGAATTTCTATGTTCTTATTTTGAAAAGTAGATTGGACATACTTCTTATGCTAAGTGAAAGAACATAGTTTTTATGAAAACTAGCTTGTTAAAGTGTAAAGGAATAATTAAGGTTATTAGCAATGCAAACACATCTTTCCTCGTCCTAACATAATACCTAGCTCATGTATCACCTCAGGTGGATTTGCGATACCGTATTACGTATGACATACCGTTATAATATGTATGTTTTTATTTTGAAAAGGAGATTGGACATACTACTCGTACTTACGCTTATTTAAAGAACATAACAGTTTTTATATGAAAACTAACCTGTTATAGAGTATAAGAATAATTAAATTTTATTGACCATGTCAACTCATCTTTCCTCTTCCTACCATAATACAGTTGATTATGTATCACCTCAGGTGGATTTGCGATACCGTAGCGTTGAAACTGTGACAGTGCGTGTTCTACTGACTGGGATTCATGTTGCGGATGTAAGTTTAATTGATATTAGTGTTTCTCTTAATTGCGATAGAATACTCGGTATTCTTGTTAAGTATTTATAAAACACAAAAATATTCAATTTAAGAACATGATACTACATACAATTGCTTGCAAGGCCTGGTTTAAAATCTGAAACCAGTCAGTGTGTTATGTCTGTAACTTTGTTAATACCTTATGGAAGGCTGATCCAACGGACACACAGCCTTCATGCAAAGTATGAGAACAACATTTTCGGCTTGATTGTTAATACTCCAACAATACACAGCAAACGTTCCCTTGCACGGCTACCGGTATTGCATTTTCAAGAGTTCAATGATCCCTTAGGCCCCCAAAAAACTGCTGTACTGCTGATTATGTAGTTTATTTGTTTCTTGTTAACTAATGTAGCAATATCTATGTATTGACGTCTAGATAATATTCTATTTACATGTTCATGAAAAAAGGGTACATTTTTAGTTGTTGTTTTTTTAAAAGTGTACCTTGTACATGGTGAACAATTCTCTTTTGTTCTGTTTTGTTCTATATCAGTTTTATATAATAGTTGTGCAGTAATAAACATGGAGTTGTTCGGGTAAGAGAGTTTTTTTAAAAGCAGGGGTGCCTTGGTCCGACTCCATTCTATTTACATACTACATACATTTCTGAGCTTTCGCTGCACATTGGAGTGTTGAAGCAATTTGTCCAACAGTGCGATATTAATTCATCCTTGCATGGAATCTCACGATGAACAATAAACACAGAATTCCGCAAGTTCTTCGTGGACAGAGCAGAGGAGAATCAACACTAAACCAATATCAGTAGATGGGGATGACGTGCTTGACGATTTCACAAAATGGTGCAAAAGGTCGGACGGCCAACTCCCAGAGCATGACCACGCCATGCTCTTTACCAGGTGTGTATGTAGGTTTAAGTTCATGGATATTCATGAATTACAGGTGCAACAAATTGATTACAAGGGACCGACATCGACCGTATGAATGTATTCGTTGAATGTTTTTATCCATGAACTTTAACCAACTTATAATAATATAACATTTTGCTCTGTTTGGCCTGTTTGGATCAATGACCTATTTCACTTGATTGAAGAGTTGGGGTTCATGATATTCGATTTCTTATTTAGACTGGATAAATATGTCTTCAATACCGAGTTCAACAGATACGAGTTTTAAATTTATATATTTAATTTGTGTATGATGGCTTGTGGTGGTGTGTGCCAGTTTGTATTCGATACTCTTGACGTTAAACATTGTATTACGAGTACAAGAACATTCTCATTCACATTCTCCCAAGGAAGTATACCATACTTGCTTCCCTCTTTCCTCTGTTTCTTGTTTATCTCCCTTGGTCATCTTCCATATCTATTCACAACTTGCTCCAACAATATCCTAATCTAAATATGATGCCTTGCATTAGTATATTTTCATAATTTAATTTTATCAACATATTTAGTTCTTATTCATACATATATTATCTTTTAAAGTTTTCATTCTATGTTAGATAGAATATGTTTACACCAAGACAGAAACACTTCAAAATGCTAAAAGATGTGCACAGTTCATGAATAATGTTGAAAACATGACAAACAGCAAGCATCACTACTATCTTCTGATAAATTAATCAAACAGAATAGTCCGGACATAATGTTTTGTTTATTTGGACTCCAGATAAAAAGTGTATTTATGAGTACTTTCTAAAAGTATGAGTTGAGTTCATTTGTTTCGAGTAATTGACAAACTAGGATGGAATTGAAAAATGTATATGGACCAAAAGTACGTAATTTAGATAAGTATTCCTCAATAATTCGCACTAGGTTATATGCGTTTTGTATTTTAGGTATAACCTGACATACATTTATGGCAAAGGTCGACTTGGAGATGGTTTAGGTATTATTTATTTAGTTTTAACTTTTTAAAAGAAAGTATATTTTTGTAAATGAAAAAAAAATAGTTACCCATATTGTTTTAACCTTCAAAATAACTAGCGCTGGTGACAAAAAATAAGAATCTGGTCTCAAACAGTACAGCGATGACGATGTAGTAACATGTGGATTGTTGTTGTTATTTTTGTTTGTTCAGGAGTAGCCCATATCTCTAAACTGTGTACTGGAGACCAACAGTCACTTATAGAAGACTCGTTTGAGGAAGATGTAGGAGAAACGTGTGCTCATGAACTTGGTCACAGGTAAAATATTTGCTGTTACTTTGACTTTATATCTGTGCAAATCAATGTATAAGGACATAGAGGAAATGCGTTAACATAGAAGAGTTCAAACAGAGGTCATCTGTAAGTAGCACTTCTCATATGCGGAAATGAAAATACCTCAAATTACTGGACAAACTTTAAACAGATACAATTTAACTAACAGAACGGAACATATCTTACATATATAGATTCAGTAATATACGAGTATAATAAAATGATCATGATATTTTATTTGAAGAGGTGCATTTACATTTTAGTTTTGGGGCCCATCACGATGGTGAAAATAACGTTTGTAAAGGATCAGATGGCTATATTATGGCACCCAGCGCAATTAACTTCAAGCGACCCGAAAACGAAGTTCAAAGAAATTGGATATTCTCACGCTGTTCTCAAGATTACTTCAAAGATTACATACAGCGTCATCTTTGGTACATTTTATATTTTTATAGCTATTTTATGCATTGTTTATTCAATTATACTCAAGTGAGATTAAATAGATTGATGAGAAATATAATTTATCGCTAGCATTCAGTGTAAAGATGATACCTTACATTAATTATTACAATGACGTAATCGTGATAGTTAAATTGTTGACTGAAAGCGTGTATTAGGGGCTTGTCTCATTAAGTATTTACTTTTCTTTTATTCACTCGAACATTTTTCAAACCAGGAGAGACAACTGCTTGTTACGCAGATCCAACGCGAACAACATTTATGACGACTATGCAGATCAGCTATTGGGCCAGATATATGGGCCAGACGAACAATGTAAAGAGCATATTGGAGAAGGGTCATATTTATTAAGAGTAAGTAGAAAGAAGTACGTCGAATGGTGAAATTACTGAACAAAAGAGGATTCACCTGTACGTGCACTCTTAATAATACTTATCAACAAACTTTTTATTTATTTTAATTGACCTTCTTATTAATTAATTGAATAGGTTAATAGTGGTAATAGTAATACTTTGAAGATAACACATTGAGGTTAATACAAATATTTTTATACGGTTCGGTTTTCTATGCAATCCTATCAAAGAGTTATAACATATTCTTTGTTAGAAAATTGTTTATTTTTGTCAGAAGCGCATTTTTTTCAAATCCCAATTTAGATTCTGATCAATGTAGATACCAGTGACATTTTGGTTTTCGACTTGCCTTACGTGTGTATCGTATATTTTCAAATGTAGTATATCAAACAAATATTTAAATAGACGAGCCGATGACCATGCATTTTCACTTTTTTGGATGGTGAAAGCGCATGTTGTTAGCCTAATACCAGTCAACATCGCTTTTTAATCGCGCTTATAGATATCTATTGTTGCTACCTGCTGTATTTATATTCGAATCGTCAGTAATCAAAGAATGATGAAGGCATTCATGTCACTTATGTAAATAAGGACCAAAGAGGGCCAAATAACGGAGTAAACTTATAAGATATAAGAATGAGGACTGTTTTTTCCCACACGGATAAGTAAGATTTCATCAGCATAAGACTAGAGTCTGAGAAATCGTAAAGGCGTAATTTATGAAAAAGAAAATCGTGATCTACAAGATCAAATGCCCCATACATCTAAAAATACAGAATTCAATGACTTTTCCAAACGTCTTTTGACCAATAATATATCAACCTACGAAGAGCAGTTTGACACGAATGGTATTGTCGAAATCCTGATAGGTGAACATGAAGATGCTGCCACTGCTCTAAATATACATTTTAAAATAGCAATATTATCTTTTAGAGTTCTTAGCTATTGTAGGAATAATTGAGATAGGCATGTAATTGTGAGGGTCATCTTTATTAGAGCATTTTTTAGTTGGAACTGAGTATGCTGATTTTGGTCTTTCAGGAAATTTATTTAATATGTGTACGTACATGTATACCATAGAGCTTAGGTATTAAGGGACTTACTCCATCAATTCCTGGTGCCTTATTTATAAGAAAGTTGTCGTTCAAATGTTGATAAATATCTTTAACCTCAAAATATGTAGTCCCAATTTGTTGTCAAGCGAAGATTTTAAGATGTAACTATTTTGGTAACGTAAATGAAGTGGAAAATGATAAATTTAATATCCCATCAATGTCATTCATAAAATTTCCATCGTGATTTAGCAGATTTCACAGATTTGCCTTTAAGGCTTTCATATGTATGAAGTACACATGTTATTATTTAAAGCTTGACCCGGATCATGGATCATGTATCAGGAAAATGGTCGTTAAGAACATAGTAGGAATTAAAACATCAACATTTCTATCTGGGTTATTTGTGTATAAATGACCGATAATTGAAGAAAATGATTTCGTAACTCTTGTAGATGAAGTAACCATCTGGGTTAAATCAACTTAATATTATGAAGCAGAGGGATATTTCTTTTGTATCTGAAATCTTGTATTGGATCTTGAAATTGCCAATAATGCGGTACTCGATATTCGTGACGTCATAATGACTTAGCTGCTTTTATATACGTGTCAATCCATTCCCCTGTAAAAAAAACGGAGTTAATCAAAAATAGTTATAATTTGTATATCAAATTTCGACCCATACTGATTCTAAATTGTCCTTAAGTTGGTGTTTGTGCTTAATGATGAGTAACTTTGATGTATAAGAGAATTACACCACCTTTTCATTGTTTCTACCTAACTATCGTGTCGAATAAAAATATAAATTGAGATTTTCAAATGACTTTCATCAATATTTTCATTTAAAAAGTTGCACAAAATCCAAAAATATCGATATTTTTAGCCATTAATATGAACTTAATTCCATCTTATATGAGCGTAAAATGTTGTTTTTTGTTTTGGTTTCGTATAATTTTCGGCTCAATGAGATTGTTAAGCCACTCTACAGCTTCCGAAGACACAGCAGCTTCTTCTGGTTTCTGCTGCGGCGCGGCTGACATTATTTCTAGTGAAGCCTGTGCATCATAGCAAGAAAGGGTTTGTACGTGTGCGAGATTAAACTTATATTCTTCAACAATTGCTTTCGTGTTTCATTTACGGTTTTAACAACGTCTGTTAAAGATTGCAAATGTCTGCTGATCGTGTCTGACTGCTTTTCACATTGATCATGTTATAACTTCGCTTTCATTTCCACGTCTTTCAAATCGCTGCAAGTTTGATTGGTTGACACATGCATCTGACGTTTAATACTGAAAATTTCATCTCGGATTTGTATTTGTTTGACGTAGTTAGGACGTATGCATTTAAGCATTGCTTTTTGTTGCGTTTTGCATAAATTCAGCCGCAATAATTGATTTCAGCATCATTTCATTTGAATTTGACTGTACAGAAAATGAAACATCATATTTTTTCTAGAACAACTTCTACTGTTATGATTTAACATGCTGTAATGCAGGTGTTAAGTATGTAGGCAGTTGATTTAACATTCAAAAACTTGAATTTCACCTCCTTTCAATCAAACACCGGGATTATTGTACATCGGTTTTTGTTTCCGTTGAAAAAAACTCCATATGTCCCCGATTTAAGCGTAAATTTTGTTCCGCCACCTGTTGATTCATCAAGCACCGATTCCCAATGGCCTGAAATTTCGTATTGATCAATTTTACCCCTTCCTCCCTTGTAAGCTTTCAGCCGATTTTTAATAAACAATCAATACGTTTATCTATTATTTGTTGTATAATGCAATACTTTCGTGCTTTTGGCTTTACAGAGTGAATATCACGGCAACTATACGAGCATTTGTACAAAGCTATACTGTTATGTTCCCAACACCGACAAATATTACACAGGAGCACCGTTTGATGGAACACGCTGCCAGGGCAACAAAGTAATTCAGTTTTCTAATGTTGTTATTTTATTGGTACGATTCAAAGTAATATTTTTCCAAGCATTGATATATACTTGTACACTTTGTGTCTGTTTATTTGTGTGTTTCTAGTTATTGTATGTTTGGCTTATACTTTAAGATAATTGTGAAATTTATTTAGAGCTTGTCGCTGTAAGCTCCATTGTATTGTTTTGTACTTTTAATATTCTCAATATTTTCACGTTTGATTTGAAAATGCCCAATTTTATCAGTAAATGAAAACTATTTTTTTTATTTCATTTAAAGGTTTGCCATTCTGGACGCTGCGTTATTGACGAAAGACTTAAAATGGAAAAACAAGGTAAGAAAACCATATATAGTTTCAGAATTTATCTGAAACATTAGTGTAATTTTCTAACAAATATGGATTTCAATTAAATGTTACCGTAGCGGATAATAATGGTCCGATGTAAGAAGAAAAATGAGAAAGAAAAAACCCTAAAGGTTCGCCGTAGATGCCTAGCTTGCCAAGACTTAAAAACGTGCATTGGAATAAGAAAAATGTTTTGGGAATTCCTTATGTTGTGTAAAATAAACTAGTTTTTTTTTTAAATTGCTGGCATGATTGAAGCGGACATGTGTTCCTATATAAGCCTAGGAAACTATCATGAGGTTAAAAAATATTTCATTGCGGTCTATTTGTAGAAGATTGCCTTTTCGGTGATGCCCCACGTTATTATTGGAACAGTTCTTTATCCTGTGTGAACATGAAGAAGCGAAATCCATCGAAGCGTAATAAAAATGAATATTTGCCGGGAGCGGTACTCCCTTCATAGAAAGCGTTAGATTTGTTTTGTCAATAGTCACAACTAATTTTCAACGTTCACAATATTCTGATAATAAATTAAGACTGCAGCACTATTATCAAACATAATAATATCACCAGCATGTTGTGTAAAAAAATATTAAACAAATCTATTTTGATACCATTGATACTTTTGTCGTAGAAAACAGACTCTAGATCATTTAAAACATCAAACAAGAAAGGCGATAAACATTCTCCTTGTCGTCACACTAGCATTATGCACACATGCAGATTGCTTAAGCAAAACACGAATATAGGACGTTTGCTTCATTATTTTTTGCAGTCCCCCAAATTGGCGAATGTATAAAAAGCTGCGATGGTGTTCAAGATGGTGACTACAAGTCCTGTATAGGTTGTAACGTTTACGCCTCGTGCTCCGGAGATGAACTCTACGATAACAGGCGTTGTCCAGGAACTCTTCAGTGGGACGACACCTTAAAGAGTTGTGACTATAGTTCCACTACATGCTAGGTGGAAGGGATAGTGATTTTTTTGTTTGTGTGTTTTATGTCTTTGGCGTTTACCCTGAGCCATTAAACAGGGTTTATGTTTAAACCTTTGGCTACTGAGCTTGTTTCTGTAGTTTTTCACATAAGTAACGATGTAAATCTAGGTCCAATACAAGCTAGGAAGAATAAATGATGTAAATGTAGGTCCATTACCTTATGAATGAATGTAAACTGAACTTGAATGATATGAATAAAGATGCACTTATTGATATAACTACAAGGAAGAAATTGAACTATCGTGATGTGAATATAGATCCACTCATGCTAGGATTTTTTGGTGTAAACATAAATCAACTTAATGCCAAAATTGTGTGATGTGAGGATAGATACAATTCATGCTAGAATTGGGGGGGGGGGGGGGGGTATCATATGTCCATTTCCTTATGAAGTAAAGTAAACCAAACGTTTGTGACGTGAATATTGATCCACTACTTAATAAGTTGACGTCATTGAATATGTGTAATGTCAATATAGGCATACTTCGTGTTAGATGGAATTTTAACAAATATGACATTTGAAAAATACCGATCTGCTAACTTTTCGATTACAGAGAATGTTTGATGACATACGACGAAGTTTGAAGTCCTTTAGACATAAATGTTTCACTGACTTATTTATTGATTGTGCTTGTGTTAACTGTGTAATAAAAAGTAAAAAGTGTGCATGTGATTCTTTTTATATTGTTTTTGTTTTTTGGGGTTTTTTTTGTTTGTTAAAGGTGTATGACCGTACGTGAAACTAAGAGATATCAATGTTCTTAATTTATTATAAAATACTTTTAATATTACAAATAAAAAATAGGGACAAGCCGAGTAGTAAAGAATAAAAGCTAAACCCTTGTTAAGGGACACGCTGCTATGGCACAAAGACACTGAATGAGACACACAGAACGCATAAACAACACATACTGACCGAACATACATTAAAACAGCTTTATCAATAAATGTTGGGGTTACCTTGAAAAGATTAGTAAAGGACATGTTCGCTTGTTTATAGCTAGTTCATGCGCGCGCAACATAATACTTGTCCCGACATTTATAAATAAATTCAAAATCAAAAATATATTCCTTATCATATTTTTATAATTATGTTAGTTATGAGTATTTCCATAGGGGCCATATTATAACAAAGGAAATACATGCCGGGTAATCATTGGAGCCATAACATTTTGTTATGTGTTGAAAATGCTCCAACGCGTCTTCCGTTGAAGTGCCAATGAGTGGAATATGGATGTAAACAGTGAGTATGATTTCTTATTTTATTTTTTTTTCAGAGGTTTATACGAGTAAATTTGAAAAATTGGAGAATGTAGTTCCACATAGGAATGGCCATGAGTTGTTCTAAAGGTAAAAGTTCTGAATAAAATTTATTATCTAATCGTCTAGAACTTGCATAACTTGCTAGACGTTAGTGTTGACAACGTAAAAATCTGGATTTTCGTGAGAATTGACGAGCACAATGTTGACATCGCCATAATATCTGAGCACAAGCTAAAGCCTGGTAACAAGCTGTTCTTAGACAGTATTCATGCTGATTTTAGTTATCTGTCTATGGAACATAATGATACATCTTGCGAAACTAAAGCAGTATCTTGCGGGAGAGCTGGCATCGCTTTCATGTTTCGTAAGAGACTGCTTGTTAATATCTCGCAAGTGCATGCGTGCCTCAATAACAGAGTAATTGGTATCGCGGTTTGCAATGTTCTAGATATACCAACGTACATTTTTTGGTGTATATTTACCGGCTGAAAACGACAGAACATTTTATTGTGAAGTTATTGGCGAATTAGAAGCGCTTATTTCATTTTACTGTACCCAGGACCATGTAATAGTTGCTGGTGATTTTAATGCTAAATTATACGACTATAGCCCAACATCTGTGGCATTAACAAGTATCGTAAAAAGCTATAACCTTATACCTGTTAACCTTCGCCCATATAGCAACTCACACGACTATAGCTACGTAACTAACCGAACAATGATAGATCATATGTTGGTATCCTCCGATTTATATATAGTATACGTGTCGCATCGTTTGAAGTCATTGCCGAAAGTAGAATACTTACGTCTGATCACTTGCCATTTGTCATGACCCTTACGGCAGATACTCAAAGTCGAAATGCCGTTAACGATACAAATGTAAGGCGAACTCATGTCTCGATAGACTTACACCTGACGACATTTGCATGTATCAAACAATGTTAGATAAAGCGTTTATAAACGAGGAGTTATCCATACTCCCAGACGTTAATACATTAAATGAGACCATTGTGTCAGTACTAGTATCAACGTGTGACAAATATCTACCAACACACAGCCCGATACACAAACCAAAGACTTACTGGAATGATGAATAAAACAATTATATCTAACTGCTAAACACGAACGATTACAAGGGATGCGAAATGGTCGTCCGCGCAATCCAAGCAATGATTCATTTAAAAGATTTAAGCGAGAAATATCCCTTTTTAGAGCTACACAGCGGAGGCTCGCCGAACATATGTGCATAATGTTTTCGATAAAATCGATAACGCGGCAGGAACAGATGACAAGTTATTCTGGCGCCTTCTTAGAAAGTTAAAAAATAAAAACCCTAACAGTGTTTCAAAACTTGAGGTTGATGGCGTAAAGTACGAGGGTGAGATGATAAAGGATGGTTTTGCTAGTTTTCACCGATCCGTATTTGATGTTAGCTATAATGTGCCGCTCTCAGAATTTGAGCGTTAAGTTAAAGACAGAATTAATGAAAAGATTCGCGAATCTTTACCTGATAACACTACATTTATAGAAATCTCAGAACATGAAATTAGGATCGCAATTAAAAGATCAAAACTTAAAAAAGCGCCCGGTCCAGACTCGGTTTTAAATGAACACGTTTTATACGGTGGGCAACCAGTTATTATGGCCCTTAAGGTTCTGTTTAATGATATAGTACGCTACGAAGAGTATCCAGCATCATGGAAACGTAGTAACATCATCCCTTTTTTACAAAGGAAATGGCAAGCCAAGGTCAAGCCCTAGTAGCTACAGGCCGCTTTCACTTATTTCTACGTTATGCAAAATATTCGAGCGTGTCATCGTAAATAGATTTGATAAAATGTCATTTTCCAAATTTCCGAATAAACAATAACAAGGATTCCAAAAAGGACTGAGTTGTATAACTGCAGCCTTTAATCTACAGGAAGTAATTACGCATAATCTCGATAGTGGAAGTAATGTATATGTAGCTCAGTTAGAAATTAAAGGCGCCTTTGATGTTGTCTGGCACGACTCCCTATTTTTGAAATTGCACGATCTTGGCATTCAAGGGAAGCTATGGAAAACTCTACTTAGTGGTTACCAAAACCTTACAACATACGTTAGGTGGTCTGGTTCAACGTCTGACTCTATAAATGTACGTAGATCTGTCAGCCAAGGTGGCGTATTATCAGGTTTTTATTATCTAGTGCACATTAACGACCTGCTGAATCGATTAGAAACATCCGGATATGGCGCCAAAGTTGGTACAATTGCTGCAGAAAATCCTACTCTCACAGATGACATTACACTCGTTGCTTTAACGCCCTCCGGTCTTCAGCATATGCTTGATATCGTACAAGACTATGCAGTTCTTCACAAATTTGAAATCAATACTACAAAATATTGTTGCTTGTCGTTCTCCACTAAACGCTTGTCAGTTCCACTAATAGTAATATTTGCCGGACAATCGCTTAGTTACGTCGAATCGTCCACTCAGTTAGGGATACTAGTTAACTCTAAGTATGGGATGCGATCTACAACACGTACTGAAGAACGGTGCCAAAAGGGCAAAAACTCATTCCATGCTATGAAAGGTTATGGACTACATGGCGAAGGTCTTAGTCCATTAACTGCCACTAGCATATATAAAAAAGTCATTGTTCCAAATATTTTGTATGGAAGCGAATTGTGGAATAACCTCAAGTCATCGGATCTCGATATTATCAATAGGACTCAACATCATGTTGTTAAAATGATTCAAGGCTTTAATAGATACACTCGTTCCGACATGTGTGAGTCAATGGTGGGACTATATCGTCTTATAAGCTTAGTCGAGATCCGCAAATTATATTTTCTGCAAAAGATAATGACGTTGCCTTCCGATAGTTTAACGCGACAACTTTTTATAAGGAAATATATAACATTTCTTAATCGCCGAACAAGTAATCCATGCTTGGCTTTATACCTGACATATGCGCTTTGGTAAACAAATACCGCTTACAAGATAGCCATTGTGGCTAGACAAGCCCTCTTTTCTGCACTCCGTCTGCTTAATTTGCAACCGCGTGTTCTTTAACAAAACCGAGCATATCGTGTTTGCTTGTCCGTGTCCAGCAGCTGTACGCGATAGCTTGTATTGTGATATAAACATGGTATTTGGTAAACATGTCGGATCCGACTTAGCTAAAAAAGATTCGACAATTTTCAGAGATTTTGTTTTAGGGACCAAGTACATACAAAATGAAGACTATAATCAATGGCTGTTATGCAAGCTCAGTTTTCGTTATGTACAAGATGCGTTCAATGTATACAATACTTGCGACAGTGTTTAAATGATACTGAAACAGTGGCATTTGTGCATATATTGCGTAAGATGATTATGTCTATATTGTATGATCATACAATTGCTGTTAGTTTGTCATAAATATTGTGTTTGACTTGAACCCATTGTATACATGTATGTATTACTCTCATGCTACTTCATGCATGAAATAACTTTTTTCTACTGACATATTTAAACATGCTTTTATATATATATATTACATTGTGTTCTAATCTTTCATGCGGATGATATATTGAACTAAATGAGGTAATAACACGAAAATTAATAATTAACTGAATTAACATCATTTTCGATCTTTTTAAAGTATGACCTACTACCACACAGCTTCGCAGACTTTAAGGTTCATTTGGTGTCTGATAAATTAATACTTGATAGCAAATGGTCGGCGTAATTCTAATTCTGTATTTCCAGGTATTATAAGGCAAACATCTAACGATTGTGTTTACATATTTTCAGATGGGTGTCTTTAAAGGGAAAATGAGGCGGGGCTATTCATGTCAAGAAAAAAAATCACTCCGTAGCTTAAAATTTGCAAGAAAAAGTATTTTACAGTTATTCACCTAAATAAACAAGCACTCCCTTGCCATTTCAGAGAAAAAAATCCTCCCATGGAGCATTGGAAAAAAGATAGTTACTAAACGAGCACGGTTTCTTTCCCCGATAATACACGCTGAATTATCTACCCACAAAAGTGTAATCATCCAATGCAAACGAATGAAGCTTTTTCTGAGATGGCAAGGGAGTGCTTGTTAATTTAGGTGATTGACTGTAAAATACCTTTTCCTGCAAATTTTGAGCTACGGAGTGATTTTTTTTCACGACATGAATATACCCGCCTCTTTTTCCCTTTGTGAAAATATATAAACACAATCGTTAGATTTTTGGCTTATAATACCTGGAAATACAGAATTGGAATTACGACGATCATTTGCTTTTAAGAATTAATTTATTAGACACAAAATGAACCTTAAAGTTCGCGAAGCAGTGTGGTAGTTGGTCATAGTTTAAAAAGATCGAAAATGATATTAATTCAGTTAATTGTTAATTTTCATGTAAAGAAATTGCTACAGTTTTTTCACAATTCGTTTCCTACTAAATTACTATTCATGAGCACCACAACCTATTCATTGGCACCACAACGTTCAGAAAATCGAGCATAGTGCAGCAAGTATAAAAAAAATAGTTCTAAAATTTGTAACGCGGCAACCTTTTGTCAACAAAAAAGCTACACACATGTAAAGAAAATGCTTAAACCTAAGGTACGGGAACAATTCTCACGAAAATTCAGATTTTCACGTTGTCAACACTAACGTCTAGCAAGTTTTGCAAGTTCTAGACGATCAGATATTAAATTTTATTCAGGACTTTTACATTTAGAACAACTCATGTCCATTCCTATATGGAACTACATTCTCCAATTTTTTAAATTTAATCGTATAAACCTCTAAAAATGAAAACTAAGAAACCACACTCACTGTTCACATCCATATTCCACTCATTGGCACTACAACGGAAGACGCGTTGGAGCATTTTCAACACATAACAAAATGTTATGGCTCCAATGATTACCCGGCGTGAAATAAGAGCGTGTGTGGACACTGTTCATTCAATTTTATAAGTTTAATATCTAGCTTAAAGTTGAGATATATGCCATTGCAATTTAGTGTAAGAAAATCCATACAAAATATGTTTTTATTAATTTAACGAACACCATAGAGTATTAAACCAATACTGACACATTTGAGAAAACGCTACAATTCAAAGTTCGTATGAAGCCTCCTAACACAAACGGTCGAAATGTTATTTTAGGCCCAACCATTACCAAGCTTAATACAATAGCTGTTCGTGCATGATCAGGTGTCTTTCAAATCTCAACATATTGCACGAAAAAACATTCTACTTAAATTGTGTTCCAACAGTAGTTGCATTCAAAGGAAGGCTCCTGAAAACACATGTTCGGCGACGCTCCTGTGACCTCGATGCAGTTTCGCCTACGATGCATGAGATCCTGTCTGCATTAGTTTGACAAAAGCTACAAGAATCCCAGGGTCTCCAAGATGCATAAGGCATTGTTTATATACAACAAAAACAGAGCAAGAAAGGTGTCTATTGAGAAATATTCTATTTCGATGCTTGGGGACCCCATATTATGTTGCTATCAGTTAAAACATTGCTTTCTGACAATATAGCCCAAAAAGTCGTCTGTTTCCGGTTTCACTGCCACAGAAACAGGGTAGGTAGGTAGGTAGGTAGAAAACCATCTTCATTGGGACCATTTATTCGTCTTTGATGCGCAAATTACTATCTTAAATTGTCTCCAAAAAAGAGAAAAACAATTAACGGCCAGATAAAAACGTTGAAAAAGAAATGACGTCTGGTACAAAATGTTGTATGATAAATGTTATTGTTACCCTTGTAGTTTTAATACATGTACACCGTTTTGCTGTGTCTTCAATCCCTATTGGCACACCTTCTGCATATTTAAACAAGGCCTAAGCCATTTAGTTTTATGCAATGAAGTGTTTTTCGAACAAACCGGGATAAGACTTGTAGCAGTGGTGGGAAATAAACTTGGTCAACGATTTACTTTTTGGGTATACAAAATTAATTAAGATGTAATTGTTTTTGGCTAAAGTGTTATAAAAAAATCTTGTGAGCAGGTCGGAGGAGTAAATATTAACAACATATAGCATACTTACAGATAACCGTTATAGTTATATGGTTGATGATTTCTGTCATTTTGTGGTTCGCCCTTTCGCTGCATAAATGCGCTAAGAGGCGGAACGACGAAATGCGAAAATAAGCTGCATACTACTTTTGCCCTTTTACCCGACATTTGGTTTTTCGCCCTACTCCTTTGAGCATTTTCGATCAGGCGAATTTCTCTCCGCCATGTGGTGTATAATCGCATTCAAACACATGTTCTATATAAAATATGCATATTCTTGAAATATAAACTTGCTCCGTGTAGGTCTTTCGTAAGGTCCCGAGTTGAGTATACTTAGATAAGTACTGTCCACACTGCTTTTATTTATAATAGATATAATGTATTTATTTATTTTTAGGTATTCCCAACGAAGGCTTTGCACACTTTAACCGCTATGCTATTCGTTGGCCTCTTCTGGTGTTTACTGCGCCCAATACCACATGTCTGCTGGACCTGATACCCGCCTTAAGACACTGACGAGGACTGTTCTCCGGGATTGGGGTAACATTTCTAAAATCGTTGTCAACCATACGAAGTCAAGGTTTCACGTATGAAATTGTGATGACGCTGAAAACTTTAAAACATTGATTTTATGAAGGGTGAAAAAACAGACATCATGTGTGATATGTCAAGCCAGTACAATGCCGTCGTCGAGAAAAACAGAAAGGTATCACAGAGGCCATCATTTTCTGTTATATTGGATTATATAAAGCTGATGTTTGACATTAAAAAGTGCAATACTAAAGATCTTCGCGCCTAATCGATTCCCTCTAATGTGTTCAGAGACCTTTGAAGTTTCACCATTTTACCTATATTATTCGCAATTTTTCGATGTCAACCCTATGTTGCACATCCGACAGTTTACTAATCCTAGATGGGAGTATATAAACTTTTGCCCTAGATATACGCCTGTTTTAATAGCCATGCATGTACCATATGTCCATTAATCACAGAAACTATGGAAATATGGGAAGTAAGTCTAGAAATCCTGTAAAATAAGTATTGCAATGTTACGCAGACTAAAATTGCAGTGAGGTCAAAAAGATCTGTCTGTCTATTCTACGTAGAATTACAAAAATACACAAGTAAAGTGCGCTTTATGGTGAAACTGGTAGATATAACTTGAATAAAAAAGGATAACTTTTCAGAGAACAATAGTCATTCGCTTTGATGGCATACCTTTAGTATACAGTATTATGATTGACTATGACTCGGAGAAAGATAATTGTTCTATTTTACAACTCCAAATTATTTCACAGAAAATTATGAAAACATTGAATGGCCATTGGAGTTTACACAACAATTATTGACTTAAGACAGTCAGTTGTTTAAGTAGAATTTCTGCAATAAATTTTGTTTCCAAACGGTAAAAAGAATAAAGCCTTTGGCTTAGCTTATTATTAGACTAGTACTTTAACTCATTGATTTAACATTAAAAAGAGCTGTCCCAGAATTCTCTTCGGTGAGCACCACGTAAGCTATTATGAAAAATCAGACATTCAATTGTTGGCATAGAATGATTGGCGCCGCTTGAAAAAAAAACAAGTTAGGAACCATTCCACTGAGCATGTGCATACAACTTCCATGTGGTATCGACCACATGGTTAACTGTGTCGAATGCTTTTAGAAGTCCAGGATTAAATGTTCCTGTTAGGAGACCTTAAGATCTGTGTGTGTTTATGTGACCTGTCCGGTAGATATTCTGGTAGCGTACTAATTAAATCATTGTCATAGCTTGTACAAAATCCTTCATTTATTTCACAATATTTTGGTGCAGTTGTTGGTTATAAATTTCACAATAACGGTATTGTTTCAAAATGCAAAAGTGTTGGTAGTGCTTGGATAACTCTATTAAGAAACATTCCACATTTTGCAAGGATTAAATTGACGAATACACCTCAAATGAAACAAATAGTATAAATGAAAGCAAACTGTATACCATGTGCAATAGTTTCTGCGCTCTTATATGTTAATGAATTATCTAATTATGCACAAAGTGGCTAAGTGCTATCGTTTCTAGCATGACACAGACACGAAACGTTTTGCTCCAGGCCTGTCGCATTACGAGTCCCACTTGTAATGGACTACTAGTATCTAATTATCATGAATACCAGAGGTATAAAACCTGTGACATCGCCTTTAAACTTAGTTTATATCAACAATGTCACTCTACTGCATATAGTTGACATCATTGTAAATGGTTTTATCTAAGCTGATAACATACTTAAATAAGCGTGTTTGTTATGGTTGTTTCATATACACTTCAAAACAAAATCGTGTTTTAATATAAAGAAAATATTATTCGATTGTGGGCGGATTTATAACTTTTATAACTTTCAGCTATACTTCACGCTCGGTGGATTTTAGTTTATGATACCATATACATGTGTACATAGATCTACATCATATTCAATGACATTTATTCACTTTCCTTTAACCTGTTTAAGACTATCGGGTGAAGAAATTCAGGGCTAACATGACTTGGATTATGAAGAATTTCTGATGTAAGTGTCACTTGTATATACGAAATCCTTTGTTGACTCATCTTAGATTTAACAAACCTGAAATATATACATACATGACAATAGTTCGTTGTATTATATAAATAGCTTAAGTGAAACGTAACTGGTATTTTCAATTGTCATAGTACAAGTAAAGAGTTGTTTTAACTATTGAAATGTTCAAGCTTTATACACCATTTTACATGTAAAGTTTGTACCACTTATCCTTGTTTAATTTTCATTTCTGGTGTGTTTAATAAATGTCAGATCGATTTTAGAAATTGCTGATAAAACTTACGCATGGTCTATTTCTCCATATATGTCAATGATTTTGTTTATATTTCACCATCAACATTTGATCGTCTTGCTGATCTCATGTAAGTCGGCTTATTCGGTGAAAAGATTAATTGCATCAGCTGAAACGATTTCCGTATTTGGGAGCTCATAATTGATGGTGTGAACCATTGAGAACAAAATTGGGCTGTAATTTGACCAATCTTAATTGATCATGATCATGTATATATCTGATCCTCGGTCTGACCAATAACTTTGATATATCAATAAACTTGAATCATTCTAGAGTTTCTTCAGTGTGTGTATACCACGTTATAAATTGCAATATTTTGATTTGAAAAAATACTTTAAACAAAGATAACTTTACTATTTCTTCACCATTTTAAATGAAACAAAGCGCAGTCTACGCCTCTTACGGAGCCCCGCATTTAGTCTTTTACCAGAGTTTGATTGAACGTTTAGTTTCTTCAAACACTTCGAGAAACCTTTTCACAACACGGCCGTCTGACGGAGCACTGTCAGAACAATATTTTGGAAACAGGTTTGTCGAAGTGTTTGATGAAACTAATCAAACTTTGGTAATAAAATGTAGGCGAGGCTCTTTAAGCGATATACTGCCCTTCGTTATATTTAAAATGGTGTAGTAAAAAAAAAGATATATTTGATTAAAGTCTTCATTTAACGCAAAATATTGCCTTCCGACGTAGCATATATGACGTAATTTATCACGTGGTATACACACACTGACCCCCGTCAAAGTTTAGCATAGAAGATATAAGACGTTTCAGTAGTATTTCCAAGCAGAATTTATTTCGGACAGTTTTTAATTACCTATTTTTGGTCTTTATTAAACGGATGCATCGGGTTACAAAGCGAGTTTTCAGATCGGTCGTTTTTGTATAGTCTATCTTTGAATTTCAGATCCAGATAATTCCATGTGGTGTGATGTCTCTCTATGACAACAATGAACCCAACCTTGCTCCAATGAGTCATGAGTGAACCAATGGATACATTCCCATTAGTTCCTAAAGTGTCCAATGGGCGTGTCCCTCATGAGAGGGCGGGGCTGAACTCTGACCTGGAACAGGGGCTAGAGGAGGTATACGAGGAGTCCCTAAAGTTCCCTTATGAGCATGCGGAAGTCACATTCTTGCAAACCGGGATTGAGCACCTAGTGGAGACGATTGTGGCTGACCTCACGAAGAACAAACACCTTATATTTGATCAAATTACAAACCGACCGATCATTGGTTTTGATACTTTAGATGAGAATCATGAAAATGTGGTGAACAGGATTGGCAGCTTTTATGAACAGACTAGGAACACGTTCCCTGACGAGTTTGATTTTGTGTACTCGCCTTATAGACTTTCCAGCACGGATGAGAGCTTTCAGGACTGGAAATATCACACAAATGAGGAAGCTTTTAAGAAGAGAATCTCTTACCTGGCTAACTCTGGAAGGCTGATTTACCGGGATGAGGAAGTTGGAGATTTGTTCTATGCTTCTTACGCTGGGAAACAGGGAATTACTTCAAAACTGAAGTTCACATTCGTCCGCAGCCTCCACCATTACAGGAGAAGCAAATCGATACGTTTAAAGAAAAAGATAAGCGTTACTCTGGTAGCGGGCATAACCTTAATTGACCCAAACCTTGCCGACCACGTGGACCGGATGTGTGTTGTACCCGAGTTCAGGCAGTGTATTATCGAGAGCGCATCCTTTCGATACCTCCTACTCGAAGACTCTTACACGGCGTTCGCAAACAGTGAAATTCACTTCATGACGAACATTCTTTCCAAGAAACATGTGAAAGCATACATGTTGGTAAAACACCTTATCAATGGCCACAAATCCAGAAATGAGCTACTGAAATTGTGTTCAAAATCTAAACATAGCATATACTGTGAAATTCCCTCCTATGCCATTAAAACTGCTATCATTCGGCACCATTACAATTGTTCAAACGCTTCAAATAACTGCTCGCCATGTGTTCTTTCCGTGTTGGACATGTTCTTGTTGAGTTTCTTCAATCCTATTGCAAAAATGGACGAAAATGAAAAGGAGTTTCACTATGTCGAAGTCGCCACTCTCAGCAACAAATGCTTAACTCTTGCCTCGGGTCCAGAACAATTCGTCGAGGGACTTCATGCAACCCTTAAGACATTCATTAACTATCTCACGAACTACCGAAAACGTGGACGTGGCTTCAACTTTGACCCACTCTCCACCCACTTCACGCGCTGGGTGAAAACGTTTGAAATGCGGAACGCCTCGAAGGTTCGCCGGGCCCGGGCCGATATCTGTGATAATTTTGGTGCAGACAATATGGCGACCTGTTGCTACAACATTATTATAGCACTTTGTGTGTTTGCATTTGCGGTCGCTATTATCTACATCTGCGTTAAGGAGTCATAGAATCATAGAACAACATATCGCTTACAGGTTGCAGAGAGATGAATTTATGGTCGTCGTTGTGTTGCTTAATGAGTCATATCTTTTCTAGCGTATTTATGGGGTGGGGCACAGCCAAATGAAAATGTTCATGTTATGGGAGAATACATATAATTAGATTACACCAGAAAACACATGTTTAGACATAGCATAGCCGAAAAAAACACATCCACTACCAGCCACGCGTCTCTTGCACATTTCGCACATCGCCGCGATTTTTCCCTACCGCGGACGTTATCTTTTTAACCTAATGTTCACTATACGCCGCGATTGAAGCATAATGCCAATCGCGTTCATACCTATAATTTCCTACGCGTTACTCCAAGTCGAGCCACCGCGATACGCGGCGCTGCGAAGTGTTGATTAACGGTAATTAAGGTAGCTGTCAATTCTCTGAAGGTTTCTTCTTTGTTCCCGTCCTAAAATAATTATAGTTCTAGTAAATTTTATTAAACTCATTCAGACTCGACCCGTAAGTTTTAAATCCTGGTTCGTACTCAAAACGTAGTTTGATCCTTGAAAATTATGCTTGGTCACCTTGTTCGAAAAATTATAAATTTCGAAGGTCCTCGTGATTGTGAATAAATACTATATTGAGTGTATTCACTTTTAAAAATACTTAAACAAACACTCAATATTCCAGCGACATAATGATCAAGTTTTGGGGGATGAGATTGCTTACCCTCGCAATCGAGTGAAATCTATTCTGCTAGCACGGTTCAATTTACATGCACATGTACAATATTCTATTATTACCTCATAGTAATAATCACCGCGCATCACCGCGTTGGCTACCGCGGAATATTTCGCCGTGATTTTCCACGATGACGCAATCTCTCCCGCGTTGGCATTGCTTTTTTTGCAAAAAAAAACGCGTGGTTGGTAGTGCACATTTAAACCACACACAATGTTGAAATAGGGGAGTGGCGCTGGTTATATAACACATCATCTGTGTGAATTGCACTAAAGATCTGCTAGATTGCCGATGATTTCTGTTTAATATATTGTTTGTTTATTTATCTCTAAATGCAACGTTGAAAAAAGTGTTCAATGCGTTTCTTTTCCAAGCAAGTTAATTTGCTGTTGTTGTTTTTTTGTAATATTATTTTAAACAGTTTGTACATTGAGTATTATGATTTAAAATATTAAACTTATAACAAGAGGATCGCGACGGCCCTTTAGCGATCACCTGAGTCAGACAGCTTTGAATGTGAAAAGCATTCAAGCGAACTTGATATGAACATGACGAACATTCTGGCAAAGTTCGGATCTTCCATATTTGATATAGGGTAGAAATAGTGGCCTTCATTTTTGTTTAAAAGTTAACCTAAAATCGTCATTTCTGACCATACATGACCCATGAATATATAATTGATATATTTGTAAAAAGTTTGATGAGGATTGTCATATTCGGTTTTGAGTCATGTCGGATTAAAACTTAATCTAGATTCCATTAAGACACAAACACACGATCAAGTTTCGTAAACATTTAGAAAAGATGTGTCTGCTTATCAAGCCAGTTATTGACGAGTGTATATATAAGATATACGACTTTAGAATTAAGTGATTTTCATTACTCCATCAATTTCTACGAAATGTTTATGTTTTGTAGAGGATTGATTGACGAGTTTGAGTGAAAGTTAACCTTGGTTTATGGTTTATAAAAGAACGTTTTCAAGTACCTTCGTATGTGCATACCAATCTGTCAAGACTGGAGTATTGGAGACATGTGCATCACTTTGGATGGCTTTGGGGCATACATTAATGCAATGTATTGCCAACATCCAAGTCATCAGTTTGTTTTTTACTTAATATTTACTTACAAATGATTTTTCTAGACGATATTAACATTGATGCATGCAGATTTGTAAAAAATGTGGTGGAAAACCGTCGAATTCAGCACAAGTTAGTAATGTGTGATTACGTATATATGCACATGACGCATAAGAAAGCCAGTGAAATTATACACCCATACAGTAGGCAATTTACACCGACACACAATCTATCACGACTTATGAGCTGGTTTTATTTTCTATTTTTGCCAAAAATAAAAGTGTAACAGTATGACCAAGAACCAATTTGCGTATACACCAATATGGTAGGCAATTTGGACTGACACACCATCTATCATGGCTTATAAACTTGTTTTAGTTTCTAAGTATGCCAAAAGGTATAGTATTAAAGTTTGACCAACATCCAACCTCAAAAATAAGACATATTCTGGATTTTTATCTCCTTTTTAATAGTGAATTTTTAATCAGGGTCATACTTGAAGCATTTAGAACTGTACACTTGTTCTAGGTGTCAACATAATAAAGGTCTGTCTTTAGTTATATCTCAATTAGTTATATGGGGTGGAGGTGAAAGGGGCGTAAGATTTTATTTTTTTTAAAAACATACTTATAAAGGAACAATTTTCAAGCAATCTGGTGTCTGATATCCTAACATTCAGTCCAATTATGACAAACTTTGATTTTGAATTTTTATTTCGAAATTAAAGCTTTTGCCTTTTCACAGGGACCTTAATTTATTTGTTCGCCCACGGACGTACTGGAGTATGCCTAGGTAAGACCCTGCATGTAAACTATAAAGAAGATTATTCAACCAAAAACAGTTAGCTTGCATGGCTGTATGTACCTTCCATCTCATTTAGAAAAGAAAGATAATAATCTGCACTTCATCCAACATGAAATCTTGTGCATATATAGTTGAAAGAGAACATGTCATTTCACACTCATACATGAAAAATGAGAGTATGTGTTGATATACCAAATTTCATCAGCACATGTTACTACAAATGGAAGTAAGTGAGTATAACTTTTCTCATTTTTTGATGATCAATTACCTTAACCTTACCGACTCCAAGAGCAATCCCAAGATACGCCTTCACATTAGCTATCGGGAGCCAATTGTATAAACGTGGATAAATCCTAACCAGCGGTTATCTTTTGGTTATTTCCCTGGTTTGGTTCAGTTAAATCTAGCCAACGTTTATACAACTGGCTGCTGAACTACAAGTTCTATCACTTAACGGCAATTCTTACTGATTTAGTAACAGTGACCTTGATCCCACTGGCCCTAAATGCATCTCCCATGAGTCTGCTATATACCAAGTTTCAACACTAATCATATTTTCAAAAAATGAAGTTATTGACCCATACCATTGTTTTTTCCTTCTTTAGTAACAGTGACCTTGACCTTGACACCACATCCCTCCCCCTAAAAAAGAAATCCTCTTTCACTTCTTCACATAAGCTACCTACCCACCAAGTTTCATCACAATCGCTCAATTCTAACTCAAGTCATTGAGCTGAAGCAACCTGCTTAAGGAATGACTCGTTCAATGATTTACAACAATCTAATAACCTAGGGGCCATATTCACTAGCATATTAAGTCTGAGTTTGAGAAAGTAGTAAATTTATAATGAATGGTAAAATTGCTTTAAGAAAAGCAATTATGATAAGAATTGATGAATCTGTTAGAAATAACTTGATTAACATTAATTAATACATCTGTCAAAAATAAAAATTAAAGAAATTAAGTAACATTTAAAAAATTCCTTTTATGGGTCTGAGTCTAAAACTCGGACACAAGAAGATGGTGGTTATGCGCCAAAGAGTTTTCTTCCAAAAACCTGGTTAAAAAGTATGCTAAAGCTTATATAGATGTTGTAAAACATTTGCTCCAAAAACCTGGTAAAAAGTATGGCAAAGCTTTTATAAATATTGTAAAACTTCTAAAAAAAAAAAATGGTAAAAAAAGGAATGGTGAAGCTTATATCAATGTTCGACAGTTTTTCTCAAAAACCTGGTGATAAAGTATGGTGATGTTTATAATAAATGTCGTAAAATGTTGTTAAATTTATTGCCATGGTAATAACAATATGAATGATAAATGATATGGTTAATGATATGGTTATGACAATATAATGGATAAATCAACAAAAACATGTATGTGAAAAAACAAAGAACCCTAAAAATGTGTATTCAGGAATCCGAACCACAAAACTTAACCAGCTACATGTAGTTCCATGATGAACCATAATGTTAAATTGTGATGCCCGGTGACCCCCATGTAATATTGGTACCATTTCGACAGTTTGTGTATGTAAGCTTAATTATACTGCACTAGGGCAAGCTCATTTGGCGAGTGCCACGACAAGATTTTTTTTAATGTTTTTGGAGCATAGTGCACAGACAGATTGTAACCCTGGTTAGAGCTACCCTGGTTATATAACATGCACCAGTGTAAATAACTGTCATCCGGGACCCCCGTTAAACGTACCTTCCAAAAGATGATTGGATATTTTTTAGTGGTGCGGTAGGGAATCAAACTTATAACACTTGGATTGACAGTCAAGTGTGTTACCACTAGGCAATGGATCCGCAACTTCGGAATGTAAATGCTTGCTGATAACTTATATGTAAATTAAATTACCAAAAGTAAGTTATTGAAGTTAAGTATTTGTGCTCATGATTCCCATCAAAATCGGTTGTGATATGACAGATTTTGAAATTTGTCAAGACCAGAAAAGCGTATTCCCAGTATTTTCCGTCTAATTTGTACACCTTCTAAACATGCAAGTCTTTGAAATGGTTACAAAATAATATTGGGTCACCAGGATTCCAAATTTCACAAAATGTTTGCGATTCAGCTACCTGTGTACTTATGTCTAAAGTCTGCATTTCAGACTCAGGCTCAAAACTTCAATTCTTCAATATTTCAAAATATTTGTAATTTAAATATCTGTTATTTGTACAAGAAATGTGTGCCTGATAGTACAACAGATTATTTGTGATAAATACAAGAATTCGTACCATCAATGCTTGTTTTAACAACAAAATTTTGCTTTTTGAGTCCATCAATCTTTGCCTTTGTGACAAATTTTTACAACATTACTATGATTTATTTTTTCTGAGTCTGAGTCTGAGTCTCAAGACATTGGCCAATATGGCCCAGACATGCTTGGCCTTGTGCAATAATGTTGATAGTATGACAGACAAATTAAACTCATCACTAGTAAGAAATTCATACAAACATCATCATACCCCCCCCCCAAATTAAAAAAATAATAATGAAAAACCAATTTTTTTAATTATTGCTCATTAAACTTAATGTTCCTACAATAGATTTCTACCTCAAATAGATAAGTGTATTATTTTACATGTATGAGAACATACTGAAGTTTATTTAACATTTCAAACAGATAGTACAAAACAAACAAGCATACACGATAGCACTTAAATTGCAGCACAATAAAATTATCACAAGAACATTATCACAATTTTCAAATATGTTTTTGTCAAACATGCATATGACCATTGCCATGCTTTAGCATACCCTGTTTTGGCATGCACTACCGGTATTTTTCCATGCACTCTTTCTTCATTCACTGTTTTATCATGCACTGCTGTATCAAGCGCTATTTAACCATGCACAACACTGTTGTACCTTGCACTATTTAACCACGCACTATTTAACAATGCACTGTTGTATCATAAACTATTTAACCATGCACTTTTTCATTATGCGCTGTTATTTACAGGCATTGTTTCCTTACGCACAGTTCAACAATTCACTGTTTTACCATTGGCTGTTGTATCATGCACAGTTGTAACATGCCAGGTTGTATCATGCCATGTTGTATCATGCACTATTTAACCATGCTCTATTTCATCATGAACTATCTCACCATGCACTATTTCATCATGCACTATTTCACCATGCACTATTTCACCATGCCTGGTTGTATCCTGCACTGTTGTGCCATGCATGGTTCCATCATACATACATGTACATTTTACAATATGGCACATTTAAAGACACATGTTCAATGAAATATATAAACTTGTATTCTTACAAAGGAATGAGTGTGACTGATAAAACAAAGAACAATTAAATTAAATTCAAGCATAAAAATCAGTATTCATAAGCTGTGCATTAAGAAGAAAAGAACGATTTTGTCTTGTTATGTTTTTACCCTTCTGACTATGGGGACATTTTATCAACAAACCTATTATAAGATCACATTTTCAAATCAATGTTTCTGATAAGTTATGATATCAATTTCCAAAAAAAAATTTAGGTGGTCAGTTCAGGCAATTTGTATTTGATTTTTTGTAAAACCTTCAATTCAATTTGTGACACATTAAATTAAATTGAAAATCTTGCTCTTAATATAGAAGCTGGTAGACATAATAACATTGGCCAAGAATACTTTTTTGGTAGATACTGCTGAACCAGAAACGTTCACGTAGTTGAAAGTGAAATCCATTTTCTTGTGAATTGTCCATTGTTTAATGTACTTGAGGAATACTTCACAGAATACTTGAATGCTGTTGCAAATGCCTTTGAAGAAACTCATGAACCTTTGTTGCTTTTGTCTAAATTTCTTTATTTTGCATTTTAAAAGAAGGTCTAAGCTTTTGGAATAAGACAGATTGTGAATTTGCTCAAGTTGCTTTAGTTGACATCTATGAATGATATTACCGGGTTAAACAGTGTTCTTGAAATGTTGATATTTCATAAATACATCAAGTTGTTATTATATGTATGCTTATCAAATTCTAATAACTTTATGTAATAAAACTAAAGCAACATTTGTTTGTTAACGAATTTGTATTTGTTATCACCTATTTGTTTTGTTTAAAAATCTTGATATGTATTTTCAGCTGCCCATCAGTGGGCTTATTTTACAAATAAACAATATTGATGTAAGTTAGAAAGGAATTGTCAATATTAGTTCAAAAGAACTTATGTGGTACAATTACATATCAAAAGATTTTGCCAGTTCAAAATACATGTAAATTTACATAGTCTTATGATGCATAATGCTTCCATAAATGACTGAAAAAATTGTTCAAAAAAACACAACACGCATTGAAAAAACATAAATCTCAAATATCTTCAAAATCAAAATCCAGGTCCTCCATGTCCGCCTTGCTGTCCTCCTTTTTCTCCTCTATGGAGTATTTAAGGTCTGCCATACACAAGTAGCTTTGAAGAAACAGTGGAATATCTAACTTCTGTACACTACTTGCAATGTTCACACCGAGTATTTTCCGAAGTCTGTTTCTACACAATGTGATCAACCTCGATGGAGTCTGTGAGGCGTGAACAAGCATGTTTTGAAGGGCCTGTCTTGCTTCACGGTTGTCATCTTCATCTAACTCATTAGGAAAATTTCTGCTGTATATCCACTCCTCTTTTGTGACATCGTACCCTGCAGTTAACAACAGCAGAGCAATGTCTGTGTAACCGCGGCACACGGCCACCCAGAGAGATGAACGCTCTGTATCGTAAATAATAAGAACATCATCGCTCTGATGATGTTGATTAATCCCAACAGACCTCTTTTCCATGTAAACATTAGTCTTAAGAAGTAGTTTCACCGTCTCCTTATGACCTTCATAAACAGCGTTCCACAAAGGTGTAGCGTTCACTCTGTTCGCACTGTTAGCGTTCGCGCCATGTTCGAGTAACAATTCCACACCCCTTGTCATGCCATTGTACGAAGCATACAGGATGGGGTCATCTTCATCCTTGTCCTTATTGTTAACGTTACAACCAAGCTGTAACAACTCTTTCATCACAGACAAATGGCAACCATGTGCTGCCAATCCAAGTGGCGTGTTCCCATCATTTGTTTTAATATCATGCGGTGCTCCAAATTTTAACAACTCTCGTACTGTTTCCAAATGGCCGTTCCATGCGGCTACGTGGAGCGGTGTGTATTTCTGTTCATTTGATACATTGATGTTGGCCTTATGCTTAATCAAAAGTCGGACTATATCTATGTCATCTTCGTAGCAGGCGATAAAGAGGGGGGACTCAGTGTTTGAGTGAGTGTTTGGGTCGGCCCCCGCGTCCAGTAACATTTGTATGATGTGCTTGTTACCTAAAAACAAACAGATTTATAATGAAATGTCATGAAACTTGGTACATTGGTTAATGAACAAGCAAATACATTGAATTGATATCCCCCACCAGATTAGGCAAAGTAGATGACATTGAAATCACGTGTTGGTGAAATATTCCAATCAAAACAAATCGGCTGCAGAGTGATGTACTCTTGTAGACATATTGGATATGAGTTTATTTGAAATAAAAAATATATTGTATATAGTGTAGCATTTAGATGTGATATAGTAACCAAGAGTTTGACTCACGTTACCCAGTTTTAAACTTATAAAATAATTTATCAAAGCAAGCCATCACATTAAGTTTCATGAAGGTTGGACCAGAAATATTGCAAAACTAACAGATTGGAGAGGATATAGTTCCTCCGTTTGGTCCTAACTTTTCTCTGAGATTTGACCATATTATATAGGTTTTGACCCCATGTGACCCACTTTAAATGTCTACCAAGATAACATAAAGGGGAACCATCTGACCACTGTTTGAACAAGACTGACTCCTCAATACCAATATTTGGTTCCGGACATGATTTTTTTAAAGATTTGACCTAATGACCTCATGTGACCATGTTTCGAACTAGTCAATGATTTCATAAAGGAAAACATCTGAAGTTTCATAAATATTGCCTCTAGTATGGTATGTTTTTTCTAAGATTTGAACTAGTGACCTAGTTTTGACCCCATGGGACCCACTTTTACAAGGAGTCGAGATTTCATCAAAGGGAATTTCTAACTAAGTTTGAGCATTATCTGAACATTCCTTACCAAGATATGGTAAAATAGTCAATTTTAAAGTTTAATTAAAAATACTAGTTTATAATCATCTTTGAAGGTAATAGATGACATGTTTATCACATAACTTATTTACAGTTATTAATATTTTAGCCCAATCAAGGGGCAATAGATTAAAACAGAATTTTACAAATTATTTAACCAGATTCAAGGGCAAAACTTGACTACATTTGTACTATATTCTTAAATAAAGCAGACAGGTTAATTTTTCAACTTGCTAAATTCTGATAAAATATACTAACTTCCATAAACAGCCACAGTTAGAGCTGAATCTCCTCTATAATTCCTCTGATTGACATCAGCTCTGTATCTCAACAATATTCTTATTGCATCAGTCAGCCTGTATGTCACACAGATCAACAGAGCCGTGTATCTATTGTCGTTGTCCATTATGTTGGGATTGGCGCCTGCTTTTAACAACGTCTCCAGAAATGGAAAATCTGGCATCCTCACTGCAGCGTGAAGTATCGGAGACCCCCTGGAGCTTTTGGCATCCAGATTGATCCCTGGATGCGCGATGAGAAGATTGGCAATCTCGGGAAGGTTTGAGCGTAAGGCATAATACAAGGGTGGATTCCCTTCTTCTGCTCCAATCAATCCACCAGTGCTGACATTATGAGACAGCAGGAATTTCACAGCCTCGGTATTCCTGTAAAACAAGAAAATCTTTTAACAGTTACTTAAGTAATAATGGAGTGTTTGACAATACCGTAGAACCAATGTTTTTTCAACTTTTTTTGGACTATGCAACTGACACAAGTGTTTAAAATAAATTTGCAAAAATTTTGAAGATTTATTTAAAAAGGGATTTTGATAGCCTTCAGGTATTCTTCATTGAAATGACCAACTTTTTTTTTTAATTAGATAACATTGAATTGAAGGAAAAAAATCCACAATATGTTCAACACACCAATGAGTTTTTATTCTACTATTAAAATAACATTCTGATTTAAGCTATCCAAAGAACTATCCAATTTTTAAGATTTGATTATTATCAATGAATTTGAAAAAAGTGGATATTAAAATGTTAAACATAACTAGTTCCAGTACTTTTCATAGCAACATTTAACAAACACCAATCATTTTATAGTGACGAAAATGTACACAGTTTTGAAATTTGCTGAAACAGTAAACGCTTGTTATAAGTTACAGATTTAAGCTGATACACTTAAAAAGCAGTATTAGCAATTGTTCAAAGCCGCTACAGTGATCAATCTGCCTGAGACTACAATTTAAGCTTAAGTAACTGATTTAAGTCACTGATTTAGGCAGATACAGACAATACTCAGCTGATACTCATAACAGTCAGTCTAAGTTACTAATTTAAGCCAAGTAGTTAACTAGCAGTTTAAGTCACTGATTTAAACGGATACAGTTAAAACACTGTCTAAGTTACTGTTTAAAGCTGATTCTGTTAACATACAGTAGAAGTCAACGATTAAAACTGATACAGTTAACACATGGTCTATGTCACTGATTTAAACCGATACAGTTAATAAATGGTCTATGTCACTGATTTAAGCTGATACAGTTAACACATGGTCTATGTCACTGATATAAGCTGATACAGTTTACACATGGTCTATGTCACTGATATAAGCTGATACAGTTAACACATGGTCTATGTCACTGATATAAGCTGATACAGTTTACATAAGTTCTATGTCACTGATTTAAGCTGATACAGTTAACACAAGGTCTATGTCACTGATTTAAGCTGATACAGTTAACACAAGGTCTATGTCACTGATTTAAGCTGATACAGTTAACACAAGGTCTATGTCACTGATATGGCAGAATGGTCACTTAATGAGCTGAAAATGATGAACAGCCTACCAATTCTTCACAGCTATTGTGAGAGGTGTGGCAGGAGTATTTTTGCAGTGTCGGGCCTCCAAGTCACAGCCAGCCTTTTGGAGGTACTTGAGCACTGGAAGAAGGGCCTCATTCAGGCAGCTCAGGTGAACAAGCGTCATCTCGTGCTAGAATAGTTTATTTGAGAATTCAATATTAATTTGATAGGATCAATTAATAATTGCGTGGTAAGGATATTAATGTAATTCCTTTTACATGTGTGCACAAATAACCATGAAGTGCAGTTGTATTTTGAACATATTTTTCACAAATGAAATAGAGTGTCACATGAGTGGTCATTTTAAATACAGCATTCAATAAACAAGTTTTCTAAAATTAATAAAAAACAAATCTTGGCATTTTTTTTTTTGCAATTTTAGTAAATGAGTTTAATATATTTTGTATTGAATGACCACGAATGTGAGATTCTATAAATATCATAAATACTTTGTCAATTTAAAGTGCTAAATACAGTACATAAAATGTGGAGCTTATAGTCTGGCTATTTCAATGCTATTTATCATTGATGTATTGTCACACTTTTGGGGTAATTACTATTTATGATATAATCATTGAAACAAATAAAACAAGAAACAATGTAAAATATTGTACCCCTTGACTTGAGAGCCTCTTTGTCAGAAACATTTGAGTGAAAAAGTAGCAAAAAGAAACACACTGCTAATCAATACTTATAATATAGACAAAGACGTAAACCTTTGAACTACATGATTTCAAATCCATACTGGGTCATAAAATTATATGGGTGAAGTTCAACATACATGTATTTACCATATTATATGATTCCAAATCATACCATTTGCATCATGTAGACCGTTTTTTTCTCAAATATCGCATTTGACCTTATGATCTCCAAAACAATAGTGGTCATCTTCTGTTAAATAGCAACCTACCGTACTTCTGGAGTTTCATGGTCTAAATAATTCTCAACTTATTGTGCAGAGGTTTTTTCTAAAAATGGCTAATACCTTTAACCTACTGACTTTCAAAACAATAGGAGCCATCTAATGGTTAAGGGCAAACTACTAGCAAAGTGTTTTGTCCTAGGTCAACCCGTTCTTGAGTTTTGTGCAGACAGTTTTCAAAAGACTGTTATCTGTGTCCTTGACAATTGACCTACTGATCCCAAGGGCAACTTTCCACTGTTGTTTCATTGTCCTATGTAATATTGTTCTGGATTTATTTTGTGGACAAGACATGGTCTACCAACCAACTGACAGACGTTATGTATGTCACATACATGTACTATTGACCGGCAGACTGACCTACATGCCACCATATCTCAAAGGAGTATAATAATAAAAGATGAAAATGCGAATGTGTTACTTCTGTAATTAACTAGGTATTCAATATTTCATGTGCACATCATGAGGTTAAAAGTTTCCACAGCTGAGCAAATCCCTCTGCAGCAGACATACCAGCCTAATGAACATCTGAACTTCTTTGAAAAAAATTGACAAGCCAAACAAATAAATATTATTACCCGTGCTTGAGCATGGTCACAGCCACAATTGGATTGAATGATGTAAGACGCAGCGTCTTCAATAGCTTGCTTGTTATCCTCTAGCTCATCCTGAACCATCAACAGCTTTCCCAAATGTGTCGTACATGAATCTGTAATAAGACCATAAACAATTATTGACCCAATGTGTCAAACATGATTTTGTAACATAATCCCATACAATCATTAACCCTGGCCTAATTGTTCAGAACTTTGTTAAAGTTAACAACCTGATTAACGGCATCATTGTTAACTTTAAAAGGTGAAATATTTTATGATGTGCTCATGTATCTAAATAAAACAAGTACAGTTGTCTCACCTCTTGTTAGGAATACTGCAAATCATAAAGCTGCACTCTCACAGATTCACCAATTTTACAACTTTTTTTTTTGTCTTGGAAAGAGCAAATTTTTGCGTAAACATCTGCAAACCAATAATATAAGATTGCTGACAAAAAATCAGATCATAGATCTTCATATTTCTGTTTGAAAATTTATGTTTTATGGCCAAAACCGTTACAGTTTAAGAAAAATGCATAAAAGATCAATTTTTGAACTGAAATATAAAATACTGCGATCTAATTTTTTGTCACCAGTCTTATTAAACAGGTTTTATGGATTTTCGCAAAAATTGGCTCGTTCCAAAACAAAAATTAAAAAAGTTGTCAAAATGTTCAATCTTTGAGAGTGCAGCTTCAAACTTACAGAGCAATGTTGTATTGAAATTTAACAACGACGACGTTTATAACGTTGTAAACTTAAACAAATGTCTGAACAATCGGCCCAGACTGTCTGTCAAACATGATACAAATGACAACGTTTGAAAATGATATTAGACAAAACTCATTTTTTACGCCCAAATTAATATTGGGCCATCTAAACAATGAACAGACAACAAAACATCAATGGACAGGAATTTTAGTCTGATATTATGGAATTATCAAAACGTTTCACTTGCAAACTAAAATAATATTTTTGTTACATCTTCATTCCTGGAATTTGTTTCGGAATATATATCATTTTACATTGCATCTCATAGTCATAGATACTGATTTGAAAAAGTGATCATATGATACAATTGTTGATTACAGGGTCTGTATTTCCTTACCAACTGCAATTGGCAAGTCTAGGTAGTCCTTGTATTTCTCAAGAGTCTCAACATTCAGGTTTTTTGACATCAGTCGTGTGTGCAGCTGTGCTTGAATCCTGCGGGTTTCCTCTGTGTAGCAGAAAAAAATAGAAAGCAAATAAATATAAAATCTATGGAAAACAATATGCAAGTTGTACATGTATTTGAAAATGAACTTGATTTAAGTACATGTCAGGCATTTTTGTTAATAATTATTTTAATTTATTATTAGTTAGGCCTAAAAAAAAAATATGTCTGTTTCCTGTAACCCGACCGACCGTAATTTTTTACCGCCGACCGCAATTTTTTTATGCCCCAATATTCGAAAAGTCAGATTGTTAGCGATCTCTGGCCTAAGATGACAACGATAATTTAAATAATTTAGTAGTGTCCGAACTCGTCGCATAGTTACAAACGTTTCTGGTTTGACAAGTTAAAACAATGGCAAAAAGCGTAATGGCTGTGACATTAGACTGCAGGGCTTTCAATTGACCCGAGCTTCCGGGTTTTGACGCACAGAAATCGTAAATGACCCGAAGTTGACGCATCATACATTAGTATGCGTCAGTTTTGACCCGGGATATTACGGTGTGAGAGTCGGTATCATCTGAAAGGAGCCTCAATGCATGATCTGAATGTTTGTTTAACCCACAAGAGCAATTAACACCCGAAGTGACAAGTGATTATCGATCTGGAATCTGATCGGTAACCATGTTAATTAGCAGCACTCAAACTCAATGACGTAATATTAACTCCGCCCATTATGCAAATTAACGGATACCTTCCGCTTTTTCACGAAGAGCGATGGTTTTGAAAAACAACAATGCTAAGATGTATTTTGTTCATTTATTTTAAGTTGTTTTATTATATCTCCGGTTAATTAAAAAAAAAATCTTATATGTTTTAATGAGTTAACAGAAAAATAAACATTCATCGTACCACATGGTCTAAGAAGCGCGGGAAACAGGTGCACGCTAAATTCCTGTCAATTTAATGAAAGTGAAAGGAGAGCTGCGTATATCGTTGTCAGTGTTATAGTTAAGTTCTATAACAAAACAGTATTGTATGGTTATGGTTATGCCATTCATGAAAAATACTATGTTGCAATATTGGCAATAGGAACGTTGAATGATTTTTGTTTACTTCCGGAAAAAAGATAAACGTGAAAGTGAAACTGAAAGTTAAAGTAAGAAAGAAAGTTGCAACTAAACAATCGCTGGTGCATATTGGAATTTGACAAGGATGCATTGGGTTACATAACGAAGATGCATTAACTAAATAATATGTTCGTCAGAGTCAGAACATATTTTGACTCTGGGAAGTTTTTAACCACCGTAGTCCAGTCAAGTCCAGAAAAGGAAATAAGACAAGGTATTCTATTAAAAAGTATGTTGATTATTTTTCATCGTGCTTGAGATTTTTACAGAATGAACAGTGGATCTAATACAGCAGATCTTTTTAAAACACTGGAAATTGTTAAAAAAAAATTAAGTTGTGGGAACTATTTAATGAAGTTACTGTACCATGGGTCTTAGTCTAAAATAATAGATGTGTTATACGGGATTCTTCCAATCCCTGAATGATTTGCCATATCAAAAATCTAAAAAAAATCTGTCAACGTACAATTATTTGGACTACATGGGTCTACACTGGTCCCAAAGACCTGTACAATTCTGATAGCGCTCTAAGAGTTAACTGGTTTAGTCATTGATTCGAGTCATTTATCATTCAAAGTATTGATTTATATATGTTTTGTGGAGATTCGTGCCAGTTCTTGTTGTAACAGCATTTTATTTTATAATAGTTGTCATGTACATTTAATTATAATACAACTTGATATTATTACACAGTCTGTTTTAAAATAGTTTGTGCAATAATATCATGTTTTATCACTACAAAAAGTATGCATTTTGAAAGTTTTGTTTAAAACATTTGCCAAAAAAATTGTCTAAATGTTTTTTGATTCACTTTTTCACTGGATTATATTTGCAAAGTGTAAAGATGAACTGCTTCCCTGGTGAACATACTGACAATGCTCAAAATTGCACATAATGTTACAACCGCTGGGAGTCAAACCCATGGCTTGACCTTCAAAAGGATGCATTATACAACTGAAATACATGTATGTACAACGGCTGTCAAGCTAGCAGTTTTAGCTTATTTATGGCAGAAAGTTTGAATCTATATATCACACTGAATTCTTTTTAAAATAATTCACCTGAAATAAACATGAATATTGAATCAATCTGATATTTTAAAACATTAAAAAAAAAAAAAAAAAAAAAAAAAAAAAATCCCTACCTACCGACCCATCTTTTTTTCAGCATGTTACAGGAAACAGACAAATTTTTTTTTTAGGCCTTATTTAATAATTAGTATAAATTTACAATGTTTTAGAAATTGATACGGACAACTTTTTCATGAAGTATGATACTACGATGAACAGTGATTAAAATGCTAAAAGCTTTAAATAGTTAACTTTCAATACATAATTAGCTAAATGATGGGGTGAAGTACATGCAGTTGTATTTAATAGCTTTTTAAGGAGCTTAAGTGACTTGAGCCTGTTTTTATAAAACATCTTAAGTCATTTCCTAACTTAAGTCATTTTCTTAAGTCAAGTATCTCACTTATGATATTAAAGATGTAATCACTTAATGATATCAGAAATATTTTCATTGATTTGATTCATACATACTTTTATGCAAAACACACTTTTTTGGAAATTCAATTTTTAGGAATACTGCCCCAGGTGTTCCTACCCTTCCAGGGTTACATTTATCATTTGAAATGCCTAGTTTAATCCTTCTATAAGTGACACCCCCCACCTCCACCCCCTCTAATCTAAACCGTGTATTGTACACAACCTCTGTGTATTGATCTTAATCTAATTGCATAATTGTCTTATCAGATCTGAGTATCCTGCAGTGCAGTTTTGGAGGTTTTATTATAGAAATGGACCCTAATGGCCATGAGCAAATCAACAGATAAACAGGAAACTGGAACCTACTGTGACATCAGTGCAATTTGCAGGAGATGTACAGCATGGGATTGTCATGCCAAGCATTCCTTAAACTAGGTTTTTAATCCAGCTAAAGTGTGTATTTGATTATCAAAATGCATTAGAAGTTGTCAAGACGCACTTCTTATCAATTGGCATGCATGTGTATCAGTGAGTGAGGTACTAATCAATTAAGTTTTGATAAGTGGAGTGATGCCAATTACAAAAGAGGTTACTTCAGTTTACAGTTTCTATCTCCTAAGAAGGAGTCAATGAATAGGACTGTTATAAATATTTTAGCAACCGGTTAAACAAGACTTCATTTCTTTGGACACAAGTTAAGGGTTCTCACTAAGTTTTGGTTGAATCAACTCAAAGAGTAATGTAACTGACCATGTGCTTTCTACTTATTCCTAGTTACAGTAAAGTTACATATTTTTCCAAATTGAACCAGCCCAATTGCCATTTAAATCCTCCATTTTGGCCTGCAGCCGGTTCTTATTGAGAACACTGTCAGATGTTGTTGAAATGATGAAAATGAAAAATTATCAGGGAAGAACTTTCTTGTTGGAAAATATCATCAGGTAAAATAACCTTTGACCAAAACTCTTATCAGTAGCTGCAATTGTGAAGAAATAAAAAATCAACCTTTTGACATTTAAGATTTTAGATTCTTGAATAAAACAGGCCTCTTGCTTATACCAAGCAAACAGAATTTCCTATTCCTATTGGCACATAGCCATCTTCTAAAACATCCTAAAACAAATTTAACTAAAAAATATAAAATTGCTGATTACCTGTAAGAGGAGGACCCACTTCCTGTTCATCGCCTGAATCACTCTTCATTCTCAGCTTTTGATCTTTATTCTAACAATATGAAAATAGATTAAGGAAATATGTTTCAAGTTTGCAAGTAGTTACTGGTGTACCAAATAAGACATGTTTAGCTAATGCACCAGTCATTTGTTAACACAGCCCCCCCCCCACCCCCACCCCAGATCCGGGGAATAGCAGGGACTTTGACTTTCAGTCCAGCCAAGCGCGGGAAAAATCTCCGCCCTGCGAGGACGATCTGCTGGTAAAACCCCCGCCAAATGCCCCCGCACCCAAGGGACCCTAGATAAGGCCAATTACCCGCTATATTTTGCGTGAAGACAAAACCACCGCAGTCACCTGGCACAGCCCATTTCCCCAGCTGTCCCCGGTATACCCCGGACCTGGGGGGGGGGGGACCGTGGTTACAATTGACTGGTGCATAAAATGTACCTGTATCAGTTTACCGGCAAATAGCATCAAATGCTTATCATAAGCATAGATAAACATTTCACAAATGTTAGGGATAGGAATGGTAGCATCAATGGCAATCTAATATTGTGCACAGTATTCATAATTGGAGATCCATAGCAATGAAACTTCCTCAGCCTCGGGAATATAGGATACCGTTCAATTTCGCAATAATAGCCAATTTGTTGAAACTTTTAATCTAAGGACAAAATTTTCTAAAGTCAATTAACAGGGTTAAGTCTTAAATTGAACGTCTGACACGCTATACTAATAAGTAATATATATATATATATAAATATATATATATATATATATATATATATAACTTATATAAAGAAGTAAAAAGATTCCGGATCTAACTTGACAGCTTTATGAAAATCACCTTCTGACTCAAAACTCCTGCTTTAAGAAGGGCCTTACAGATAAATTTCTTCATATTTTTTTAAAACCATTACGATTGCATATCATACACATAAAGCATACAGTTAAAAATTACAAAATCATTCAAAATAAAAAATTAGTCACTTGGTCTAGTTTGTTTTGAACATTTAATCTTCAACACCGGTAATTCGGAACTCCTCGGCCATTTTTCGGCCAGTGCTATCCGACATCCAGTATATGTAGTTTGGGCGGAGCTATGAATATTAAAATTTTATTGTGAAAAAGCGATGCCGTACTGTATTGTGGTTAGGTTATTCTCAACTATAAAACTACGTAGCAAATGTCTACTCAACTTTTGCCATAGTTACTGTTCTTGGTCTGATATTAGAAAGTGTTATTAATCATGTTCTTTATTGATTGAAATTGTAAATAAACTGATCTCGATCGAAAAAAAAAACACTTTTATAATGGGTGTTCCATATTTAGGTACTGTACCAATTTAGATACGGCCCCTTGTGCGTACATATAGGCCTTACTAGAATATAACCATATAGACGTATAGCTAAACGTAGAAAGTCCATTTACGTTGTATTTCGCAACCCGTAACCTCTTTATTTAAAAAATGCATTCTAGGTAAAATAACAAAATGTCACCGTGATTTTTTGTCAATACTGTAGAAAAACAATATTCGTCATCGTATCCCCTATAGTGTCGTATAGAAGGACAACCATTACACGTTACAACAACCGGTAGAAGGAGGTCAATATAGGCTCAGCTCAAACCTATAGTGTCTCCTAAGGTAACAATCAGCAGGTCGAGGTTTTTTATATTCAGACCAGGCCTAATATGTCCAAGTGTTTTCTCTTAAGTCGATAACCATTAGACTGAGGTCACTATAATTATGTTCAGCGCAGGCCTTAAATGTCCCTCAAAAAGTCTCTTAAAGCGACAATCAGTAGGCGGAGGTCACTATATGTTCAGCTCAGGCTTTGTTCCCCATGTTTGTGTCTTCATAGGTGACAACCAGTAGGCGGAGGTCATTTAATATACAATTCAAGACTATAATGTCCCTAAAATGTAGGTCCGTAAAATGAAGACAACCAGTAGACTGAGGACATTATGTGTGTGTTCAGTTCAAGACTATAACGTCCGTATGATGTATTTTATAAGACAACAACCAGTAGGCGGAGGTCACTATTTATATATCTAAGGCGATAACCAGTAAACGGAGGTCATTATGAGTTCCGTTTAAGACTAGAACGTCCGTATAAGGGTCCGCCAAGGCGATAACCAGAAGTCGGATGTCATTATGTGTTCAGTTCAAGACTATATAACGTCCGTATTAGGGTCTTTCAAGGCGACAACCAGTAAACGGAGGTAACATTATGTTCAGCTGAAGTCTAGTATGTCCCTGTGTCTTTTATGGCGACAACCAGTAGACGGAGGTTATTATGTATTTAGCTCAAGACAAGAACGTTCGTATAAGGATCTTCCAATTTGACGACCAGTAGACGGAGGACAATAAATATACAGTTCAAGACTAGAATGCCCCTTTAATGTATTGTAGAAGGCGACAGCCAGTAGACAGTAACTATATGTTCAGCCGATGTCTAGTATGTCCCTATTATGTGCCTATTTTGGCGACAAGCGTTTGACGGAGGTCATTATATATACAGTTGAAGTCTAGAATGTCCATATTGTGTATTGTTTAAGGCGATAACTAGTAAACGGAGGCCGTTAGATATACAGTTTTAGACTATAATATCCTTTTAATATATTGTATAAGGCGACAACCAGAAGGCGAAGATCACTTTTTGTTCGGCCGAGGTATAGTATGTCATTATTATGTGTCTATTGGGGTGGCAACCAGTAGACGGAGGTCAATGTTCAGCTGAGGTCTCGTATGTCCTTATTATGTGCCTATTAGGACGACAACCAGTAGGCGGATGACATTGTTCAGCTGAGGTCTCGTATGTCCTTATTATGAGCATATTAGGACGACAACCAGTAGGCGGAGGTCATTGTTCAGCTGAGGTCTCGTATGTCCTTATTATGAGCCTATTAGGGCGACAACCAGTAGGCGGAGTTCATTGTTCAGCTGAGGTCTCGTATGTCCTTTTTATGTGCCTATTAGGACGACAACCAGTAGGCGGATGACATTGTTCAGCTGAGGTCTCGTATGTCCTTATTATGAGCCTATTAGGACGACAACCAGTAGGCGCAGTTCATTGTTCAGCTGAGGTCTCGTATGTCCTTATTATGAGCCTATTAGGAAGACAACCAGTAGGCGGAGTTCATTGTTCAGCTGAGGTCTCGTATGTCCATATTATGTGCCTATTAGGACGACAACCAGTAGGCGGAGTTCATTGTTCAGCTGAGGTCTCGTATGTCCTTATTATGAGCCTATTAGGAAGACAACCAGTAGGCGGAGTTCATTGTTCAGCTGAGGTCTCGTATGTCCTTATTATGAGCCTATTAGGAAGACAACCAGTAGGCGGAGGTCATTGTTCAGCTGAGGTCTCGTATGTCCTTATTATGAGCCTATTAGGACGACAACCAGTAGGCGGATGACATTGTTCAGCTGAGGTCTCGTATGTCCATATTATGAGCATATTAGGAAGACAACCAGTAAGCGGAGGTCATTGTTCAGCTGAGGTCTCGTATGTCCATATTATGAGCATATTAGGAAGACAACCAGTAAGCGGAGGTCATTGTTCAGCTGAGGTCTCGTATGTCCATATTATGAGCCTATTAAGACGACAACCAGTAGGCGGATGGCATTGTTCAGCTGAGGTCTCGTATGTCCATATTATGAGCCTATTAGGAAGACAACCAGCAGGCGGTCATTGTTCAGCTGAGGTCTCGTATGTCCATATTATATGCCTATAAGGACGACAACCAGAAGGCGGAGGTCATTGTCCCCTATACCTATAAGAAAGACAACCAGTAGGCGGTCATTGTTCAACTAAGGTCTCGTATGTCCATATAATGAGCCTATTGGGGTGACAACCAGTAGGCGGATGTTATGTTCAGCTGAGGTTTCGTATGTCCTTATTATGTGCCTATTAGGAAGACAACCAGAAGGCGGAGGTCAGTGTTCAGCTGAGGTTTCGTATGTCCATATTATGAGCCTATTAGGAAGACAACCAGAAGGCGGAGGTCATTGTTTAGCTGAGGTCTCGTATGTCCATATTATGAGCCTATTAGGAAGACAACCAGAAGGCGGAGGTCAATGTTCAGCTGAGGTCTCGTATGTCCTTATTATGTGCCTATTAGGACGACAACCAGTAGGCGGAGTTCATTGTTCAGCTGAGGTCTCGTATGTCCTTATTATGTGCCTATTAGGACGACAACCAGTAGGCGGAGTTCATTGTTCAGCTGAGGTCTCGTATGTCCTTATTATGTGCCTGTTAGGACGACAACCAGTAGGCGGAGTTCATTGTTCAGCTGAGGTCTCGTATGTCCTTATTATGTGCCTATTAGGACGACAACCAGTAGGCGGAGTTCATTGTTCAGCTGAGGTCTCGTATGTCAATATTATGAGCCTATTTGGATGACAACCAGTAGGCGGACATTGTTCAGCTGAGGTCTCGTATGTCCATATTATGAGCCTATTAGGAAGACAACCAGAAGGCGGAGGTCAATGTTCAGCTGAGGTCTCGTATGTCCTTATTATGTGCCTATTAGGAAGACAACCAGTAGGCGGACATTGTTCAACTGAGGTCTCGTATGTCCATATAATGAGCCTATTGGGGTGACAACCAGTAGGCGGATGACATTGTTCAGCTGAGGTCTCGTATGTCCTTATTATGAGCCTATTAGGAAGACAACCAGAAGGCGGAGTTCATTGTTCAGCTGAGGTCTCGTATGTCCATATTATGTACCTATTAGGACGACAACCAGTAGGCGGTCATTGTTCAGCTGAGGTCTCGTATGTCCATATAATGAGCCTATTTGGATGACAACCAGTAGGCGGAGGTCATTGTTCAGCTGAGGTCTCTAATGTCCATATTATGAGCCTATTAGAAAGACAACCAGTAAGCGGAGGTCATTGTCCAGCTGAGGTCTCGTATGTCCATATTATGAGCCCATTAGGACGACAACCAGTAGGCGGAGGTCAGTGTTCAGCTGAGGTTTCGTATGTCTATATAATGAGCCTATTAGAAAGACAACCAGAAGGCGGAGGTCATTGTTCAGTTGAGGTCTCGTATGCCCATATAATGAGCCTGTTAGGAAGACAACCAGAAGGCGGAGGTCATTGTTTAGCTGAAGTCTCGTATGTCCATATTATGAGCCTGTTAGGAAGACAACCAGAAGGCGGAGGTCATTGTTCAGCTGAAGTCTCGTATGTCCATATTATGAGCCTATTAGGACGAAAACCAGTAAGCGGAGGTCATTGTGAAATTAAAGACTATAGCTTCCGTATTAGAGTCTTCCCATGCGACATTATATTTACAATTTAAGCCTGGAATGTCTCTTTAATGTATTGTGCAAGGCGACAACCAATTGGCGGATGTCACAATATGTTCAGCTGAGGTCTGGTATGTCATTATAAAAGTATGTCTCCTATGGCTTCAACCTGCAGGTGGATGCCACTTGATGATCAGCTCACGTCCAGTATTTCCCTTAAATGTACCTATGTCTATTAGGGGGACACAGTAGACGGATGTTATTATTTGTTCAGTTCGAGACTAGATCGTCCGCATTAATTTCTTCTCAGGAGAGAGCCAGAAGACTGAGGTCATTACATATACAAAGACTAGAATGTCTCTATTATGCTTTCAATAAGGCGACAAGCAGTAGGCAGGTCTGGATAGGCTCATCTTTGACTCGATATTTAAGAGGTTTACCGAGGACATTTGTTCTTACAATGTGGTAATTGAGTGTGGTGTCAATAAATGTATGGCATTATTCTATTAACATTTTGTCCGTCTGTCCATCAGCAACTGTAGTATTACCATCATCATCATCACACACACACAACACACACAACACACGCACGCACGCACGCACGCACACACACACACACACACTGTTATGGTAAACAGTAAAAGTACCTGTTTCCTTGTTTGCCTTCTTGTTTGCCTTTAACTTCAGTTAATTTAATTCATATGGTAAACAATTATGCATGGTGTTTATTGTCATATAAACCATGCAAACATGCAACAACAAATAGACGATTTAAGAAAAAATCAAATTTCATGCCGAAAAATAGGTAATATATGTCAATGAGCAAAGACAAAATAAATACATTTTTGAAATGTAAGAAACTGATTCCCTTAGCATCGATAAATGTAAAATGATTTCACTGCAAATAATGCACAAAAGATCATTCCTTTAATATTTTTGGTGCCCGGCAAGCGTGAGGTTTGACGCTATTAACTGGTTTAAATCCTCCTTGAGTTTCACTCTCCGTTAAAAAGGGAAATTACGACATTAATCATGAAATGGATTCACTTTGGTAGCTCCTTTCGATAGCTCTGAAACTCCTTATGAATGATGACCTCAATCTCCTCCTTAGTGCACCTCACACCTGTTGGACATAAAATATGTAGATTACATAAGGATTTAGACTTTCAGAACATAACAGTTATAATTAATAATATTCAATAACAATCATATCTTTACTTTATAACTTTTGCATTTTCATTTCCTACAAAATCTTATAGAAAAAATTAACCAAATAAAACTTCCTTAGTATCACACTATTTTTAAAGACCAAGGAATACACAGACCAAAACAGTTATTTCCACATACTAATTTCAGTGTATGGATTAAAAAGTTTTGGCGAAACATGCATGGATCACTGTTAGATTAGATTTCAATGCAATACATGATGTGACGAGATATTTACATAAATTGAATTGGAAAATATTTGAGGTGGTACGCAAACTTTAACATAAATTCTAAGTAGAAAAAGGGGCATAATTTTGTCAAAATGCTTGATGGGGTTACCTCCTCATGTGTACAGGTTGGGGGCATGATGGTGAACAAGTGTGCAAAGTTTCAAAGCCATATGTCAATGGACTTTGAAAATATTCGAGGTGGTACGCAAACTTTAACATAAGTGGTTACGCCGACGCTTGGGTGACTAGGATAGCTCTCCTTATTCTTCGAATAGTCGAGAAAGCCTTAAATAGGATACTAATAAGACACATATATTGCCTTAGAAGGATCAGATAGCATTTATCCTAATAATTTTAGAACTAAAAACTCTAACAAAAGCCAAATCTACACATAAATGTTATCAAATTCAGTAAGCCAAGTCAACAAATGTACCTGTTCATCATCATCAATAGGACCAAATCCGCTATGTTGTATGGCTCTCTTGGCTCTCTGTGACAGCCCAGTGAAGATAGTGTAAAGATTGCTTGCCTGTTTGCCTTGCATATAATCAGTAGGTTGGCCTGAAATGAATAATATGAGATTACTCTATTGTAAATATCTCTTTCATTGGATAGTGTAAACTAGACCTATGAATGAATAGAAGTATTATCCCTGCCACACTGAATTAAAAGTCATAAGTGTCATATACTATTTTTGGAAGCATTGTGTGCCCTGCACTGTTGTCTGGCCTTTTTCCTATAAAATAAGTGCAAAGTTTCATTGCTGTTTCTCTAAGGCTTTTATGATATTAAATATTTCGCAACCGGGAAAGACAATGTGATATGTACTTGATTCAAATAATTCACTATGTTAAGCAGGAGTATAATATAGATTCTGTACACATGTATCAGGTGTTACATTGGACTTATTATTATTCAATAAACAGCCAAATGGGCAGAGTGTATAATAAACATGTATGTATAAATATGGTATGTACAGTAAAATCAAACGATCTTGGTTCGACATTCATCTGCTTGAGTTGAAATGTAAAACTATAAAAAATTACATTACCTTGACTTCCTTAGACATCAAGAACTGCACTAGGGTTTCATTCTTTTCTTTCATGTTTTGCAGCCTGCAAGGTAGATATTAAATTGCATTAACCAACCAAAAACAAATACAGTTTGAGGCAAACCATGTTATTCACTGTTTATCATCCAAATATTTTTATCATTTTTTATAAAAAATATTTTTTATTGCCATGGCACCTTATAATAATACACTTGTTTTAGGGTATACAAAACACAAATTGAACATTTTACTTACAATTTGTGTTCACACAGCATCCAAAGAATTGGCCTCATAAAAAAATAATTTCATTATCTCTATAGAGCCATCTTCGTTAACTTCCAGAATATGTTTGGAGTTCTTGCACAATCCGGATTTTTTTATGTGAAACTTAATATAATTTATCAATAAAGGCTTACCTTTTTTTACCTTTCTTTGAAAGCACATCCTTTGGTGTTTTTTGTCTTGAATTCCCTTTCTCTGGTGTTTCTCCATGATGCTCTCTTGATCTTAAAAGGATCAAAGGTCAAAAACATATGGGTCTGAACTCTGACACAAGAAATTGATGGTATATCATGATAAAAGTATTTTTGTACTTGGCACATTTAGATGTATTCTCACCCATAGGATTAATGTACACCAAACAATTTGCATTTGACCATAACTCTTGGGGCCCAAAACATAATCTCTTAAAAGGTCTCTGGAAAAATCTTCATATATATATATATACTAAGTTTGGTCGCAAAATGTCGACCCTTACTTAAGTTATTTAATACTAACCATTTTTCTATAAATAGTAACTTTGACCTTGACCTTGATCCTAGGGGCCTCAAACGCAAACCCATGAAAGGTCTCCATAAACTCTTCCTATATACCAAGTTTGGTGACTAGATGCCAAACCTAGCTAAAATTATTCGATACATAAGGTGACTTTGACGCTGCCCTCCCACTAGCCTGCCCGAACAATGACACAAGTCATTTTAATAAATAGTTTTCCCTTTGTCAAAACCTGGTTAAGAATATGAAAATGTGCAACAGAAAAAAAAAAATCAACCAAGGGCCATAATTTGTAATCAAGGTTAAAATGTAGTTAGGTAACCTTGTTGTAATATGGTCATCAATAATTCTGTGACGTATTTAGTCAAGTGAATGAAGGGTATAGAAGTTTTTTTTATTAAAATCCCAACTTGCCCTACTTGAACCTGCCCTAAAACTTTAACCTAAGTTCCTTAAGGGGCCATAACTTGTATTAAAGATAATATGGAGTTATGTAACCTTATTGTGTAATAGTCCCGAACAACTGTTGAAGTATTAACAAGCATTTTCAGTGAAAAGATATCCCCCGCCAATGATGGCTTGTTTGTGCTTGATGGCTTGTTTGTGCTTGAAGGTTAAAAAAAATCTCAAAAAGAATAAGATAAGCACATTGGTTTAACTGAGAAACGGCTGCAAACAATGATTTTTTAATAAATCAAGGGCAATAACTCTAAGGAAAATTGACCAATCCAAAAGAAAAATAGACAGGCATCATCACAGTATGTTGGTTCTTATTTCTTCCAAGTGTCATGAAATTCTACCAGCTAGTTGCATAGAAAAGGCTGCAAACATGGATCTTTTAATAAATCAAGGGCAAATAACTCATATAGAAATTACACAATCCAAAATATAAATAAACAGGCATCATCGCAGTATGTTGGTTCATATTTATTTCAAGATTCAAGAATTTCTACCAACTAGTTACTGCGAAATGGCTGTAAATGAGTTTTTCAAAAAATCAAGGGCAATAACTCCAAGTACAATTGACCAATCCAAAAAAAAATGATCAGGCATCATCCCAGTATAGTAATTCATATTTATTTTAAGTTTCATGAAATTCTGCCAGCTAGTGACTGAGAAATGGCTGTGAATGTGCATTTTTCAAAAAATCAAGGGCAATAACTCCAAGGACAATTGACCAATCAAATTTTTTTTTGGACAGGCATCATTCCAGTATAGTGGTTCATATTTATTTTAAGTGTCATGAAATTATACCGGCTAGTTACTGAGAAAACGCAGGTGACGGACGGACGGACAGAAGGAAAGACAGACGGACGGAAGGACGGACGGACAACACCATTTCAATATCCCCCTCCCTATTTCATAGGCGGGGGATAATTAAGTCAATTGAATGAAGGATAAAGAAGTTATTAATAAATATCCCAACCTGCCCTAAAACTTTAACCTAAGTTCCATAGTCAATCAGGGGCCATAATATGTATAAATGATAATATGGAGTTATCTAACCTCATTATGTGATGGCCTTGAACAATTTTGTAAAGTATTAAATGAATTGAATGATGGGTATTGAAGTTTTAAGTGAAAATCCCAACTTGCCCTTATACTTTAACCAGACACCGACGTGAGTAGTAAAGTCCTCCTTATTCTTCGAATAGTCGAGCTAAACTTGGACATGATAAACACTTCATGTTTGTCATCTTGAATACTGCTTTAATCTTATCAGACAAACCTAGCTCAAGAAATCCACCAATAAAGTGATGTACATAGCACTTTCTCACATTAATTACTTTATTTTCAAAAAGGAATATTAAACTATACATTTGTAGTTACCTGATCAAGACTGCCGAAGGTCACTTCATTTTCATTTTTTTCCCAACAGAAACGGCTTCAACAATGAATATGTCAGTTTGTCCAGGCTGCCAAGGGAATCAACTTTTAGAAATGGCTCCAGTGAGGTACCCTCCCTCAAGCCAATATCTCCATCTACACCAATCAGATTGAGTATAAAAATTTGCACTGTCCACTCCAGCATCCAACTTCCTGTTGTCACAGCAACCACATAGCGTAACACTGAAAATCATGGTTTAAATTTCAGAATCAAAATTATGATCCCATCACAGGCTGATAACAACTATACGCCAAATGGCGACATGTGAAAGAGACTTTGACACAGATATTTCTCTTCAATGCAATTGCATTACAGAATAACATGGAGTTTAAAAATACATGTGACCTGTGGCACTACGCCTCAGCATGTTTTTTTGAAAATCCAATAATGCATGGTAAAGTTACAGCCCTGATATGGATTAGTCTAAACCAGTCCCATCAACAGTACTCATTTTGACATTAAGTTGTAAGTGTGACTTTAATCTTTAATGAACAGACCTTGGTCTTTTGTGTAACACACCACCTCATCATGGTGTACCTTCATGGCAAGTTGTTTGAAAATCCTATAATGCATGGTCAAGATACAGCCCAGACAAGGATCATTTCAACCTTTGACCTCTAATCATGACCTTGACCTTTGACATACAGACCTGCTTCTTGTGCGCGAAACACACCACCTCACCATGGTGGACCTTCATGGCAAGTTTTTAGAAAATCCTAAAATGCACAGTCAAGAAACAGCTGGGACAAATTCAGTCTGCATTTACCTACGGACACACATGCATGCACGCAAACACACGGAACCCCCATTGTGATAACTATGTCTCACTCACTGCAAGCATGCTTGTCAACAAATGCCTGTTTACTAACACTTAAGATTTGTTTGAGCATTTATACTGTATAAACGCAGTAGAGGACACAAGCTAACTCCAAAAAATCAAATGAATTCTTTCTTGATACAAAGCAATTAACATTAATACCAGTACTTAATACCCAACATTATGTGGGAAGTTTAAAGCTGCACTCTCACAGATTGAACATTTTGACAACTTTTTTATTTTTTGTCTTGGAACGAGCCACTTTTTTGCGAAAATGCATGGAAACCAGTTATACAAGACTCCTGACAAAAAAACAGATCGCAGATTTTCATATTAAGTTCAAAAATTGATGATTTGTGCATTTTTCTTAAACCGTTAGTAACGCTTTAAGCCATGAAACAGAAATATTAAAGTCTGATTTGATCTTCAACATTCTTTTATCATTGGTAGGCAGATATTTATGCAAAGATTTGCTCTTTCCAAGACAATAAAATAAAAAAAGTTGTAAAAACGGTATATCTGTGAGAGTGCAGCTTTAAGTACAAGGAATATTTATATAGACCTGGCAGGCTAGGGGTGCCTTTACGTACTGCTGGTAGTCCTCTACAGATTGAACCATCAACTTTGTCAAGGGCAAGCCAGTGGTCGACGAAGTACATAAGCTTATCACTGCTATCCTCATCATACATTCACACCTAAGTACAAAGAAGTTTTGATATGACACGTTTGCAAGACAGAGAATTAGTAGAGAGGCTAAATAACAATCTAAGATGTCATGTATTATTTACAGAACAGATATAGAACTATGGCCCATTATAGGATTTTAGGGCGATGTATGTTAGTCCAAATCACGATTCTCATAATGATCATTATACTTAGCTTCTAGTGGCTTAAGTTAATCAAAAGGAATGCACAATAAAATCAGCAATATCATACATAATCAAGCCTCCAGTCAGGTTTAGAGCCAGAGTTGTCACATTCTAGTCGGATCTTGGTTACTCGGCAAACCTGCCCGGTGCTGATATGGAACTCAGACTTGGCCCCGAAAGTGAATGCCAGAGTCCCAGGGTCTAAAGATGAGAGGAGGAGGGCTGCAGTGTGGCCACTGGTGCCATACATGGTGATTTAAACCTTCCCTGTGGTGGCCGTCCTTTTACCCTCGCTAGTCTTCACAGTCACCGTACATGAGCAACCTAATTTAGGATTAATAAAACAACTGTTGAATGGCTAGTGAATAAATTCTTCTTTCACAATCATGCTGGGGGTGCCTGATTTACTTTTAATCAAAAGGTGGTGATCTACCTCAAACTTTCAGTTTTGTTTTGTTTTTGGTAACTTTCAGTTGAAATGGTTTTTGAAATAAAAGTTTATAAAGTGTGAACTGGATTTTTTCTTTTCCTTTGTTGATGGTTGTTTTTTGTGTTAATGACATCTGAACGTTATTACTTTTATTCACTAAAACATTATTTTTTAATTCCATCAAAGCATCACAAAATTTTCGAAGAACACTACACAACAAAATTAAACAACGTTTCTTACACAAGAACAGCGCATAATCTTTATAAATAACATTTTGAGTCTAGTAAGTACTGATCATTCTAAACAATGTATGTACCAAATAGTTTAAGCCAAGTACATACCAATGATTCTCAACAAAGTGTGTACCAATCATTCTGAGGAGAGGTCTATAAATAATTCACAGCCAAGTACATTCTGAGCCAAGTATGTACTAATCATTCTCAGCCAAGTACTTACCAATCATTCTCAGCATCGTCTCCATGTGGCAGTTACCGTTGTGCGAGTCCAGCCAGGGGCCGCACTGGAACACGTGCCTTATGTGTGACTTGTCCTCGCTCCTTTCTGTGACAACAACCGTCTCCACAAAGAAGCCAGCCATCATGACACAACGAGAGTTGCTCCAGTGTCTAAAGATCCACAACTTCAAACAAATGTGTCCAACTGCAAAATGAGTAATAGCAAAAGCTTGTTAACATTTAACTTTAACTAGAGTGTGGTCTTGTGTTGTGGAGAAAATCAAAGTACAATGAAACCTACTTGTCCGGATTAGTGAGCACTAACCAAACATAAACTGACCTCAGGATACTGGTTGTCACCCTAATAGACATATTAAAGGGACATACTAGGTAAGGATGAATACATAGTGACCTCCGGATACTGGTTGTCGCCCTAGTAGACACATACTAGGTCAGAGATGAATACATAGTGACCTCTGGTTACTGGTTGTCGCCTTAGTAGACACATTTTAGGGACATACTAGGTCAGAGCTAGATACATAGTGACCTCCGGATACTGGTTGTCGCCCTAGTAGACACATACTAGGTAAGAGATGAATACATAGTGACCTCCGGATACTGGTTGTCGCCCTAGTAGACTCATTATAGGGACATACTAGGTCAGAGCTTGATAAATAGTGACCTCCGGATACTGGTTGTCGCCCTAGTAGACACATACAAGGTAAGAGATGGATACATAGTGACCTCCGGATACTGGTTGTCGCCCTAGTAGACACATTATAGGGACATACTAGGTCAGAGCTGGATAAATAGTGACCTCCGGATACTGGTTGTCGCCCTAGTAGACACATTATAGGGACATACTAGGTAAGAGATGGATATATAGTGACTCCGGATACTGGTTGTCGCCCTAGTAGACACATTATAGGGACATACTAGGACAGGGATGAATACATAGTGACCACCGGATACCGGTTGTCGCCCTAGTAGATACATTATAGGGACATACTAGGTAAGAGATGGATACATAGTGACCTCAGGATACCGGTTGTCACCCTAGTAGATACATTATAGGGACATACTAGGTAAGAGATGGATAGATAGTGACCACCGGATACCGGTTGTCGCCCTAGTAGATACATTATAGGGACATACTAGGTAAGAGATGGATAGATAGTGACCTCAGGATACCGGTTGTCGCCCTAGTAGACACATTATAGGGACATACTAGGTCAGAGCTGGATACATAGTTACCTCCGGTTACTGGTTGCTGCCCTAGTAGACACATTATATGGACATACTAGGTAAGAGATGAATACATAGTGACCTCCAGATACTGGTTGTCGCCCTAGTAGACACATACTAGGTCAGAGATGAATACATAGTGACCTCCGGATACTGGTTGTCACCCTAGTAGACACATTTTAGGGACATACTAGGTCAGAGCTGGATAAATAGTGACCACCGGATACTGGTTGTCGCCCTAGTAGACATTTTATAGGGACATACTAGGTAAGAGATGAATACATAGTGACCTCCGCATACTGGTTGTCGCCCTAGTAGACATATTATAGGGAAATACTAGGACAGAGCCGGATACATAGTGACCTCCGGATACTGGTTGTCGCCCTAGTAGACATATACTAGGTCAGAGCTGAATACTTAGTGACCTCTGGATACCGGTTGTTGCCCTAGTAGACACATTATAGGGACAAACTAGGTTAGAGCCGGATAGATAGTGACCTCCGGATACTGGTTGTTGCCCTAGTAGACTCATTATAGGGACATACTAGGTCAGAGCTGGATATATAGTGACCTCCGGATACTGGTTGTCGCCCAAGTAGACATATGATAGGGACATACTAGGTAAGAGATGAATACATAGTGACCTCCGGATACTGGTTGTCGCCCTAGTAGACACATAGTAGGTCAGAGATGAATACATAGTGACCTCCGGATACTGGTTGTCGCCCTAGTAGACACATACTAGGTCAGAGATGAATACATAGTGACCTCCGGATACTGGTTGTTGCCCTAGTAGACATATTTTAGTGACATACTAGGTCAGAGCTGGATAAATAGTGACCTCCGGATACTGGTTGTCGTCCTAGTAAACACATTATAGGGACATACTAGGTCAGAGACGAATACATAGTGATCTCCCGATACTGGTTGTCGCCCTAGTAGACATATTATAGGGACATACTAGGTAAGAGATGAATACATAGTGACCTCCGGATACTGGTTGTCGCCATAGTAGACATATTATAGGGACATACTAGGTAAGAGATGAATACATAGTGACCTCCGGATACTGGTTGTCGCCCTAATAGACACATTATAGGGACATACTAGGTAAGAGATGAATACATAGTGACCTCCAGATACTGGTTGTCGCCCTGAGAGACATATTATAGGGAAATACTAGGACAGAGCCGGATACATAGTGACCTCCGGATACTGGTTGTCGCTCTAGTAGACATATACTAGGTGAGAGCTGAATACTTAGTGACCTCTGGATACTGGTTGTCGCCCTAGTAGACACATTATAGGGACAAACTAGGTCAGAGCCGGATAGATAGTGACCTCCGGATACTGGTTGTCGCCCTAGTAGACTCATTCTAGGGACATACTAGGTCAGAGCTGGATACATAGTGACCTTCGGATACTGGTTGTCGCCCTAATAGACACATTATAGGGACATACTAGGTAAGAGATGAATACATAGTGACCTCCGGATACTGGTTGTCGCCCTAAGAGACATATTATAGGGAAATACTAGGACAGAGCCGGATACATAGTGACCTCCGGATACTGGTTGTCGCTCTAGTAGACATATACTAGGTGAGAGCTGAATACTTAGTGACCTCTGGATACCGGTTGTCGCCCTAGTAGACACATTATAGGGACAAACTAGGTCAGAGCCGGATAGATAGTGACCTCCGGATACTGGTTGTCGCCCTAGTAGACTCATTCTAGGGACATACTAGGTCAGAGCTGGATACATAGTGACCTCCGGATACTGGTTGTCGCCCTAGTAGACACATTATAGGGACAAACTAGGTCAGAGATGAATATTTAGTGACCTCAGGATACTGGTTGTCACCCTAGCAGACACATAATAGGGACAAACTAGGTCATTTATAGTGATATACTAGGTCAGAGCCGGATAGATAGTGACCTCCGGATACTGGTTGTCGCCCTAGTAGACTCATTATAGGGACATACTAGGTAAGAGATGAATACATGGTGACCTCCGGATACTGGTTGTCGTCCTAGTAGACATATTATAGGGACATACTAGGTAAGAGATGAATACGTAGTGACCTCCAGATACTGGTTGTCGCCCTAGTAGACATATTTTAGGGACATACTAGGTCAGAGCTGGATAAATAGTGACCACCGGATACTAGGATACATATTTTAGGGACATACTAGGTCAGAGCTGGATAAATAGTGACCACCGGAAACTGGTTGTCGCCCTAGTAGACACATTAAAGGGACATACTAGGTAAGAGATGAATATATAGTGACTCCGGATACTGGTTGTCGCCCTAGTAGACACATTATAGGGACATACTAGGACAGGGATGAATACATAGTGACCACCGGATACCAGTTGTCGCCCTAGTAGACACATTATAGGGACATACTAGGTGAAAGCCGGACACATAGTGACTCCGGATACTGGTTGTCGTCCTAGTACACATTATAGGGACATACTAGGACAGGGATGAATACATAGTGACCACCGGATACCGGTTGTCGCCCTAGTAGACACATTATAGGGACATACTAGGTAAGAGATGAATATATAGTGACCTCCGGATACTGGTTGTCGCCCTAGTAGACACATTATAGGGACAAACTAGGACAGAGCTGGATACATAGTGACCTCCGGATACTGATTGTCGCCCTAGTAGACACATTTAAGGGACATACTAGGTCAGAGAGGAATACATTGTGACCTCCGGATACTGGTTGTCGCCCTAGTAGACACATTATAGGGATATACTAGGTCAGAGCTGGATAAATAGTGACCTCCGGATATTGGTTGTCGCCCAAGTAGACACAAAATAGGGACATACTAGCTCAGAGATGAATACATAGTGAACTCCAGATAAAGGTTGTCGCCCCAGTCAACACATTATAGAGACAAACTAGGACAGAGCTGGATACATAGTGACCTCCGGATACTGGTTGTCGCCCAAGGAGACACATAATAGGGAGATACTTTGTCAAAGTTGAATACAAAGTGACTTCTGGATACTGGTTGTCGCCCTAGTTGACACATTATAGGGACATACTAGGTCAGGGTGAATATATAGTGACCTCCGGCTACCAGACACATAATAGGGACATGTATACGAGGCAATATAGAATCAAGAATTTGCGCAAGCCTGGATGACATTTTACAAGTGCAGGGCTTGATGGCTTATGTTAATTAACAACTGCAGGGCTTGCTGGCTTTTGTTTATTTCAACCACTTGTTGTCCTAGCAAACGCATAATAGGAACACACTAGAACTGTGCGATCTAGACCTGAGCTCTACATATAGTGACCTTCTACAATTATTTCTATACACTATTACAGAGATAATAAGTTAATATTAGTTTGCCATGAATTGTCAAAACGATGAATTTAGATGATAATTAATATTAATAATACTAAGTATTAAATAAAGCGCTCGACGACATGCTTTACTGTTTACATAATACCTCGAATTTATATTACAATGTAATTTAATACCTGGTTATTCAAATCTACTATCTTTGGCATTGACAAAGGAAGACGTTTTCGATTATTTCTAATCGAAATTTAGTTCGTTGGCATATTTAATCGGTAGACCATAGTCTATACGCCATAAAACATTATTCTCATTAGTCTCATCAGTCGATTTGGTAGCCATTTTGATTTTGTGACGTGTGAAGCACGTCACACAAACAACTGCCCTTGACTCCGCCTCCTCCAGATACTGGATGTCGTTTAGCATTAACCCCATTGGCCTTCGATGGAAAGTGGCCGAGGAGTTCCGAATGTGGTATCTCAAAATATTAGCGTTGTGGAAAACGCATTTGTTGAAAAAATAATCTTAGGTATTTAGTTATTTTCTCAACATTTTTGATATACTTTACACTGATTTCAACTCGTTTATAACCATAACCATATTATTTATTGTTGTAATAAATACAGCCACAGTTGTCGAACCGTCAGCTGAAATCGGACTGAACATTTCGGATGAAATTGTCTAAAAAAAAACCTAAATACATGTATTGCATATTTTTGATGTAGCTACAGTTGTAAGCTATCAGGGATACCCTTTTATTCTTTTGACATTTCTTCTGTATCCCTGTAACGAATCTTGAGACTGCCATTGTAAAAAAAAGTTAAATGACTTGTTGACAGCCATTAAGGTGGACTATTCACTAAGTTTAGATTAGTCCATATAAACAGCCGCTTCAGAGTCTTTGAAGATTTTTGTTTTGGAGTCTATACACGTCCATATCCTTTTTTCCTTTTTGTTGTTTTCCTAGCCAAAAATGACAGGATCCCAGCGCTAAGTATATTGAGCGGAAAGATAATGGGATCCTGCTAGTTAGTTCAGAAATGGCCATGCTTTGTTGACAAATCACTCTGAATTTGTGTTTCAAGTGTAATAAGAGAAAGGTATTGGCTAAAATAATTTATGTGTAACTATTGTGTTATTATTTAACAATACAGTGTTAAATATTGTTGAGTTAGAGTTGAAGAATATATTTTATATTGGTATTATTAAATGAGTCCACTTGTGGCTTTTAGTCCACCTGTATGGCTGTCAACGCGTCTTTTGACAATTTAATGACTATGGCGACTCAACACAGGGATACATAAGAAATATTAAAAAAATATCTTGGCTGATCACTCATTATTTTAGCTAAGTCTCATACTAATCAGTAGGCGTCCAGCTTCAAGTAGTTCCTAATGATTCCCACTGCCACGCTAGCACCGCCACCATAAAAAGAGAGGTTTGGGTAATGGAGGCGCAAACACGTATCTGGTCAAAACGTTCCTTTACCCTTTTATCTGTACAAGCTCTTCTCACTATCTATATTTCATTTAAATTTCTTATTTTCTTGACCTGTGACCACCCGTTGTGTAAATAGTCAAGAGTAACTCCATTAACATATGATGTAGATGAAGAAGTTTAGATGTGATAAGTTGCTGTAATAGATTTTTAAATAAATTAACAATCATTCATTAGTGTTAAAATATAAGTGACAAATAGTTTGTGAGGCATTAATTGTCCTTCAGATTTCTTGTGGTCTCCATTGTTTATATCAGAAAGTAGCGCAAAGTCAAAATAATATATACAGACTATATTTCAAATTAGATACAAGACATAGACATTTAATTTGATCAAACACAGAAAATTATAGATAGAATTAGATGTTGATATTGAATATTTGAGTACATTGTTATATTTGTTTAAAATTAATTAATTTGCTGGCAAATATTTCTCATGACCCAGAATGACTGAATTTTGCTGGTATTCATTTACTATAACACTTAATTTAATGTCTTCTTGTTTCTACGTTCAGAACCTTTAGACACCTGAATGAAGTGAAGCACAACGAATGAGCTAGCCTTTTTCGAGGAGTTATGATATCAAAGCGCTATGACCATCTTCTCCGCCTCTTGCTGGTCGGAGAGACAGGCGTGGGAAAGACATGCCTGCTCTGCAGATATGCATCTGATGACTTCGTTTCTTCCCACATCTCAACAATAGGTCAGTTTCTGAGCAATGAGTAATGTTATTGGCAGAATGTATTCGTTTTCTAGCCCCCCCCCCCCCCCCCCCCCCCCCCCCCCCCCCCCCCCCCCGACCCCATCCTATTTTGTCTTAAATAAACACCACTTTGAAATGTTTTCAAATTTAAAGTAGCCAATGGAAACTTTGATTACTGGCACTGCTAGCATAGCTGTTCCATATGTATATTTATAGAATCCTAAACTTCCAAAGCTATTTTAGGGAGGCATCATTTTATATTCTCTAAATTGTGTAATTTTGCTTGTTCTTGTTTAGTCGAAGGTCTGTTTTTCCTTTCAGGTATAGATTTCAAAATGAAGATGATAGATGTTGACGGGAAGACAGTCAAAGTCCAAATCTGGTAAGCAACCAATACAGGGCTTCTGTAAAAGAAAGTTTAGAAGTACTTTACTTGCTAAATTTAAAAAATGGGCAAAACTTTCAATATTGAGTGTCTTGAAGTACAAACACTCATAATTTTGAATCAAGTAGTGAAGTACAAAGTATCAAAACATGGTGTCAATTTCACTTTTATGGCCACATTTTAAATAAGTCCTATATTACAATGATTTGTTTGAGTATAACTGTGAAGTTGTTATGTAAAAGGTGCAAATTATGTTATTTTTAACATAAAAGTTAGACAATAGTGGAAAAGTTTATCATGTTTGAGAGATTTTAACTTGATGTTCATACTTCCAGTTTCAAAAAGCCTTATTAAAATTCCTCAACATACAACATGATGTCTTAAAGGGACTGTAAACCAGATTGGCACCAATCTGTAACAAATCTCAGGACAATTATTTAATAAAATGTTTTACTCTTTGATATCATAATTGTAAAAAAATACCAAAATGTAAAAAAAAATCGAGTTGCAGACCGCCAAAATTGCAGTCCAGTGTTGTATCCACTGTGCTATGAAGGCTTACCCTAAACGGTTGGAATATTTAAGCTATATACCTAACTTGGTAATATCACGTGATAACATCGACTAGCCAATCACGCATAAGGAATGAATTCTACTAAATACTACTAAAAAGTAATCTTTTTTAATGGAAAAACTGCGAAAAATAAATTAATTGTAAATTATGTCGTACTTCAGTTAGTAAGTTTCAATGCATCGTACACATTGATACCAAGTTAATGTCAGTTTTCGACAATTTTCTTGTTTTTTTGCTATTTCATCATACGGAGTACAGCCCCTTTAAATGCTTTGATTTGAATGATAAAGGGACTAGACCCCAGATGATACCATTGCAAGAAAAAAAGAAAATAGTCAAAAACCTACATAAAATCTATACTGTTGCATACAACTCATTGAATCTAACTTACTGATGTATCACATCACTTACAACACATGTACCGGTATCTTTCGAAGGTTTTGCATATTTTTTGAATTTGAAATTTATTGGGTCTGTCTACCACGTAAATCCCAGTAAATCTAAAAATAGCATTGGTATATTTATCTGTACTCATCATGTGACTTTCACGTACTCATCATGTGACTTTCACACACTATATAATACACATTATAAACTGGGAAACCATGCATTATTTTTTTAAGGGTAAACTCAGTTAACACAGCGACAAAATATTCTTTTAATCATTTAAAAATGATGTATTACAATTAATCGGCATCATGTAAAATGATGTATTATAATTAATCGGCATCATACTAGCTCATATAGACAATTCTAGGCTTGTTATGATGAAATACTGTATTTGCCATTTTGGCACTGTCTGGTGTAAAAAAATATCGGAGTATTATCATAGCTTTTATGTCACCGTCGGCATCACCATTGTGTTGAAACTTTGACCGTGGTCAATATAATTATATATAACTAAGACATTTAAGATATTCGCTGAAACTTGGTACACATGTTGCTAGAGGCAATATGCATGTATGTACACACCAAAGCCCATAACTCTGGCTTAATATGTTTTAGTTGCACCCTTTGTCTGAATGAGTGAGCAAAACTGTGGCTTTCTCATTCATCAGAGGTTCGATCGTGATAAATCTCTGGTACGCATGGCATCATCACTCTGGTGAACGAGAATGAACTGTGGGGGCTCTGGGCCTTATTCAAAAACGTCTGAGGTTAAGACTAAGATCGGAAAACTGAATTCTGAAAAGTCCCAAAATATCTATAATTTAACTCATTTTAACAAAAGATGTGTGCCTGATTGTAGAACAGATCATTTATAACAGATACAGCACTTTTGACCATATTTATTCCTATAATAATATTTTTACAACAAAATTAAAATTTTGCTTTCTGAGCCTCAAATTCGGACCTAGGAGGTTAGTGAACACAGGCCCTGGTATTGTTAAAGACTCTGACATTTGATTTGATGTAATGTTAAAATCAATCCATTCATTTTTGCTTTACTATTGTTACAAAGATAAAACAACATTGCAGGGACACTGCAGGACAGGAGAGATTCGAGGCAATCACCAAACAATTCTACAGACGAGCACAGGTACATGTATATGCTTCAGTCTGTTCAGTAGTAACTACGGATTGAATAAATGGTCTTGTATAATCGTAATTGAATTGATCATTGGAAATAGTCGGTACATGGTGCTGCCCATTTAGTAGTAACTATGGATTGAATAATTAGTCTATAATCATAGTCAATTATCGGAAATAGTTGGTTAAACCATTATGATTAAGTTTTTATGCCCCGGAAGGTGGGCATATTAAAATCGCACCGTCCGTCCGTCCGTCCGGGCTGTAACTTTACCTTGTATGGACAGATTTTAAAATAACTTGCCACATGTGTTCCACATACCAAGACGACGTGTGGCGTGCAAGACCCGTGTCTCTACCTCAAAGGTCAAGGTCACACTTAGTGTTTATTCACAATGGTGTGCTGCATATAAGGACATAGAGTATAGGTTGTCGTGTCCGGGCTGTAACTTTCTCTTGTATGGACAGATTTTAAAATAACGTGCCACATGTGTACCACATACCAAGACGACGTGTCGCGTGCAAGACCCGTGTCCCTACCTCAAAGATCAAGGTCACACTTAGTGTTTATTCACAATGGAGTGCTGCATATAAGGACATAGAGTATAGGTTGTCGTGTCCGGGCTGTAACTTTCTCTTGTATGGACAGATTTTAAAATAACGTGCCACATGTGTACCACATACCAAGACGACGTGTCGCGTGCAAGACCCGTGTCCCTACCTCAAAGGTCAAGGTCACACTTAGTATTTATTCACAATAGAGTGCTGCATATAAGCATAGAGTATAGGTTGTCGTGTCCGGGCTGTAACTTTCCCTCGTATGGACAGATTTAAAAATAACTTGCCACATGTGTTCCACATACCAAGACGACGTGTCGCGTGCAAGACCCGTGTCTCTACCTCAAAGGTCAAGGTCACACTTAGTGTTTATTCACAATGGAGTGCTGCATATAAGAACATAGAGTATAGGTTGTCGTGTCCGGGCTGTAACTTTCTCTTGTATGGTCAGATTTTAAAATAACTTGCCACATGTGTTCCACATATCAAGACGTCGTGTCGCCTGCAAGACCATTATCCCTACCTGAAAGGTCAAGGTCACACTTAGTGTTTATTCTCAATGGAGTGCTGGATATAAGGACATAGAGTATAGTTTGTCATGTCCGGGCTGTAACTTTCCCTTGTATGGACAGATTTTAAAATAACTTGCCAAATGTGTTCCACATACCAAGACGACGTGTCGCGTGCAAGACCCGTGTCCCTACCTCAAAGGTCAAGGTCACACTTAGTGTTTATTCACAATGGAGTGCTGCATATAAGGACATAGAGTATAGGTTGTCGTGTCCGGGCTGTAACTTTCTCTTGTATGGTCAGATTTTAAAATAACTTGCCACATGTGTTCCACATACCAAGATGACATGTCGCGTGCAAGACCCTTGTCCCTACCTCAAAGGTCAAGGTCACACTTAGTGTTTATTCACAATGGAGTGTTGCGTATAAGGACATAGAGTATAGGTTGACGTGTCCGGGCTGTAACTTTCTCTTGTATGGACAGATTTTAAAATAACTTGCCACATGTGTTCCACATACCAAGACGACGTGTCGTGTGCAAGACCCGTGTCCCTACCTCAAAGGTCAAGGTCACACATAGTGTTTATTCACAATGGAGTGTTGCATATAAGGACATATAGTATAGGTTGTCGTGTCCGGGCTGTAACTTTCCTTTGTATGGACAGAATTTAAAATAACTTGCCACATGTGTTCCACATACCAAGACGACGTGTCACGTGCAAGACCCGTGTCCCTACCTCAAAGGTCAAGGTCACACTTAGTGTTTATTCACAATGGAGTGCTGCATACAAGGACATAGGGTATAGGTTGTCGTGTCCGGGCTGTAACTTTCCCTTGTAAGGACAGATTTTAAAATAACTTGCTACATCTGTTCCACATACGAAGACGACGTGTCCTGTGCAAGACCCATGTCCCTACCTCTAAGGTGAAAGATACACTAAGTGTTTATTCACAAGGGAATTCTGAATATAAGGACATAACAGTGTAGGTTGTCAAGTATGGGTGTTTTTATTTTATGTTCAGAGTAAATTTAAAATAACTTGCCATATGTATTTGACACATAAAGGCAAGATCAACTTTTCATGTACTGACCTTGTTCGTAGGTCAATGTCACATTCGGGGGCATTCGTCACATACTGTGACAGCTCTTGTTTTATATGTATTTGAAGTTCATGAAAATGTTTAAACTTAACTAGTCTACTTAACAATGGCTAAAAGTAATAAAAGCATAATTAATGCTGTATTTTTTTTTGATAGTTGATAATTTTTAAATGACAAGGGCATGTGGTTTTTATCTGAATAAAAAGATAATACTGTTGTTCTACTATATATGTTTTATTTGTTGCCACATTGCTAGGTGATTTTAGGATTATGCACCCAATTATAGCAGGGCTTTTTCTATAGTTCCCACGGGTCCGACTATCGGACCTAGTCGGACCCATTCCCAAAGCAAAATATAAGATATTTTTCCCAATCTTAAGAAAAAAATCCCAATCAAAAAAAAAATCCCAATCAAAAATTATTTTTTTTTTTTTTTTTTTTGAAATTCTTTTTACCTGTACTAGTTCATTTTCAACATATAATAAATTATGTGATGTGAAGTTTATTTGGTAATTGAACTCAGAAATCATTGATTTCCATCACATTCAGATATCTGAAATATGAAATATTGTCTGGCATGATTAATTGCAATAGATATATACACCCCAAGGAATGATATTTCAGCCATTGTGAATCTTTAAAAGGGAAAATTAACTAATATTTAATCATTTCCTAATTTGCAGGAGACTAGACAGCTTTTTCTTTTAACTGTAAAATTTCCCAATTTCGGCATTTTCACGACGCAAAATTTCCCAAAATGTCTTGGGTCTTTTTCCCAAAACGAGCAGAAAAAGCCCTGTATAGCCACCAAAGATTGTTTCTTTCCTAGGCTGTTTTGTCCTAGGCTGTCTATGCAGACTAGGATGGTTTTGTAAAAGACTTTTTATGCAGGAATGTTTTGTCCAAGGCTGCTTGTCCAATGCCGTTTGTCCTAGGCTGTTGGTCTAAGGCTGTTTTGTCTATAAAGGCTGATGGTCCAAGGCTGTTTTTTTCCAAGGCTGTTTGTCCAGGACTGTTTTGTCCAAGGCTGTTTGTTAAAGTCTGTGGAAGGAACCATATGTTTAAGTTTGTCTGATTTTTTGCCTTTGTTACCTTTGTTCATTTTAGCTTTAACTGTGAAACATATAAATTATTGCATACCTGATACATTCATTTGTTGTATTTTATCATTGATTTGTATGTTACAGGGTATTCTCCTTGTGTTTGACATTTCAAGTCGAAAATCATACGAGTCAGTTCCTCGATGGTTACAACTAGTCAATGAGGTATGTACTGTTTTGTATGTTCATTCTCCATACTGGTTTCAATTAATAATATGCATTTGTGAAGCTGTATACATGTATTCATACTAATATATGTGTTTTTTCGAGGAAAATTAGGCATTTGTCATAGCCTTGCTGTAAACAGAAAATTGATTGCACATGACTATTGTTACTACTGACAATACTCATTAGCAGAGCTGAGCACTTCAGTGTGGCTTTAGAAATTGTTATGATACCCGGTATTCCACATGATCAACTAAGAAAAGCAAATAGCATTGGCGCTGTCTTAACATGCTCTTATCCGGTTAGAACAGTGGTTAGCGTACTCGCTTCTCAGAAATGCGTCCTGGGTTTGAATTCTGGCCAGGGAGGATATGAATTTGGTTTGTGGTCACCAAGCTGGACAAGTGTGCTTTACCCGGGTACTCCGGTTTCCACCCATGATACAAGACAACACTTTTGCATGACATTGTACCAATGAAAGTGACTTAGTATAAGTTAAAATAACTTTCTTCACAATCATTATAAGAAACTGAACAAAATTTCAACTAAATACTTTTGCAATTATAAATTATTTGAGATATTATTTGAGATATTATACCACCTATTCTTTCAGAACTGTAAGGAAAACACTGTAGTCACATTAATTGGCAACAAGAGTGATAAAGCAGACACTAGACAAGTGCCATTTATGGAGGCACAAACTGTAAGTAATGATACATTAACATTTTCACTCAATTGTATAAAACCAGTGAATTCTGTGGTTTGGTAAAACATTTTGTGAATACCATATGATAAATAATGTTATATATGCCACATCGGTAGGCATCATTTTGCTGAAAATAAAGACTTAACGTTTCTTTTTCTTCACCATTTTAAATGAAACAAAGGGCAATCTATGCCACTTGTAGAGCCCCGCCTTCCTTTTATTACTGGAGTCTGATTAGATAATTAATTTCTTCAAACACTTCGACAAACCTGTTTCCAAAATAATGTTTTAACAGTGCTCCATCAGGCAGAAGTTTTGCGAAAAGGTTTGTTGAAGTGTTTTAAGAAACTGAACTCTCAGTCAAACTCTGGTAAAGGACTGAAGGCGGGGCTTCGTAAGCGGCGCAGACTGCGATATGTTTCATTTAAAATGGTGAAGAAGTAGTAAAGATATCTTTGTTTAAACTCTTCATTTGAAGCAAAATATTGCCTTCCGACGTAGCATATATGACGCAATTTATCACATGGTATACACACACTATTATTGTCAGTTTGAAAATTTTATGTAAGTTTTTTTTTTATTTTCCTTGCCCTTGTATCATCTGGTGTCTAGTCCCTTTAATATCTAATACTTGGACATGTTTCAAAAATGATGGCGCATGAAAATCTACTGATTGGTCAATATTTATCCAATAATGACTGTTGACCAATTAAATTGCTTCATGTGCAAACTAACCAAAAGATAATCTGCAGATAATTTTTTTTTAAGTTTTATACTATCGGCTTCTGATGGATAATTTACAAGTAGCTTTTGTAATTAGACATTAGACGTCAGTGAAGTATAGCAGACACATTTGGATTGCTTTGTCAGGCATTGTCCGCGTTAGTATTAGACTTTAGTTTCCATTTATTTACTTTTAAATAACTTGGTATAGAGTTTTCAAACTTGGCATGTACATTGGTCATGGTCAGTAGAATTTCCTCTATTAATGTGGTGTCAGTAGGTCAATGTGTTGACTTTTTCTAGAAAAATAAGAATTTTTTAACAGGTGACTCACTAAATTCGAGTAATAAGAGTCGAACGTCTGACTTCCAGTGTTTCTGCCCTTATGGCTTGATAGGTCCTACCTGCCTTCTGCTGGCAATTTTTACAATACACATTTTTGCTGCGATTGCAACGGTTGGCTTACATCATAAGGCGTGTGTATAACGATATTTGTGTCAGCCAATCAGTGCGCAAACTCCTCCTAAACTTTATCACAACGGAAAGTCACTTCTATTTTATTTGCAATTCGAGAAGTCTATGATTTGGTTTCTGTTTCAGTTTGCGGACCAACACAATATTAACTTCTATGAAGTCAGTGCCAAGAACAGAAATAATGTTGACAAGGTATGGATTGATATAATAAGTTACCGTACTTACTGGTATAAAACTGTTTTAATTAAATAATTCTAAAATGTTTATGTTATATTTTGATAATAAGATTTATGTTAAAATGCCAAGAACTCATATCATTAAATATTTTAGTCATGTAAGTTGATTTTTTCAAAAAGACATATTTTTCATAATTTTGCCATGTATTTGTGTAAATTTAACTTAAACAGTATTTTAGCTGTAATAAAATTTACTAAAATGAAAGAAGTCAGTATGTTTCCATCAGAGCTGTTTCTAGAGTTTTAATATTTATGACTCAATTCAACAAAATGAAACGGGTCCCAATATTCAATACAGTTCCTGTCCTTATCAATACACTTATCATTATCAATACATGTAGTTATGCCTCAATGATTCCATTCATTCCATTGGTCAGTTAATTTTACAGTCCAATCAAAATTCTTGGATTCTACTGTTAAAATTAGGTTGAATCTAAGGTTATTAAATACAGCGCCAGGACCATATATGTCTTTCCCTATGAATTGGATGTTGGTCCTGTTTGTAAGCAGTAAGTAGATAGTAAAAAATTGTTTTGTAATATCAAAGTTATTTGAAGTACAACTTGTATTAAAACTTCTAACTTAAGTCTATATTATTAGCATCACAAATGGCAACAAGTTGATCTTTTTTCCTTTCCTCAATTTTGTGTTTATTGTTTATTTTAGTTTACAAAAATATGTAGCAAAATATCGGAACTATAAAACTAAGATATTTTTTATGCCCAACTAAGATCTACAAAGTACCGGTACACCCAAGGATCTATATAATTATGAATTACATACTATTACTCCAGCTGAAAAGTAGAAAAATAACCTTTTTTGGTGAAGGTTTTTGCCTCTTGCCCAAAATGTCATGGATTCGACCCACACCAGAGGTAGATGCTTTTGGTGTTTAGAAAGGACACAAGAACTGGTTTTTACTCAAGAAACAGGCTCAAGAATAGTTCATATACCCTTATAGATGTCTTCATCATTAAGCTTAATTAAATTAGTATAACATAACCTTTATCTTTTCAGCCATTCCAAGACATGTGTAGGTCTATACTTCAACAAGAAGATCAGTCACCAGAGCAAGAAAACACCAGTATCACTATAGACACCAATACCCCAGCAGCCTCATCCCAGGGGTCAGGAGAACAGGACCCGGCCCTTGGCCCAGGGGTCACAGGAGAAGGGGAAGGGTCACAACAAGGGAATTGGTGCTGTAGTATATCTTAGCGAGCGTATTTACTTAAGGGATTCCGAACAAAAAATAGCCAATGTTTACCAGACATTAATTCTACAGTGGCACTGACTAAATATCAGTTGCCAAACCATTCCATTGCAACAGAAAATAAGCTAGTTCCTAATGTTCTTCCAAGAAATTATGAAATTATGTATTTAATTTAGTTTGATTTAGTAGTCAATTGCTTTTTTGTCTATGAGTAGCACTTACAAAGCATCAAAATAGAAAACTTGTTGATTCTAAAGTCAAGCCCAGAAATCAAGAAAACCTACTCTTTTTTTTTGCTTATTTGTTTTGCTTTAGTAGTCAATTGCTTTTTTATATATATTAACAAAATCACAAAACATGTCAATTTTGAATGGTTTGCCCGGAAATCAAGAAAATCTGTATTGATTTTTAATTTGATTCTTTGACATTCAGGTATTTTTCGGCTATTTATAATGATAGAACTTAGTATCATAAGATTATTTTTTTCTTCAAGTTGAGCAATAATAAACTCCTCGACACCGGACCAACTCAAACTTTACCAGACTGGGCTGGTGGGTGAAACATAATAAACAGACTCATCAAAATCATAGCATATTATACCTATGAATGGCTAAAAGCTATATGTGATATATACAGGGTGCTTTGTAGTATATATTTTTGCTTGCTGAACAAAATGTATTTATATGTGTTGTGTAATTAGGGTGGAACCTCCCTACCCCTCAAGGACCTTACATTCCTTCATTTTCCTTCATTTTCATCCGGAATTCTGCTTTACAAAGAATATTACATGATGTTGAAGGGTGAGAGTGGTCTAGTGGTATCGGTGTCCGCCTCTCACCCAAGAGAACATGGGTTCAATTCCCACAATAGAAACATAAACTTGGCCCCCTGAAATAGGATCCAGTACTGGTTTTTGCCCAGGAAACAGACTTGAGAGTTATTTCAACTTTTAGCTGTCTTCATAATCAAGCTGAAATAAATAAGTATTAAATAAAATGTGGTGCAGGGTCATCCAATTGGATAAAAAAAATGTACTGGTATGAGTTAAAGATATTGTTCTCCTTTTTTAATTATTTTAAATTGCCATCTTTTTCTGTAACTTGTTACATTTAAGGTAAGCCATCCATCATTGAATATTTGAAAGGCCTATTACCGGGCTATTTCATTAATGATATTTAAGTACTAATTTTCAATGAGATGTATTTGTGGAGAAGTTAGTTTCGGCAATAGTGTTCTTATTCCATGACATGTGTATATGATATCTAGTATTAATGGGTCAATAGCATCATTATCCCCCCCTCCCACCCCAGCCCTGCTTCAGAGAAGCAGGCGCCAATTTTACCTCTGAAATATTAGGAATTTTCAACCATCAGTTAGCATTTTACTATGAAATAAATCATTTGAGAATTATTAACATGACTCTCATAATTATTAAAAATATTAATATGGCATAGTGAAATGGTTCTAATACGATCATATCTGTTGTTTTGAAAATGCATACCCTCTCCCTTGTACACCCTCTCCCTTGTACACCCTCTCCCTTGTACACCCTCTCCCTTGTACACCCTCTCCCTTGTACACCCTCTCCCTTGTACTGATGTGCCATCATTTTTGATACGTGAGCTAACATTAGATATTAAAGGGACTTGACACCAGATGATACAAGTGCATGAAAAGAAGGATATTGTCAAAATCTTACATAAAATTGATATTGATGTGTACAACGCATTGAATCTTACTTACTGAGGTGTCACATCGCTTACGACACATGTATCTTTGGCATTTTTTGCATATTTTTCTAATTCGAAATTTACTGGTCTGTCTACCGTGCAAATCCCAGCAGATTTTAAAATTAGCATCAATATATTTATCTGTACTAATCACATGACTTTCGCATGCTGAATATACATACTATAAACTGGGAAACCATCATACGCTTTTTTAAATGGGTAAACTCAGCTAAGACAGCGACTAAATTTTCTTATAATCATGTAAAGTGATGTATTATTGGCCTGATACTACATATGGCCTGACAATTCTAGGCTTGTTAGAGGACATACCGAATTTGCTAATTTCGGGACCGTCAGGTGTCTAGTCCCTTAACATGATTTTAGATTGCGAAAGGGGTTTAAGCTAATTTAAAGAGTTTAAGAAGGGGGCTGCACCCTGCCCTTTTTAGAAGTGTCTGTCTGCCCTCATGGAGACCAGCATGTGCACTCATCTGTCACAAATAATTTAATTACATTAAGCGGACGAGGAAATTGATTCAAACAAGTTTGAGCCAACAGGGTTGTACTGTATATGGAATAAACACATCAAAATTATACTATCAGACATATTCTTTAAACTTGAATGGCAGTATATATTTACGTTTTTGTAGCTTTAATTATAAACCTTAAAACCTTTACAGCTTTAATATTTTATTAGATGTGTTTTGCAAGAGAGTGTGCTGATTTAAATCAGATTAGTTTATACATGTACGGTATTTTTGCTTTTTGTGTTGCCTGCGAAGCATTCTAGACTTATAGGAGTGCCTTTGTTGACGCTGCCATCGGCATCACTCTTTTGTTTCTGATCAATAACTTTTGAACAATTTGGTGTAGAGTCTTCAAACTTGGTATGCACATTAGTCATTAGATGACCCCTATTGATTTTTTAATCAAAGGTCAAGGTCATAGTGACCTTTAATAGAAAAAATGATGGGCGCCTCTGATCAGTGATACATAATCTACTTGTTGATACATATACTAAATGTATGTATTAAAAAAAACTACAATTTGTATTTGCTACAAGTTTGACGTAGGAATATTATGAATTTTTCCTAGTTTTTATCAGGCATGAATGGCATAGCTAATATTGACCATGATTTCATAATTCAAACAAAATCTGAAGTTTCTCAGGCACCGCCCTTATTTATTTTCATTACTCCACTTCATATTCCACAAAATAAAGCTTTATTTCTCTTTTTTTTAAAAAACAAAATAAGATAGGAGAATATTAAATTACCATTGTATCATGCAACAGCAGCTAATATTTTGTTCAACATCTTTAAATGTGCCTTTTTAACATATTATTTTTTTATTATTTTTTTTAAATGTTTGCAGTTTTTAAAACAAAAATATAAAAACATTACACACTCCCTTGTCATTTTTTTTTATTTTAAAAGTGCCTTTGAAACTTCAGATTATTTTTTATTGGACTACATGTTTAAAATTATATGTTTATCTGAGGCTGTGTGTACATTGTTTCCTGTTTTTGAATCTCTCCTAAAATATATCCTGAAAAACAGGAAGAGGAATGCGTCCTGTTTTAGATAATAACTATCAAGGAATAAAAAGACTGTGATGGTTTCAAGTCATTTTCATAAATTTAATCTCTCACTGGTCATTTGATATAAGTTATCAAAATATGAAATACTTTATTTTCAGTGATATTGTTAAATATACCATACTACATACTATTCTTTTTAAACCACTAATACTTTTGCATTATTTTGACTTTAAAAATTTTGATGAATTGACTTAAGTTAAGAAGTTACTTACGATGTTTTATGAATACCGGCCCAGTGCCACACTTGTATGTGTATGTAAAATTTGTATGTAAACAAAAAATAATATTTTGTCGTTCTAAGATATTTTTTATATTTCATTGCGTCATAAATAAGTTAGTACAATAGCAAACATGATTAAACAATTTTAATCATGCCCCAAATTTCCCGAAAGTGACACTCTTATACAAAATCAAAAATACACATGTATAACAAACATAATTTTTGAGTGATAAACCTTCAACTACTTACTAAATAATGCATTTATGGAAAAGATTAATTACAGATAACATGATTGTTACGGTGTATTTAATAGCTGAAAACACAAAAATATTAAATGACTGGCGAGTGCTAAAAGATTCGCTGTGATCTACTTTTGTCTCTTAAGATAGGAATACTGTGTTTTCTGCACATTTCTTTCAAATTAAACTTGTATCCTTCATAAGAACCATTGTTTTTGACATTTATTAATCCTTTTTAGTAAATTAAAACAATTGTATTAATTGAGGTTAACCTTATTTGGGAGTTACAGAGTGCATCTTTAAGTCTCTCACTACAGGAATAAGCTCACTATTTCAAGTTTGTTTAATTTGTGTACTTTCAACACATTAAAGTGTTTTTAGACTTTAATTAGTTATTTTCTGTATGATAATCATAATAATCATATTTCATTTATCAAATTAAAGAATGTATTTTGGCTAATTGAAATAAGTTACTTAAGCTTGTTTAGCTTAAGAAGTTTCGAGAAATTTTGGCCAGGGGTAAAATTTTGGGATTTATCCAAAAAACAGGATATAGAGCTTTTAATGTCCGACTATCATTTATGTGTTAAGTTTGTTTTTTGCCAGACATTTGCATTTAAGATAGTTGGAAACTATGGAAGATGTATACGAATGGCTTTTGAAACAATCTTTTAAAGGCCCTTAACCATGCTTTGAGCCTAAATCTCTCATTTTCAAAGGCAAATTTCAGGATTCATTTTGGATTTTTTATCTTTTATTATCTCTGATATTGCAATACAGTGATTTTTTTTTTTGCAAATTTTAAGTTTAAATTTACCAGTGTATGAGAAAGGGTAGTGTATTTTTAATATTCTAATCTTCCCTGAGTACCAGGAAGTGAATATTTTATTTTATGCTTCCTGTTTATAGATAAAGAAAGGTACCATCAAATAGTTGAAACAAAAAAAAAAGTCCTGTTGACAAAAATCAGTGTTTAAAATGTTCTACTCTGCGTTTCACCATACATACGATGAAATGCTATCAGCGTAACATGCTGGCATATTTCATAAGCTATACTAGCGGGATACAGAAACTGAGCGTGCAATAACATACTAGTTTTGAAATAACCCCGGAAATATTAATTTCTAAAGATGTCTTAATAATGGTAATTGTCAAATGATTTGAGGTAATACCTCTCTGTCCCACAATCATATTTGTTTCTCAAATATTTGATGTAAACATCATTTAATCATTAAAAGGCTAGATGTTATTTTACACAAATTTCATGTAGGGCAAAGTTTCTTTTTTCCGCTAGTACGATTTGTTGGCCGTCTGCATTGTGCATTCTCATTCATCAGAGGTTTGATAATGATAAATCTAACGCATAGTATTATCCCTCTGGTATACGAGAATGGCTTCACGTTATCATTGTTATTTACAATGTAAATAGCTTTCAAGTATCTAATATAATTTTTATCCTCTTGTATACTTGCATCAAATTTAAGATGTACATTTAATCTATGCTTTAAGCATGATAGACATAATAGTCTCCTGCATGTTTGATTTGTTATGGTCTGGGTAATATGAAATGTATTATTTATTATTCTGATTATACTCTATTATATGTATTCTTGTGATGTTTTCACATTCCATTTTATACGACTTTTTACTTGTATTAATCTTGATGTGTGCAATTTTATCTTTTCTAATAAACGTGCCAAACCCACATGTGTCAAAGTATTTTAGGTTGTCAATCCACATATGTGCCAAAATACTGTTGGTTGTTTATCCACATATGCAAAAGTACTGTAGGTTGTTTACCCACATGTGCCAAAATACTGTTGGTTGTTTATCCACATATGCAAAAGTATTGTATGTTGTTTACCCACATGTGCCAAAATACTGTTGGTTGTTTATCCACATATGCAAAAGTATTGTATGTTGTTTACCCACATGTGCCAAAATACTGTTGGTTGTTTATCCACATATGCAAAAGTACTGTAGGTTGTTTACCCACATGTGCCAAAATACTGTTGGTTGTTTATCCACATATGCAAAAGTACTGTAGGTTGTTTACCCACATGTGCCAAAATACTGTTGGTTGTTTATCCACATATGCAAAAGTACTGTAGGTTGTTTACCCACGTGTGCCAAAATACTGTTGGTTGTTTATCCACATATGCAAAAGTACTGTAGGTTGTTTACCCACGTGTGCCAAAATACTGTTGGTTGTTTATCCACATATGCAAAAGTACTGTAGGTTGTTTACCCATATGTGCCAAAATACTGTTGGTTGTTTATCCACATATGCAAAAGTACTGTAGGTTGTTTACCCACATGTGCCAAAATACTGTTGGTTGTTTATCCACATATGCAAAAGTACTGTAGGTTGTTTACCCACATGTGCCAAAATACTGTTGGTTGTTTATCCACATATGCAAAAGTACTGTTGGTTGTTTACCCACATGTGCCAAAATACTGTTGGTTGTTTATCCACATATGCAAAAGTACTGTAGGTTGTTTACCCACATGTGCCAAAATACTATTGGTTGTTTATCCACATATGCAAAAGTACTGTAGGTTGTTTACCCACATGTGCCAAAATACTGTAGGTTGTTTATCCACATATGCAAAAGTACTGTAGGTTGTTTATCCATATGTGCCAAAAGTACTGTAGGTTGTTTACCCACATGTGCCAAAATACTGTTGGTTGTTTATCCACATATGCAAAAGTACTGTAGGTTGTTTACCCACATGTGCCAAAATACTATTGGTTGTTTATCCACATATGCAAAAGTACTGTAGGTTGTTTACCTACATGTGCCAAAATACTGTTGGTTGTTTATCCACATATGCAAAAGTACTGTAGGTTGTTTACCCACATGTGCCAAAATATTGTAGGTTGTTTATCCACATATGCAAAAGTACTGTAGGTTGTTTACCCACATGTGCCAAAATACTGTTGGTTGTTTATCCACATATGCAAAAGTACTGTAGGTTGTTTACCCACATGTGCCAAAATACTATTGGTTGTTTATCCACATATGCAAAAGTACTATAGGTTGTTTACCCACATGTGCCAAAATACTGTAGGTTGTTTATCCACATATGCAAAAGAACTGTAGGTTGTTTATCCACATATGCAAAAGTACTGTAGGTTGTTTACCCACATGTGCCAAAATACTATTGGTTGTTTATCCACATATGCAAAAGTACTGTAGGTTGTTTACCCACATGTGCCAAAATACTGTAGGTTGTTTATCCACATATGCAAAAGTACTGTAGGTTGTTTATCCACATATGCAAAAGTACTGTAGGTTGTTTACCCACAAGTGCCAAAATACTGTTGGTTGTTTATCCACATATGCAAAAGTACTGTAGGTTGTTTACCCACATGTGCCAAAATACTGTTGGTTGTTTATCCACATATGCAAAAGTACTGTAGGTTGTTTACCCACATGTGCCAAAATACTATTGGTTGTTTATCCACATATGCAAAAGTACTGTAGGTTGTTTACCCACATGTGCCAAAATACTGTAGGTTGTTTATCCACATATGCAAAAGTACTGTAGGTTGTTTATCCATATGTGCCAAAAGTACTGTAGGTTGTTTACCCACATGTGCCAAAATACTGTAGGTTGTTTATCCACATATGCAAAAGTACTATAGGTTGCTTATCCATATGTGCCAAAATACTATTGGTAGGTTATCCACATGTGCCAAAGTAATGTTGGTTGTTTATCAACATGTGTCAAAGTACTGTTGGTTGTTTATCCACATGTGTCAAAGTACTGTTGGTTGTTTATCCACATGTGTCAAAGTACTGTTGGTTGTTTATCCAAATGTTTCAAAATACTGTTCGTTGTTTATCCACATATGTCAAAGTACTGTTGGTTGTTTATCCTAATGCACCGATGCAATCTTGGTTATTTATCCACAAGGGCCAAAGCACTGTTCAATGTTAATCCACATTAGCCAAAGCACTATTGATTGTTTATCCACATGTGCCAAACACTTGGTTGGTTACCCAAAAATGCCAAAGCAATATTGGTTGTTAAACCATACATACCAAAGCACTGTTGGTTGTTTCCTACATGTGCCAAAGCACTGTTGATTGTTAACCCCCATGTGCCAAACAATGTTGGTTGTAAACCAACAAATGCCAAACACTATTGGTTGTTACGCAAGACCTGCCAAAGCACTTTTACTGTTTATCCACATGTGCCAATTACTGTTGGTTGATTATCCACACATGTCAAAGCACTGTTGGTTGATTATCCACACATGTCAAAGCACTGTTGGTTGATTATCCACACATGTCAAAGCATTGTTGGTTGATTATCCACACATGTCAAAGCATTGTTGGTTGATTATCCACACATGTCAAAGCACTGTTGGTTGATTAACCACACATGTCAAAGCACTTTTGGTTGATTATCCACACATGTCAAAGCACTGTTGGTTGATTATCCACACATTTCAAAGCACTGTTGGTTGATTAACCACACGTGCAGTAGCAATTTTGGCTTTTTACCAACACCTGCTAAAGCAATATTTGATTTTGTCCACACGAGCAAAGGCACTGTTGATTGTTAACCTACTTGTGCCAAACGTTGTTGGTTGTTAACTAAAGAAAATGCTTCTGTTGGTTGTTAATCCACACATGCCAAAGTCATTAATATTGTTTATTCACATGTCTCAAAGCACTGTTGGTTGTTTTTCCACTTGTGCCAAAACATTGATGGTTGATAAACCACTTGGCTAAAGCAATATTAGTTAACCTTAGCTACGAATCAAGAACCGTTCGAAATATTCACCGTTCGAAATATTCACATGAACTTTAGTACACGTGTTACCAGTCACATTACGCAGTTGTGTAAGTAGGGCTTGTAAGTCTGGCTTTAGTCATCGTTAATTATATCCCTTATCCGATTTAAGGATGTCCTTGTATATATACAAGCGTTGGCGTCCAGAACAGTCTGAACTACCTAAAGGATCGGGTCATTAATTGACCATTGGAATGAGACGTTATAAAAAAAAATCGATGTAGCAATACTACCTATGACGATTTTACCACGACGTAGAAGATCTTTTAACTACACTGAATTCAATTTTATTTTTTAATTGTCGCAGTCATCATTGATGACCAGAGTCGATGGGGTCGCGATCGGTGATATTTGTGCCCCCCCCCCCACGACCACCATCCCCACCACCACCACAACCACTATACCACCACATGTGCAGTTAGACGAAGTGATGCAACAATTAAGTTCAGATAAGTCTTATCCTGTTACACTAAGTAAGATATTACTGACCGGGGATTAAAGAAGTAAGTTCCTAATCTTTAAGTCATTGTGACCTTATATTAATCCTATTTAACCCGTCAGTAAGTCTTGTTACCAGTAAAGTGACTTAAGACTTTTCAAGTGTATATCTGGTTCAAGGTTAAATATAAATTATGTCACAGATTATGGGTCAATATTCATACATTTGGTCTGCCTGTATTTCATCAATTTGTTTATGAAATATTTAACAAGAGCGCAAAGTAAGCAAGTCTTATTTTTAGGACACCAAGTTTGGTGATAAGTGGTTGTGCGTTATATAAATGCCAAGTTTAGAGAGCGGACACTTGTAAATATGGTTTTTGCCAATTCAAGAGTCATAATTCTAGTGTAACTAGAGCGATAAGACTCGTTATCGTCCTTGTCCGATATATTATGCCCAGACACAGTCTGACCAAATTGTGTGATGATTGGACAAAGGCTTCTCAAGTTATTGATAGTAGAACCACGCACCTGTGGTTTATAGGTCCGTGATAAATGATATAAAAAACCTAGCATTTTTATAACATTTTATTGGTATTATGAAACAAGTGATAAAGATGTATAACCATGATAAAAATACAAACACTTTTGATGTATGAAAACACCATAAAAGGGATATAAAAACTTTAAAAATGACATAAAATTAATTGCATTTTGTGTACAGGACTAGAATTAATGTTCTCTCACATAAACCATTATCCAAACTGAAGCTCCCATAGTCAGTTATACAATATTACAATCACTATATACTAGTGAAATAACAGCAAACTTTGTCTTTCACAATAAAAAATACAACCACTTGTCTAAATTTCATGAAAATATACGGTGAGTTGAGCTTCCTGATTATCATCACGCGATAGCCCTGAAAAAAAATGTATCTGGTCAAATTCAAACCAAATGGCGCAACTACATACGAGCGTACTCAAATGTCACCATCTGTTTCTGCGACCACAGAATCATACTGAACGGAAGGTCAGAACTTGGTTCCATTTTTTTCCGGATATCAGGCCTTTGTCGACTGGAATGCCAATTTAGATGAATTCACAATAAAACCCGTGCCATCCGCGGCAGACCCCCTTCAAAGGTCGAAGAACCAAACGGCGCGATCAACCGGGACTCAGGCTTTTGTGGACTGAAAGGCCGACATGAAGGAAGGCACAATAAAGCCCTGGGACTCCGCCAGCATCCGCCATCCACGACGGACCCACTTCCAAGATCGACGTACTGCGCTGCGGGCCTTCTTAGCAGCCTGAAAATAAAGGAAGCGTGGGACTGAGTTACTTTTCTCAAGTCAAGTGTAATGTGTCCGTCTCTCACCGTTGAACTTGTTCTTGTGATTTAGGTATCCAACCCTCACATACACTTTACTTTTGTTATTCCGAGGTCCATTTTCCTCAGGGTTCGAGCTCCACAGAGCTCGTTTTCACTGCTCTTTAAAATGAACAACACGGATTACTGGTTTAACAGAGCTAGATATGTCTGGATCTACTTAAAATGTGTTCATAATCGATCGAGGAAATATAATTTTGAACATTCTAAACTAGAGCTTTAGATATATGAAGCTAAAAATCCGCCAGGATTATATAATTGTTATGTAAATTATATATAACCCTAGTGGATTTTTAACTTTGATAATACATGTTAAAATATCGTCGATAAATCATGATTTATAGTTATATTGTGACCCATGATAAGCAACCCATGAAAAAGTCGTATGTTATTTTCAGGGTCAAGTGCGGCCACAGGTAACTATTTAATTAAAATAAGCCAGATGCAAATGTTGGGATCTGCATCATTTTGATATACATACAAAAAAAGTTTACATCACTAAAACATTAAAGAACTGCCGCAGGCTTTATTGCGTATCTGGTTTCATTGAAACAACTGAGTTAAATTCCCCTTATCATTCGGGTATTTTTAAAGGTTTGACAATAACTACATTTGTGTCCTTGTTTTGTCGGCTGACACCTTAATAGTGCATTGTTTGTCCTACATAAAGACGGAAGTAACCGCTGATGTTGTTGTCAAATTTTGCTAAGAAATAAAGAATGCTGAGTTAATTTAACTTTAAAGCTGCACTCTCACAGATTTACCGTTTTTACAACTTTATTATTTTTTGTCTTGGAATGAGCAAATTTTTGCAAGAATATGTGCAAACCAGTGATAAAAGACTGCTGACAAAAGATCAGATCGCAGATTTTCATATTTCCGTTCGAAAATTATTTTTTATAGCTTTAAGAAAAATGCATAAAACATACATTTTTGAACTTAAATATAAAAATCTGCGATCTAATTTTTTGTCAGCAGTCTTATATGACTGGTTTCCATGCATTCTTGCATAAATTGGCTCGTTCCAAGACAAAAAATTAAAAAGTTGTCAAAACGTTCAATATGTGAGAGTGCAGCTTTAAAGGTATCTAGGAGCTTTTATAATAGTGGATGTAAGCATTTTTTACGAAATCATTTCAATGTAAGATATTAGGCCGATTGTCCAGAACTTTGTTAAAGTTAACAACGGAATTAACGACATCATTGTTAACTTTTAACGTGAAATAGTTGATGATGTGCTCATATATTTAAATAAAACAAGTGCAGCTGAAACAGCTGTCTCAAAGTTTGTAACGAATACAGATCACCAGTTTAAAGCTTACAACGATGACGTTAACAACGTTGAACAAACATTAACTTTACCAAAACAAAAGAAATCAGCCGATTGTTGCCTGAAGATCACCCCGCATTACTTAAGTCCTAAGTGACTACGTGTCGATCATTCTCAGTGGTTATTTTTAATCCCGTCAATATATAGAGGACAGATAAAATCGAACCCATATCGGTCTTATTTCCAATCCCCGGACAACCATGTTTGTATATATATAGTTGGACAAATCCCCTCATCATACAAAACACCCTGTTACGTTTTTACCAGGCTGGAAAAACACCCCATATGCTTTTTAAAGTGCTAGACAAAAGAACACATTTATCAAACACCCTTCATGTGATGCAACATGTTTTTTGCTTGGACGTGTCCTCTGATTTGGATGTATTTACGTTCTCTTGCTGTTTAAATGAACAATTGAGCAATTCTCCGAGGCCAAATTGAAGGGACTCGCTGATGGTTTGGCACCAATTTGTTTTTTTTTTCGATTATGCTGCTGCATGAAAACACTGTTTTACTCTTCGATACTTAAATTGCAGAACAAAATACACGTGCATAAAAGTGCGGTGCAATTCCACGCCGGTACAGTCAGGGGAAAAATAGAAAGCTGACAACAAAACCTCACACCCACAAATACTAATATTCAAACATTAGGATTAATAACTTTTAAAGTCTTTTGTTGAATTTGGTTATTAATGCTATTCAAAATTGTGGTCTACAAAAACAATTTTTGAGCATATAACAATTTTTTTTAAGGGTTCAAGCCGTCATAATCTTAGTTTTAACTGTCTTATAGAATTGCCAGACTTGATTTCGTCATAAAAAAGTGCATTTTATAAAAACTTGAGCGAGTCCCTTTTAAAGTGTAGTATACCCTTAATACTTATATCATTTTAATGTAGACTGAGTGTTCCCCCATGTACCTTATAAATGTCATCTTCTCTCGTAATTGCAGAAAACGACAGTGTCCATTTTGATCGATTGATTGATTGATTGATTGATTGATTTATCGATTAATTGTTCGAATGATTGATTGGTGATAATCATTATAAAACACAATCAATTACACACGTTGTAATACGTTACATGGTCGATAAAATGTTAACTTAAGAAAATCTCGTTAAGGTATTTGAAAATATATCACAGAAACTTAATACAAGATGCTTAATTCTAAAAATATGCACGATATCTAAATGGTTACAAAATAACTATTGCATTTGTGGACTAAGAGCTCAGACATTATAATTGGTAATTCGATCTAAGTTTAATTAGAAATAAGCTAGGATGGCCCATGAAAGCCATGTAGGGCCTTAAACAATACATTTGGTTCGGGTTACCTAAGAAAAAGGGGGCGACCCTACCGTTTTTATAGTCAGTTGATAAAACAAATAACAAATGTTTAAAACCTTAAACAGCTGTATACAACAAAAACACCATTATCCAATGATGACAATTACTTTCTTATATATAAAAGCCTAATCATAAAACCTACCCTAGCTGTTTTTGAAAGATTAAATCCTAACCAAACCATTTTTTCTGGGCCTAGCTTTTTACCAGTGAGTACCTTTCTTCTCAGTTTTTTTTATTAATTAATACATTTTTGGGAGGGTCTTTTTTCCTGCTGTTGGAACCTACACCTAATCTGTGCCAAATTTGTTGACGAACTAGATTGTATATACATGTACTGTACAATATAATCGGATACAATTACAGATTTTCGTATCATATCATTCGGCTTTCAAAAGTTTCACAATTACGTTTGGGTTACATACAAATAGTTGGTCGTTTATTGAAATGCAGATATTAATATTTTGAGGATACATGTTTGTTTTGATGGACAATAGCAATAAATTGCACCCATTAAGCTTGGCTGTAAGTTAGTGCAATGGTTAGCGCACTCGGTTCTCACCTATGTTCGATTCCCAGCCTGGGCGTTTGTGAGTTTGGATTGGTTAGAAGACACCAAGCCGGACAAGTTGGCTTTCTCCGAGTAACTCCAGTTTCCTCGACAACACGAGACCACACTCTCGCGCATCATCGTACCATTGAGTGACTTATCACGAGTTTATATAATATATTATAGTTTAACTAAAAGCTATCTTAAGCAATTGGCTTTGAGGCTTTGAGTGTTTGAAACAGTGAAATATTTTTTCATGACACCTTAGAACAATATGTAGCTAGAGATAGGCAATTATATGAATGAGTGTTGCCTGGTGCCACATTATTTTGGTATCGTTTGAAATTGGTTTAAGAGTTAGTTGAAAAAATAATATGTAAATTATAATACCGAAAAACAGTATGGCATTGCATTGGAAGAATGAAACACATACAATTTTGCGTACCGGTGAATTTAAAAATACAAATTTACCCCCCCCCCCCCAAAAAAAAAAAAAAAAAAAAAAACCATCCCAAAATCCACCATTTATGACTAAAATTTGTTAAAATGTTTATTGGGGAGTACCCTCAAGCCCCCTGCCATATAATTGAATATTATCATTGCCGGCCGCAAGTCAATGTTACGCCCCTTTTAATTTCAAATCCTTGATCCGCCCCTGTTACATATTAGTTATCGGCAAGCAATTTCCCTTTCAACCGATACCAACACTATATGGGGTCACCAGACATCCAAATTGAACATTATTGCCAATTCTCGATCGATTTTTGCATCTGAAACGTTAACATAGGGTCGATAGTTTAGTACTTTGCTAAAGTAAACAGCGTCTTTAACGTCCACATTGTTAACTTCAAAATCGTTACTGCTCTGGAAGTTAAATGGATACACTCGTGTTCATCTGTTTTTCTAACAGAATTTGAGCTGAACGTGTTTATACACATCATCATTTATTTAACGTTTAAAAGTTAAAAACGATGTCGTTAGTCATGTAGTTTTTTTAACAAAGTTCTGAACAATCGGCCCATTGATTGTAAAATTTAACTTTAAAGCTGCACTCTCACAGATTGACAGCTTTGACATCTTTTTCATGTTTGTCTCAAGATTAGCTGATTTTGGCATCAATGCTATCAGATCAATCATATGAGATACCTCACAATAGAGCAGATCTCAACTGTTCGGAAAACGGCCGAAAAATTCATTTTTCTTAAAGCGTTTGTTACGCTTTTATCTATAAAACATCACTTTTCGAACGTAAATATTAAACACTACTTTCTGATATTTTAGATTTATTTCTGATTTCAGCAGTCTTATATCACAAGTTTTCAGACATCTGCGCAAACTTTAGCTAATTCCAAGACCAAAAAAAAAAAAATATGCCAAAACGGTCAATCCGTGAGAGTGCAGCTTTAAAGCGGTTGAAAAAACACACTATATTTTTTAAGAAATGAGGGACAAATACTTTGTGAACAAAGAATTTCATAGTTCAAGTTTATTCCAAAGAGATTCTCAAAAGAAACAAAATATATAAAAAGATCTGAACATATATATCAACACTGTAACAAACGTTTAAAGTGTTTTCTACACATATTGTTAAATATGAATGTATAATCGACATACTGGTGATAACAGAGTTTTATACATATAGATATGTTTACCCCTGGGTTGTATTTATTGTCGCACCATATGCCCTGTACTTAACAAACCTGATTTATAAATAAATATTCTCGCACAACCAACAAAAAAACAATAATTTATAAGTATAACGATGTTGTTATTAAAATATTCATAATTAATATAATGTAACTGATGCTTAATATAACGTAACTGATGCAGTACCAAAAAATAAAAAATATAATAAAAAAATCAATAATAGGCATGAACGAAAAATGAGCATGCACTCTTAATCTTACAGAATGATATGAACAAAATAACCTTTAATGCTTATGGAAAGAAATAGTTCGGTCTTTGGTGTAATGGTGTATAAGCATAAACTCTTAATAAATATTTGCACTAGCTTTAAAAGTCATCGGATAAACTTAAATACATACTTCATGTGAACGACAGAGTGGCAATGCTACTCTTAAGATTCCTACATATGTATGTACAACTTTCTGGAAAACGACAATGCCACTAATCTTAAAGACACCAATATTATACCATGGCCATACTATTGCATATGGCCATAATGTCAGTTACAGATTGCCGAAATTATAACATACGTGTATTTTATTATGCTCCAGTGTACATGTTCATTCACACGCCGGACAGATTCACAATTAGCTCTGACAACCAAGAATCTATTAAGCAGATTACAACCGCCAAATTTCCATTCAGTTATGAAAACGGCCGCCATATTTCCATTTATTTAATTAGTTATATTTAGAAGTTCGTGGATGCACATTAACATGTATATATATAGGCATTCGGTAGGCATTCCGCGCTAAACACTAAGAAAGATAGCATTTATTTTTAGTCTGCTTAATGTTTAAGTCGGCAGGCTAACTACCTTTAACTTGATTCACATTATACATGTCCCTCATTTCTTATAATCAACATTGGACTCTTTAAGATAAATAAATAACAATAATAAATAATAAAATAATAATTATAACACAGTACGAATACCGACAGAACTAAGACTACACAATGTTTAAACTTCTGTTACAAAAAGAGTCTTAAACTTATCTTATCAACCCGTTTATATGCAAAAATCTGCGTAAATAAATACTTTCATAACTCGTAAATAGCGACCCACTGTTAAATTGGTCTACATTCAGTTCATGTTTCAATAGCACACTGCAAACACGGATAGTTTAATATATTAATAAATCGCAGTTTCACGAAGTTATAACCTCAACCACGGCATGGACATAAACATCATGAACATTTTAGCTTTAGCGTGCTGCTTTTGGCATCTGAATCTTGTTTTAGGATTGGTGATATATATTAAATGATATTTGGCCTCGAAAACTCATGTCTATAACCAGCATAATCATGTATAAATGAGGTAAAAGGGGGCCGAAATGTTACGATTGAAATTATGTTAGGGGCCAAAATGTCTCAACTTCAAATTTATTAGGGGCCGAATTGGTAGGTCCAAAATGTTTCATGAGACGAAATGGTAAGGTACAGAGTCATATCGTTACAAATGCTTTGTATGACGGTTTTAAAGATAACTAAAACCAAACCATTGACACCTACGTAAACCATACGATTGATTTAAGTATAGTATTTAGACAGCAATATCTAATAAGAGTATTGAAAAAAAACGCATCATAGCGCGACTTTTCGAAAGAGCATACTTAGTAGTCTAACTTAATCTAATTATACGATGATATGCAGGCAGAAATAAAGGACACTTAAACAAATGAAAGATTTGCATTCAAAATATGGTTGATGAAATGAGAGAGATTCTCAACGCTGATTTGGTTGACGCTAATGGTAGAGTTTGATGATGAAAAACACATGATCTGAGTATCTCACAATAAGTGAGCACATAATTGAGGTGAAATCACTTAGTGATAAGTAATAAATTAGAAAAAAATAGAACTTAAGTGATAATTCATAAACTCTAAAAATAAACAAAAACGTAGATCTATGAGATTCAATTCATTTGATCTTTTCACTGTTACCACGTCGAAAGAAACCTCGCAAGAAGCTAAAGAATGGTACCTTTTTCTTTTTCTTTTGTTTCTTTTTACTTGAATCACCATCAGTTTGTTCAAGACTAGTTTCAACAACATTGTTAGTTTCACCGTTATTGGTATCAGCCGTGTCTGACACAGGAGATATCACATTGTCATTTTCGTCGTCCTGGCCATTATCAAACTTTGCGTACTGTCTTTGGGAGTAGCTGTTAACTCTTCTGTGGACTTTCTGCAGCATGGTTTTTGAACTGGATTTCGGTATTCCGTTTGGTCCGGGGGATTTGACGATCTTTTTCGTGTCGTCATGATGGACCTCATGGTGATCGTCGTCTGAATTCCCATGGTCAGTATCGTCAGAGGAACTGTCATTGTCACTATCACTTGCTGTACTTTTGGTCAACCCATTTGCTTTGCTAGCTTCATTGTCTGCTTTCACATTGTTAGCTGCAACATTCTTGGTATCAGCCGTGTCTGACACAGGAGATATTACACGGTCATTTTCGTCGTCCTGACCATTGTCAAACTTTGCGTACTGTCTTTGTGTGTAGCTGTTAACTCTTCTATGAACTTTCTGAAACATTGTTTTTGAACTGGATTTCGGCGTCCCGTTTTGTCCGGATGATTTGACGATCTTTTTCGTGTCGTCATGATGAACCTCATGGTGATCGTCGTCAGAATCCCCATGGTCAGAATTTTCAGAGGAACTGTCACTTTCACCTGCTGTACCTTTGGTAAACCCGTTTGCTTTGCTAGCTTCATTCACTTCAGCGTCTGTTTTCTCACCATCTGGTAAAACAAAGACAGCTTCTGAACTACATTTACCTTCAGTGACTCTATCTTCGCTTTCATTAAGTTTGTCACCAACAGTCACATCATTGAGATTTATATCACCAACATTCGCATCCTCGGGACGCTGACGTATCTCATCAAAACCCTCAGCACCATTTGTTTGTTTATCATCTAGGAGATTATTAAGAGAACCATCCGTCTGGTCTACACTATTTGACTTAAGCGTATCCGTACTCTCTGTTCCTGTAGACGATAAAGGAGGCACGTTTAACTGAGCTTCTATCACTGCTCTGTGAGTTGCTTCATCTATGATTTCATCGTCAGATTCTAATTCCTCATGAGCGTCACTAAATATTTCCTCCGTTTCATCGTTGATTTCACCGTACTTCCTTCCTTTCCCACCTTTACTGAAGATATTGGAAATAAATCCAACACTCAAAGTGGAGCGGACCTGGGATCCCCATCGGCTCAACGTTTTAAACATTGTTACAAGCTAGCTAGTTCCTTTTAGAAAAGTAGAACTATTAAAGTACACATGTAGTGTCACGTTTCCATTTATATAGAACATTACAAAATACCTCCGAGATGATTTATTGTGCCACTGTGTTTTTTATGAATCCAAAAGTGTTCAACCAAGTCACAAGAAGTACAGTGTAAACTATGTTCGACAATATATAAGTCCAAAGTTCATTGTTGCGTATTTTGTGTAAATAACAGCCCTCATAAGGTTAAATTGTAGGTATGCGAGTGTAAGCCTGCCAACACCGTATACTGTACACTGTGTTTACATTCCCAGGTGTATCAATGGCCATTATAGTCTACCGATAAGCTTGATCGGTGATGTGTGTGTTTAGTTATGTACCGTGTGCTGCTAGTTTAGGTCAACATAAGTAGACTTAAACGCATCAAGTCATATAACATAGGCGAAAAATTTAGGGCCTTCCACAGTGAAAAAGTGGGCGAGGAGGGCCAACAATTAAAATATTTCAAAAGTTCGTATTTTATTTAATTTTTGGGACATACTCTTTCATGAGTAAAACATACATCTGAGGTTATAAATAAGGAGATGACCAAATTTTGAGAAAGAAAATTTATCAGATTTTGGATCAAAAGCATTTCCATTTTTTTTTGGAGAAGTCTTTTGAAAATATAGATATGTTTATAAACGTCTGTATGTTTTATGCTTGCTAAATATTGGACCTCAAAACGCAATAAAATGTGTGTGTTTTTGAACATTTTATGAGTTGGTCCTTCAAACGACTTCTGCACTGTGGGAGGCCCTTAAAATAATTTATGGTTCGTATATATACCCGTTCACGCAATACGAGCGACTTTTGTGACTTTTATGTTACATAGGCCAAATTAAAAGGTTTGGTTAGGGTAACATCTTGCCCAAAGGCATGTAGGGTAGGTAGGCCCTTTTCTTCTTTTTTAATTAAGTATGTAACAACGCTATTTTTATCATTGGGGAATGGCATTAAAGTTAAAAGCTTTCAGTTTTTAAGGTTTTTACACTACAAATAAACACATACGCGCCCGCGTACGCACGCACGCACACACAAAATAAAAAATACGAAAGTACACACGCACGCAAACACACCTATTTCGTAGGTAGGTCGGGTAAAATGAACTTCACTGTAAAGTACATTTTCAGGCCAAATCTACAATTTATTACAATGAGTATGACACTGCGACAAATTAAAAATTGAAAACATGTTAAACGGTCACAAAATCTTACAAATGTATACCTGACTGCATGGAACAGTTTTAATTAAAAAAATATTTTGCACATGTTTTGTTTTAATATGGCTAGCTTTAAACCCGTCAATATAGAGCATTTCGCATTAACTTATTTTGAGCGGATAGACCGGTCTCAACAGCATATAAAAGACGGCACTTTTTCTGAACATCGTGTCAACGAGAATGATTTATATAATGTTGTTATCATGTGATTCACAATCATTAAGTTTAAACGATAAAGTAAAGAGACAGACTAGCGCCATTGTTCTTCTGACTTATCTGGGTTGCGTAACCTTACAGCCATTCATCGCTGGTACACAAACATGTTATCGGCACTTAATTATTTTCTTTTATGCTTATCGGTGTAATACCATGCTATTTTCACTGCTGTTATTTTCACTGCAGTGAAAATAAATGTTTGATAGTTTCAATGCTTCAGTGAAATATCAAATTGTTGTTATAGCATATAATTTTCACTGCTGTTATTTTCATGGCAGTAAAAATAAATATTTGAAGTTTTCAATGCTTTCAGTGAAAATACCGAATTGTTATTTTAACTGCTTATAAACATTTTGGTTTCCGTTGTTGTTTTTTCACATAAGTAATTGGGCGTTCACTGTTGGGTTTTGGTTGTTTAATTGTATTTTATAATTTCATGCACCTCCGCATTCGGTTTTGAGGCCAACTTTCTGTTTTTAACATAAAAATAATTATTTCCAGTACTATTCTTGATTTTAGTGAAAATCTTTTTAAAAGCCGAAATATATGAAAGTATTTAAAGACTAGTGGAATGTCCCTGCAATTGATAATAATTTGTTTTTATTTGTCAGATTTTAACCAAGCTGTATATCGGGTTATAAATAATTTAACATTTTATGAAGATCTTGGTTGATCATTAATTGAATGTTGCGAAGAAAAAAATAAAACTGGGTGAATTAAATAGAAAATCCACGCTCCCTTTTCGTGTTTACCCCCAATGCTTCGTGAATTTGTCAGAAAAGTCTTATTACGATTGATATTGGCTGTTTGCCGGATACCCTAGTCCAAATAGTTGTACGTGGGCGGATTTTTTATGATTTTTGATATGCCAATATCTTTAAATCATTTTAGGGATAAGCAGAACCCCGTAATGAACGTTATTTTAGACTACCGGATACCCAGAATCGATCGATCCATTTATAAAAGTTATGTCAGTAACACTCGGGAGAGGAGTTGACATTAAACAGAGATAGACTTTCATTGCTGATGAATGCAGAAAAACGGAACGCGTCAGCAGTAGGTATTCGACGATGATATTGGCTATACATTACTATATATATATATCAAGAATATCCGAAGAAACACATCCTGACAACTACAAACACATTTTATTATATTGAACAAGAATGAGGGAACGAAACGGTAACCGGCACCTTAAGCGACACACACGATAGTGATTCACACGATGAACGAAATACTAAGCTAGCAAAATGTATATAGAATATTTATTGTTTTACATATTTTACCTTTTGAAATTACCGAACCATACGAATGGAATTCATGGATTTAAGCAGGGTATCTGGAACGATACAATGAATACCAAATCGACTATCCATTATTATCAAGCCCGGTAAACAAACATTTCATCCCCGGAGTTATGAGATGAACGCGTATAATTTGGATCTCTACTACTTTTAGAAGCTATAAATTATTTCAATGAATTTCAATCTACATTGTGGTGACAAAACATTTCTTTTCTTTTCTTCTTTCGTTTTCACATGAAAAGATGAGGTATTAAGGAGTATGATGATATACATCGATTTAACCATAAATTATTAAATGCAAGTCACCATTACCTAAAACGAAACCAAATTATTTTTCGGCCGAAGTAGTCAAGAAAGAAAACCAATATCGGTATAAACTGTATAGAGACATTTTGAGTTAACAATTCTACCGATTTAAACTGTTACATCCATAGCACTATTAGAAGTCCATGATGATATTACATGCTATGTTGGGTGATGGTGTTGTAATATAACGCTTCTGGTCCAGGTTCATTGATAGGAAAAAACAGTTTTTGATCCTAGCCCTAATTCATTCATTCACTTAAAGATATTTAAATTTTGAAAATATATATTGTAACGACCCATTGATAAAAAAGAGAATGGACTGGACCAGGGGCTACATACCTGTGTATAGAAAGTATACTATGTATTTTTATCCAGCACATACATATTAAAATGGAAAAAATCGGGCGCGGGCCGATTTAAAAAAAAATAGAAATAATATGTATATGAACATTTAAAAAACATGTAGAGAAAACAAGTAATGTCAACGCACACTCTGGTCTTGAAGAAGTTTCAATTATTAAATAGTGAGGCAATAGTCGAGCATCGACAACAAAGTGCTCAGTTCATATATATATATATATAAGAAATATAAATACATATAGTGGGCGAAAAGTCCTGTTTTCACAACACTTTCTTGTTAATGAACTGACCGCGAGTCTTGCTCATCCTTTAAAAAATACCATTCTTACACGTAAATGTTTTTTAGGATGCAGTGTAATATCAGGGTCGAAACTGTGGTTAAGACTAGAGAAATGAAACCATATCCAATATTCACAGCTGTGGGACCTTTCTAGATGTCATTCATCGCAGGTTTCGCGGCATTTTGGGTACAAAATTACTCCTTTGGCGAATATCCCATCAACCGATAGGGGTAAAACTCCCATTTGGCTTCAAAATTCTGTTTAAGTCACACGTACTTGGGGATGTGGCGGGGTCAAGCCTTAATGCAGCCATTATAGGGCGCGGGCAGCTTTATAAACTCAACAACAACAACAACAACAGAAACACATCCAAAGGATTTTCATAGCACACGCACGCACGCACGCACGCACGCACGCACACGCACACGCACGCACACACACACACACACACACACACACCATGACCAAAAAGGGAGAAAAAAAACATTAATTATAATTAATGATGGGGGGACTGTAATCAGCACTAAATCACAAGAATTATCATTTTAATACTAAGTTTGCTATTTGTTAATTAATTATGGTGGTGTTGCCATAGGGACGTGGTATAACAACGCACCGTGTCCCTACTGTGATCTGGTGTGTAGCAATATAATAATAGAAATGCCTTTAATTCAAGCAATATAGTTGTATTTAACCGAATTAATTTTCTTTTCGATTAATTGTCTTTCGGTTAAATGCTAATTGGAAGCTCTTCAAAAAAATAATAACATGCCGAATTTCTAGAATTGTTCATCATTATCCAATATTCTTGCCTTTTCATACGTGTAATCAATCTGATCTGCTTTTTATAATCACCAATTTTCATCTTATTGAAAGATTTGCACAAGTGCATGCTTTATTTCAGTGCAAATTCAACTCAACACGTTCAGCGTTGATGACCTACTTTCGATGTTGATTGATTTCTGGTCAAAATGAGTGCCATAAACATTTTTAAGCTTGAGAATGGCGATTCAAAGCCAATTTCAATAGATGAAGGCAAAACAGTAATAGGCAGAGGACCTTTCTTGCAGGTATATGATTTCATTACAATTGGAATTAACATGCAACAGGTTGCAAAAAAATGTGGTTTTTGATTGGTTAAGTGTCTTGGACCCAAGATGAGAGGGTCCTGTGTCCGATCCCTTTTTTAGAGATTCATTCATGGCTAGTACTGGTTATCACCCAGGAATGGTAAATCATTTTAAGCAACTTTCAATGTCTGTGTCATAAAAAGCTTTGTAAAGTCTAATTTTTAATGCATTTAATGCTTGTTTTGTGCAAAGAACACTTGGAGTTATGTGGTAAAATATGAATATAACCCTTTAAAATGTGTTTCAAACATTTAATACTTCTATAAATACAATATTAATATTTTTCAAACTCCCCTCTTTTTTCACAAATGCATTTAGACATTAGAGATTTGAAGAATCGCGATATGAATGTCATTTACTATTACTTTCGACTGCTCAACAGGGCTTGCTATGTTTACTGGAATATTGGTACATTTTTTTGCCAATTTCAAAATTATTCAGAGAGAAATCAGTTTCATACATCTATATTAAGCGTTTAAATTTTGATCTAATGGATGTTGCATTTTAGTGTCAATCTATGTGGGAGTCCCTGTAATAGAGTATGAATGATTTTATACATCGTGAATAAGTCTTAACCAAGATAGGAATAGGGCTTATAATGTATGTCTTAATTTTATCTTACAGGTGACAGATAAACGAGTTTCCAGAAATCATGGCGTTCTGGAGGTGTCAGACGGGAAACTCTATATTACACCAGTAAGTTTAACAGTTTGACATAGGATGGTGAGTGTTTCCTCTAAGAAACAAGTTTTCAGGTCTGATGCTTAAGGATTAAATCCTGAGTGAAAACCATAGTGGTTTTATGTATGCGCATTGGAACAGCTGATCATTTTATACAAAAAAAAGTTATCATTTTCTATGCTGAGCTTATGCAAACGTGTCAGAAAATGTCTGTACTATAAAATCAAATGAATTTTTAAGATGTTTATTGTAAGTAAGAAATGGGTCTTTGTGGACCTACCCCATTACCAGTTAATACTGTTAAACTGCATAAATTTATATGTGTGGAATTGTACATTACACTTTATAATATGTAGTCAGCTTCTGATCATTATTTTATTATGAAATATTAGGTAATACATGAAGTTCTTTTGGCAACTGTAGTAACAAGTTAACCATCTACATTGATTTTTTCAGACCCACACAAACCCATGCTTCTTCAAGAGAACTCCAAAGAGTAGCGTCGAGATCATGAAAAAGGATGAAAGACGTCACCTCGAGAACGGACAGATATTTGGTCTCTTGCCTGACAGCCTTTACTTCAAAGTCCAGTGTCCAGTAACAGAAAATGGGACGCCTAAAAGGTAACAGCAGGGCTCATCATAATAGGCACCTTTAATAAAAAGATACAAGTTTCCTGTATGTAAAAATGACTTTAAATAGAAGTAGATTTTACTCTTTCACTGCCTACTGACAAGTCTTAAAGTGATAATTGTATTTACAACCAATGTTACAAACATAAATTTTGTGGGATAAACGTTTATAAATGTAATTACTTAATAATGCATTTGTTGCATTATTATCAATTACTTATAACAAGATTGTAACCATGTATTTAATAACTGAAAACACAAAAATATTAATGACTGGTGGGTCCTAAAAGATTTACTGGGATAAACGATCATCTCATAAGGTAGAAATACCGTGTTTTCTGCACCTTTTTTCAAATTAAACGCGGTATCATTTATAAGAACCCTTGTTTTCTGTATTTATTCATCATTTTCTGTATTTATTCATCCCTTTCTGTATTTATTCATCCCTTTCGGTATTTATTCATCCCTTTCGGTATTTATTAATCCCTTTCTGTATTTATTCATCCCTTTTGGTATTTATTTATTTCATCCCCTCCAGTGAATCAAAATATTTGTACTAATTGTGGTACTGCTTACTTGGGGGTAAGGTTGCATCTTTAAGGTATCTTATACACTTTTATGTGAATTATGGATACATGGTGACACCATATTCTTGGGTATCTTTGGAATAGGTTTTATATGAAGAGGTTGAATATGTGCATATGTAGTATTACACCAAAACAATATTTTAAACAAGCTGTCAGTACTTGATAGATAGCAAAATGGGGAATTTCATTTTCTATTTCAGTTGAAATGTAGAAAAAAACACAGACTGGAATGTCATTTTTTTTACAAATGTTATCAGCAAGCATACAATATCCTTTCAAAGGATGACTAAATAATATGGGTCTAAATTTCGCATCATTGCCAATGACACAATGAAATGAAAGTCTTTGTACATAGGATACCATTAATTTATATTGTATTCTTCAGCAAACCAGTGAAGCGAGAGCCAAAACCAAAACGTAAGTTTTTTTCTCACCATTTCTTATAAACATATTTTATTACTTGAATTTGATGTAAAATCAAATTCAAATTAGACTTAGGGTTTTAGCCAGGTTTTAAAAAAAGACAGGGTGCTGTAAAAAAGGGACAGGTTGCTGAGGGCACATTGTATCGGGCAGTGAATAATTAAAGCAATATGAATTTCATGGAAAATATTAGAAATTGTGCTTATTTGAAATAACATTAGGTTTCAACTACTAAATTTGTAAAGTGTGTTTGAATTCATAATCATATTTTAAGTTTTAATCAAAAGAAAAGAAACAATGATTACCGTGCACATTCTTGTCCCCATCAGGGCAGAGGGGTGCTTTCAAAAACAGACAGGGTGCAGCACCCTCCCATAACCCCTATCTTAAACCTTTAGACTATTTTATACTGATTGATTTTAGCTTTATTCATTGTAATGAAAGCTGATCGCTTATAAAATCCCTCTCAGGTCTGTTTCCTTGACAGAAATCAGTTTTTGGAAAAAAAATTGAGAGGCCATAAGAAAGTACCCCTGGTGGGGATAACCTTTTGGATTAGAGGCGGACACTTGTACAACTAGACCACTCTCACCCCTTTCAGCTCAAACTAGAGATAATGGAAATTTACAAAAATGAAGAAGTTTGTTTGAGCTAGGGAAAATATAGTTAAAATAAAAAGATAATGAAATAAAATAAAGTTGTCCTTAATCAGGTAAAAAAAGCGACAATGATTTCTCATCACACCGGGCAAACCCTATTATTTTATAGGTTGATAATAGCATTTTTCGAGTCATAACATCATATATCAAAATTGGTGCTATGAAACAGAATGTACAAAAAAGTTTAATTCATATTTTGAAAATGTTGGGCTCTTATTGAAATATATAAGATATAGACATTAGTTAAATAGACAATTGTTATTTCTGTACAATTTTTTTATTAGCATGGAAATATATTTTTGATTATTTCTGATTCCATGAATGATTACGAGTGACCATTTGGTTATAAAATTTACCTGGTTAAGTGGTTATCAAACACTTATAGTAAATACCAGTCTCATTCATTAGAAGTTTGATAATGATAAATCTAACACATGTTGTACGCATAGCATCATCGCTCTGGTGAACAAGAATGAGTTATTACATGTTGAATGTTCTGTTTTTTTCAGCTGCTCCCGTGGAAGAAGAAGTTTCCCCATTGAAAACCAAGGTAGAGTTGATACTTATTTCATCTTGCTGGTATCCAGCTTATATAACTTCCTCCAAGAAAAAAAATAGTTTAATGCTTTATTGTGTCTTAATGTAAAGGGATATCAAAAGACCTTTGTTTTCAATTTCACTTCAAATGATTAAAATTATCTGCATCTTCAATTTCTATACCAACACAAAATAATCTTGTAAAGCACTTATACCAGCGCAAAATAATCTTGTAAGGCACTTATACCAGCGCAAAATAATCTTGTTAGGCACTTATACCAGCGCAAAATAATCTTGTTAGGCTCTTATACCAGCGCAAAATAATCTTGTTAGGCACTTATACCAGCGCAAAATAATCTTGTTAGGCACTTATACCAGCGCAAAATAATCTTGTTAGGCACTTTTACCAGCGCAAAATAATCTTGTAAGGCACTTATACCAGCGCAAAATAATCTTGTTAGGCACTTATACCAGCGCAAAATAATCTTGTTAGGCACTTATACCAGCGCAAAATAAACTTGTAAGGTACTGCAAATTTGTAACATAATATACAAGTAAAAGTTATCGATCAGTTATTGCTCCTTCAGAGGCTAAGTACAAACTGCAAATTTTGTTATCCAAATCCCTGAAGCTGGGAAATTTGAGAAATCTTGTATAAAAAACAAACAAAAAAATTGGGCCAAGTCTTTTATAGGGTGGCGGTCTAATGGGGCCTTTCTAAATCCCGCTACTATTCTTACCCTTGTCTTTTATGTTCCAGTGGTCAGGTATTGCGAAGACAGAGGGAGGGGAGGATATAGCTTTGCCCTTAGATAAGAAGAGAGCCCTGCCAGATTGGATGGTGCAGATGGCAAAAACACCAGGTAAACTGTAGAATTTTCTGTTGTCAACATACTGTAGTCTGAATATTACTATGATACTTTTCCAACTGGTTACATTGGGCCATGATTATGAACAGCCTCAAGACCAAGTCTAGACTCAGAATCAGAAAAGCTCTTTTATTAAATTACAAAGAATCTTCTTTATTCAATTTGTTTAACAAAATAAACAAGTGTGAATTATTGTACAAATTTGAATAGTAATAAAAAACAGCAAATTTCATCAGAACTCAACTAGAAAAAAGTTGAAATGAAGATTTTGCAAATTGCATTTTTGTCAATTGAGTCAGAACTCTGACTTGTCACTGTTCATGGCCTTTGGGCCTCTATCCACTTTTCTTAGGTAGTATCAAACTGAAATTGACAACAGTTCAGATACAAAAATTATATTGATCTTTTAAATAAGTGATTTGGAAGTCCCAACAACCATAACAACTTTTGCTTTTAAAGGTCAACGTAGACCAAAAATAAACAGTTAATTATGACAGTGCTATAAGATACATTGAACGGTTTAGGGGTACATTAAATTATGCTCATTTAGTATTCAGTTATAATACATTATAATAATTATCTTTTATGTTATTGATATGACATGCATTGCTTCAATCACTGGTTTAATATGCAAGGTTGTTTTTTATTTGCAGCAAAATCCCCCATCAAAAACAATGACTACACTCCTGCGAAGAGGGCAACCCCAGCAAAGCCAAGAAAAAGGTAAATACCTTGTACAAAAATCCTAAAATTATATTTAAAGATACAGATTCCGAACAAAAATGCCTTTTGCTAAAAATGTATGGTAGAAAAGTGTAGCAGACAATAAACCATGGTGGAGAGCAATTATAGTTTGGCTTGTATCTGTTATTCAAGGTTGTGAATTGTGTTACAAGGGGACAAAATATCATCTTGCTATCATTTGAATGGGTTATATGTATCAGGGCTTCCATTAAGAAATTAAAACTGGAAGTATGAACTTCCTGTCTATCACTTTTGGAAGTTTTACACGAAATAATGGAAGTTTAAGTCTCCATAATACAATATCTTTTTCAACTATTTTTCAACAAATATATTAAAAATCAAATAATTTGCACTGTAAGTTATATTATTAAAATTCATTACTTAAAGACACTTAAACTGATTGAAATTATGACTATAAAAGTAAAATTGACAAAAGGTTTTGATATTATGAACTTCCAAGCTTTCAACTTCGGAAGTTTTCTTCAAAATTATGGAAGTTTTTGTACTTCCAAGGAATCATTTTTGGAAGTTTTTACCCATTTCTAGGGAGTAATATACTTCCAAACTTCCTTTAACGGAAGCCCTGATGTATAGAGAAGAATATGTCAAGTTCGTAGTGAAGAAATATTACGAACATGCTGATTGTAAAATGGGACATTTGATGCAAAATTTCTAAGAAATGGAATAAAGAACAAAATTACAATCTGAAATAGATTTAGCTGTCATGAATCTGCAGTCATTCATCTTAGATATTTGTATTCAGCAAGCAAAACCCTTTCAAATAATATCAATTTTTTATGAGGTTACCAGGCATAAAAAAATAACAAATGGCTCATTAAAAAGATAAACTTATTTGTAGGTTAGATACTGCAGTACTTTTAAAGTGACACTCTTTGTATTCAAAATCAATAAATACACATGTATAACAAACATAGATTTTGAGTGATAAAAGTTAAATACTTTAATACTAACTAATGCATGTTTGGAAAATATTAATTACTGATAACACGATTGTTACCATGTATTTAATAGCTGAACACGCAGAAATATTAAATGATTGGTGAATGCTAAAAGATTTACTATCGCCTCATAAGAAACTAATGTCCCAATTTTGTGTGTCAGGGTTTTAACATCATTGTTAACATCTTTTTTGTTAACTTTCAAAAGTCAAATATAATATCAAATATTTATCATATATATTTTGATAAAACAAATAAAGATAAAATGGTTGTGTCAAATCCTTTTAAGGAGACTGCAGATCATAAGTGAGTCGGTGTCTTTTTGAAAAGTAAAGATTTGAAAAGTTAACAATGATGATGTTAACAACGTTGTTTATTTTAATAAAGGTTCTGGACAATCGGCTTGAATTCATGTACAAACTCTTATGTGTTCATGTTTGTGTTTTACAGAAAGACTGAGAGCGATGAGGATGAAGATTTTGATATAGAGGAGGAGGAGGTGGTGAAGACAACCTCCAGGAGAGGTATGTTCACCGGAAATACGGATTATAAGTATCATTCATGTGTTTCTGTTGAGGATGGGTAAATCTAACCCTAGTGCATTTGAGGAAGCCTGTTCAGCACAGGAGGCATAAAATCCTGCATACCTTAAACTTTCATTTTCTTTTTAAAATTTTAATATCTATTATATCTTGAACAAGTTTGTTAACCAGACATATTGCTCGGGTCACTCAAGAGTAATTGCCCTTTAATTATAGATATAACCTAAAATCAGTCTTGTCTTATCATCAACTTACTAAGCCTTTTTCCAATCCTCATCAAATTTGGTCACAATATGTATGGAAAGAAAATCTCAGTCAGGTTTTATAACTAACCATGTCACTTCAGTCACTCCATTGTTATGACTCTTGAATTTGCAAAACCTGTATTTACAGTGTCCACTCTATAAACTTGGCTGAATGTACATCTACTTATCACCAAACTTGGTGTCCAACAAATGGGACCGGCATATTTTATGATAGATGGCGCTCTTGTTGTAATTCTGATAATTTGTTAAAACAATTTCTGTTATTATTTTGATCATACTGTTTTGAAATTTTGTTATTAAAATTTCTTGAATAATACACTAAGATATAACAATTTTTTGCGTGGTTACTGGTTATGCTTGATTCATTATCAATGGGTGGTGGAAGATCAATTTTGCCAGCACAGGTGACAATAACATATTCGGTAACATGGAATTATCCGTCCAAAATCGATGAAACTGAAGTTCATGTAATTGTTGATATTGAAGGCAAAAGTGTTGGGAAAAGTGCATTTTCAGAATATGGGTTTTCATACAGTTAAAACAAGATCACCAAACCTCACTCTAGTTTCGCAAAGGTTATAGTAGGAGGTGTAAAAACATACGCTCCTTTAACACTTGAATTTATCGGTAGAATGCAATATGTTTTTCAATTACTTACTTAAATGATATCAAGGACAGAAAAAAAGTTTAATTAGACTTGATTGACTGAACATTCCCATGAGTTCAACTGTAGTTGAATTAGAGAAATAAATGCAAATAATAAATGTAATGGTGTTAAGTAGTAAATCAGATTTTATTAAAAAGTTTAGGCACACATTAAAAGTAGATGCGAATATTCGAAGAATAAGGAGAGCTTTACTACTCACCCAAGCGTCGGCGTTGGCGTCACACCTTGGTTAAGCTTTTGCTTGCAAGCACACATAGGTTAATATCTCAGCAACTACTTGAGGTATTGCATTGAGACGTTATACAATGGTACTCAACCTACTTAATGAACCAAGTTAGATAAATCTAGTTTGCATTTAATGCAAATAATAGTCCTTTATTGTTTGACTTAGAAATTCTGGTTAAGGTCTTGCATGTAAGCACACATGGGATAATATCTCAGCAACTACTTGATGTATTGCATTTAGACTTCATAAAATGGTATTTAACCACCCAACCTAGTTGAATAACCAAGTTAGATAACTGTATTTTGCAAATAATGGCTCTTTATTATTAGACTTTAAAATTCTGGTTAAATTTTTGCTATAACCACTTTTAGGTTAATATCTCAGCACATCATGTATTGCATTGAAATCTAATCTAAAGGTGATCCATGCATGTTTTGCCAAAACTTTTCAATCATTACACTGAAAAGCGACAGAATAGTCGAGCCCGCTGTCTGTGTGACAGCTCTTGTTTTATACATTATTATGTTTAACTCATTTGACTTAAATGATCTAAAACATGTCATTTTCTCCTTCCAGGGCGGGTGGTAAAGAGGAAGAGCTATGCGGGCAGCGAAGACGACGATGAAGAAGACTGGGAGGCAGAAGAAGACTATAAGCCGAAAAAGCGTTCACCGGCCAAACGGGCGACACCCAAGGCCAAGCCTAAACCAAAGCCTCGTGCTCGGAAGAAGGCAATGTCTAGTGAGGAAGAAGATTTGGATTCAGAAGAGGAAGTGAAGCCAAAAAAGGGGCGGACAGTGGGCAGAAAAGCGAGGGGTCATGGTGGTGATGAAGTCCCTAGCACATCGTCAAGAGCAAGCAGGGCAGCCAGGGCTAAGAGGAAAAGTTATGGTTAGAGAAAAAGTTTGGATATTTAACACATTTCTACTCAATAGGCTCGTTTAATCTACTCATAATGATGTGCTGAAATGGCATTATGCAAAGAAATTATGGTTGTTTCCCTTTCAGTTGATGACTTTGTGGACTTCTCTGATGAGGAAGCTGTTCCCTCCACTCAGGAAAAGGATGACGACAGTGATTTTGTTGCTGAAGAAATCATTAACGAGGAGTCAGCCAGCGACTGGGAGGAGGATGCGAAGTCAGGGTCACAGAAAAGGGTGAGATATTATTACCGGGTATGGTAAATTTTGGCAAAGTGAATTCAGAAATTAGCCCAGGGATGATGGGAGACATTACAAACAAGGAGAAGTTGTATGAACATTATGTAGCAGTTTCCACCAAAGCCTGTATTGTTTTATAGTTTTTATCTCTTTCAGGCCACAATTTATAAATAGTTTGTTCAGGATTCTAGTCTCTAGGGTTATATATTTATGTCCCCCTTTGAAGAAGAGGGGTATATTGCTTTGCACAGGCATGTCGGTCCGTCGGTAGACCAAAGCTTGTCCAAGTGATAACTCAACAATTCCTGGATGTATGGTCATCAAACTTGACATGAAGGTTGGGCCTGACCAGAAGATGACCCCTATTGATTTAAGGGCTCATCAGGTCAAAGGTCAAGGTCACAGTGACCTTTAATGGTAAAAAGTTGTCCTAGTGATAACTTGACAATGCCTGCACCCATGGCCCCCATAATTGACATGGAGGTTGGGCCTGACCAGTAGATGACTCCTATTGTTTTGGGGGGTCATCGGGCCAAAGGTCAAGGTCACAGTGACCTTGAATGGTAAACGGTTGTCTGAGTGATAACTCTACAATGCCTGCACCCATGGCCCTCATACTTGACATGGAGGTTGGGCCTGACCAGTAGAAGACCCCTATTGTTTTGGGGGGGTCATTGGGCCAAAGGTCAAGGTCACAGTGACCTTGAATGGTAAAAGGTTGTCCGAGTGATAACTCTACAATGCCTGCACCCATGGCCCTCATACTTGACATGGACGTTAGGCCTGACCAGTAGATGGCCCCTATTTGCTTTAGGGTCATTGGACCAAAGGTCAAGCTCACAGTGACCTTGAATGATAAAAGGTTGTCAGAATGATAACTCAACAATGCCTGCAACCATGGCCCTCAAACTTGACTTGGAAGTTGAGCCTGACCAGTAGAAGACCCCTATTGATTTTAGGGGTCAAAGGTCAAGGTCACAGTGACCTTGAAAGCAAACTCGACAATTCCTGGACCTATGGTCATCAAACTTGACATGAAGGGTTGGCCTGACCAGTAGATGACCCCTCTGGATTTTGGGGGTCATCGGGCAAAGGTCAAGGTCACAGTAACATTTAACGCACAAAAGTTAACAAATCTTCTCCCTGTGATATCTCAATGCCTGAACCTATGATCATCAAACTTGACATGGAAGTTGGGCCTGACGAGAAGATGACCCTTATTGAGTTTAGGATTCATCGAGTCAAAGGTCAAGTTTACAGTGACCTTGAATGCGAAAATGTTTCGAGTGATAACTGGACAATGCCTGCACCCATGGCTCTCAAACTTGATTTGATGTTGCGTCTGATCTGTAGATGGCCCCTTATGATTTTAGGGGTCATGTGGTCAAAGGTCAAGATCACAGTGACCTTGAACCAAAAAAATCTTGTCTGTATATTTCATTCAATTGTCCATATAATCCTGACAACATGGCGCTCAGGGGGGCATAATGTTTGACAAACATCTCTTGTTTTTTTCATTTTTATACGCCCGAAGGGTCGTATTATGTTATGGCCTCCATCGTCTGTCTGTCCGTCCGTCTGTCCGTCCGTTAGCAATTCCGTGTCCGGGCCATAACTTGGTAACTAATAAAGTGATTTTCAAATAACTTTATACAAATCATCACTACATTAAAAGGATGTGTCGCGCGCAATTTCCAGGTCCATACCTCAAGGACTAGAATCACCATGGGGGGGCGTTACAACTTTGTCACTAATAAAGTCATTTTCAAATAACTTTATACAAATCATCACTACATTAAAAGGATGTGTCGCGCGCAATTTCCAGGTCCATACCTCAAAGACTAGAATCACCATGGGGGTGCGTTAGCAATTCCGTGTCCGGGCCACAACTTTGTCACTAATAAAGTCATTTTCAAATTATTTTATACAAAGCATCATTACATTAAAAGGATGTGTCGCGCGCAATTTCCAGGTCCATACCTCAAGGACTAGAATCACCATGGGGGGGCGTTACAACTTTGTCACTAATAAAGTCATTTTCAAATAACTTTATACAAAGCATCATTACATTAAAAGGATGTGTCGCGCGCAATTTCCAGGTCCATACCTCAAGGACTAGAATCACCATGGGGGGGCGTTAGCAATTCTGTTTCCGGGCCATAACTTGGTAACTAATAAAGCGATTTTCAAATAACTTTATACAAATCATCACTACATTAAAAGGATGTGTCGCGTGCAATTTCCAGGTCCATACCTCAAGGACTAGAATCACCATGGGGGTGCGTTAGCAAATTTGTGTCCGGGCCACAACTTGTTCACTAATAAAGTCATTTTCAAATAACTTTATACAAAGCATCATTACATTAAAAGGATGTGTCGCGCGCAATTTCCAGGTCCATACCTCAAAGACTACAATCACCATGGGGGTGCGTTAGCAATTCTGTGTCCGGGCCACATCTTTGTTACTAATAAAGTGATTTTCAAATAACTTTATACAAATCATCACTACATTAAAAGGATGTGTCACATGGAATTTCCAGGTCCATACCTCAAAGTCTAGAATCACCATGGGGGGGACTTTAGCAATTCCATGTCCAGGCCATAACTCAAAGACTAGAATCACCAATGGGGGGCGTTAGCAATTCTGTGTCCGGGCCACATCTTTGTTACTCGTCCGTTAGCAATTCCGTGTCCGGGCCATAACTTGGTAACTAATAAAGCGATTTTCAAATAACTTTATACAAATCATCACTACATTAAAAGGATGTGTCGCGCGCAATTTCCAGGTCCATACCTCAAAGACTACAATCACCATGGGGGGGCGTTAGCAATTCTGTTACCGGGCCACATCTTTGTTACTCGTCCGTGAGCAATTCCGTGTCCGGGCCATAACTTGGTAACTAATAAAGCGATTTTCAAATAACTTTATACAAATCATCACTACATTAAAAGGATGTGTCACGCGCAATTTCCAGGTCCATACCTCAAAGACTAGAATCACCATGGGGGGGGCGTTAGCAATTCTGTTTCCGGGCCACATCTTTGTTACTCGTCCGTAAGCAATTCCGTGTCCGGGCCATAACTTGGTAACTAATAAAGCGATTTTCAAATAACTTTATACAAATCATCACTACATTAAGAGGATGTGTCGCGCGCAATTTCCAGGTCCATACCTCAAAGACTAGAGTCACCATGGGGGTGCGTTAGCAAATCCGTGTCCGGGCCACAACTTGGTCACTAATAAAGTCATTTTCAAAGAACTTTATACACAGCAACATTACTTTTAAAGGATGCGTCATGAGCAATTTCCAGGTCCATACCTCAAAGACTAGAATCACAATGGGGGGGGGGCGTTAGCAATTCTGTGTCCGGGCCACATCTTTGTTACTAATAAAGTGATTTTCAAATAACTTTATACAAATCATCACTACATTTAAAGGATGTGTCACATGGAAGTTCCAGGTCCATACCTCAAAGTCTAGAATCACCATGGGGGGGACTTTAGCAATTCCTAGCAATTCCATGTCCAGGCAATAACTCAAAGACTAGAATCACCATGGGGGGGCGTTAGCAATTCTGTGTCCAGGCCACATCTTTGTAACTCGTCCGTAAGCAATTCCGTGTCCGGGCCATAACTTGGTAACTAATAAAGCGATTTTCAAATAACTTAATACAAATCATCACTACATTAAAAGGATATGTCGCGCGCAATTTCCAGGTCCATACCTCAAAGACTACAATCACCATGGGGGGCTTTAGCAATTCTGTGTCCGGGCCACATCTTTGTTACTCGTCCGTTAGCAATTCCGTGTCAGGGCCATAACTTGGTAACTAATAAAGCGATTTTCAAATAACTTATATACAAATCATCACTACATTTAAAGGACCTCAAGCCGAATCTTCTTCGGGCGTATAATGCTCCGTTTCGCGGTGCTCTTGTTTAATAATGGAAATTGGTTAGATTAGAAAAGAAAAAAACACATACCTATCTTCCCACTCCCTGAAAATGATGGTAGGTAGCCACCAAATTAACTATTTATAACTTATGGCCTCAGTTCAAAACAGTAAGAAGTTTTTACAGTATAGGGAGATTCATTCCAGTTTCTTCTTCATCTACATGTATGAGTTCAGATTGTTCTCTTGAGCACATTGCTATCACTGTGTCTTGACTGCCATTGGCTACAGTTAATGTTGTGAAGAGGCTATATTTACCAGCATCATGTGATTTTTCAAGCATTTAGCACCTCACTAGCTTTTAGTGTTAACTTTTGTTCATACGGGACTATTTAAAGAAAATCAATGATTGTGATAACACTGTCCAGCACTGCATATAGCTTTGACTCGGCATTGGGCGGGAGGGTGACAGGCCAAATTATAGTAATAGAAGTGGCATGCTATATGCTTATATTGTGGGATATTGTAAAAAAACAGACTATACAGATAATGCCCATGGTAAGAAAAGGCATTGGCAGATAGCAAAATCTGCAAAAAAAACAGTAGTTGTTTCAGTAACTAAGACATTGATTATGCATATGAAACCAAATTGAAATAATGTGTTGTTCTAGTTACCTGACTGACCAAATAAAGGATTCCAACTTGGCTCGAATTTTCCATGGCTCGAGGTATTTTCGCTGGTCTTTGGGAGTTTGAGCCAATGGGGTTTGGCTGTATATACATTTGTACTTTAATAGTACATAATAAGATAATTTTCCTTAATAAAATGTTTTTCTTACCTGTTATAACCTGTTATTTACTTATCATCAACAGGCATCACAATTTATTTAATTTTGTTTGGTTTTACAGACTGGCAGACAGGCATCAAGCGGTAGCAGACGATCATCACGAACAGTTGGGCGAAAAAGCAAGTACGCTGATTCAGACGAAGAATTTGAATCATCTGACGATGAGTTTGTCCCAAAATCTTCAAAGAAACGCAAACACGCGGGGAGACCAAGTAGGGGAAAAGGAAGACCAAGAAGAAAGAAGAAGAATATGAGCAGTGACGAAGAAGAGGAAGAAATGTCGGTAGAGGAATCAAGTTCAGATGACTATGTCGCACCTAAACGAGACCCTAAAACTAAGAAGCGGAAAGATGGTGAAGAGTCTGGAGAGGATGAATCTGAAGAGGAAAAGCCAAAAAGGAAGAGGGCGAAGAAAGCAGTATCAGAGGAGGATGAAGAAGATGAGAGTGATGATGATAATGATGATGACGATGAGGATGATGAGAGAACAGATATAAGAAAAGCAGTGAAGAAAGTGCGTCAGCTGAAAAGTAAACACAGACCACCCTGCATGTTTGGCAAGAAATGCTACAGGTATGGCTTGATTATTTACGTGATAACCTATTAACAAGATTATTATTGTAATGAATAGGTTTGTATTTTACACAAACTAAAATATTCCCTTTTGTATCTACATTTTAAACTGTTTTGTCGTCTGCAAAGCAGGGCTGACACCCTCTGATCACTTGATCTGTTTCGATCCGTTGGCGTCACACTTCCGTTTCCATCAATCACTTTTGCATAACTTGTAGAGTCCTAAAACATATTCATATTGGTCATAGTCAGTTCATTATCTATATCTATTTTGGGTAGATAGGTCAAAGAACAAGGTCATGGTGACCTTCACTAGAAAAGTTATGGGCAACAGACAATACGTCCAATTTGCAGAATTCTAGTTTAGGGAATCAGTACATTTACTTGTAATATGCAGTAATTGAAAAAGTACAATATATTTATGTAAATTTATACGGGATAAAATCCATTTTAGGTATGAGAATCACAAATGTTTGAAGTTTTGATGTCTTGAAACCACGTATTATTTTGGTATCATTTGGAAGGATATTAAGTATGTAGAAATTATGCGAGTGTTTAGAAAATCAACAAGTATAATATTTCAAACGAGCCTTTGTATAATTGTTGGATAAAAAGTATAGTTGTTGGTCAGATGCCTATAATATAAACTAATTCTACCGGGTACTTTTTTTAACATTGTAGAAAGAATCCAGAGCATTTCACTGAATTCAGCCACCCAGGGGACGTGAGTTATGACGAGCACTCTGACCTTGATGATGACGACATCCCAGATTGCCCATATGGTCACACCTGCTTCAGGTAAGCACTGTCCATATAGCTTAATCTTTTGTTGGATATCACTGCCAGTATGGCTCAACATTTTAAAGTCTGGTCACATATTTCTTGTGTTTTTTAAATATTTTCAAAACTAAAACTGTTGAAAATCCCTCTGTTTACATATTAAAATTGTTTGTATCTCTTTTAGGACAAATACAAGCCACTTGAAGCAGTACAAGCACCCTATTAAGGACAGGGATGAGGAAAAAGGTGGGTGTGCTATAAGTTGAAACACTATATATTTTACAACAATTGTGAAGAAAGAAATGATAACTTGTACTAAGTCAATGTTGTTGTCACGATGTTGCGCGCTAGCGTGGTCTTGTGTTGTGGAGGAAACCCAAGTACTCGGAGAAAACCTTCTTGTGCGGCATGGTGACCACTAACCAGTTGTATTTAATTAAAGTCAAATTGAGTGTTTTTAATTAAAGTCAAATTGAGTGTGAACTGCCAAAAATGTTTTGTATGTATTTATGATCATAGTAAAAGTTTTATTAAAGCGATAATTGATTATCTTAAGCAAATCATAAAGACAGATAAGGCAGGTAATTTTGTTAATCTCCATGAGGGCAAAGGGGTGATACAAAAAAAGACCGGGTGCATTCTATTACTCTTTAGCGAAAACCCTATTGATAATTCAGTTCATTTGTGTATGAAAAGATTTGGTCATTGCAGGGATAGTGAAATCTGATGAGTTAACGACTTCAAATTATCTGTGCATTGACCAAATACCTGTTACTTGTTCATCATTGGGATGTTAAATGATTCATACACTTAAAAGGACACCCTTATTCAAAATTAATTCAAACACATGTAAAACAAACATACATTTTGAGTGATAAACCTTCAACTACTTACTAAATCATGCATTTCTGGAAAATATTAATTACTGATAACAAAATTGTATCCGTGTATTTAATAGCTGAAAACGCAATAATATTAAATGATTGGTGAATGCTAAACTGTGATCTACTATCATTTCCTAAGGTAGAAATGCCATATTTTTACTGCACCTTTCTAAATGGTAAGTTAGAATAATTGTATTAAATATGGTGAATCTTATTTGGGAGTAATAGTGCATCTTTAACTGATCCAGGTAAAGTCCACGATGATGATGATGATAAAGATGAGGACGACAAAGACAAGAATGATAAAGACTCAAAACAAAGTGTTAAGAAAACAGTGATCGCCAAGAAAGCAGCTGATAATGATGACGACGAAACAGGGCCCAATACATATGACTACAATGATAGTTTTATAAACGACCGGAGTCAAACACAGAAAACAGACGAGCCAGATGAAGGGTCCGAAGATGATGAAGACGATGAGGATGAGGAGGAGGATATCGATGAATTGAAAAAAGAGGCGAAAAAGTTTATCAAAAATGACAAGTTGACAACTCCTGTGTGAAAACTTGTGGATGTGGAGAGTGTTAGGTTATGGTTGGGTGAATGTGTTTGTTAAGTTGTATTGTGTGAATGGAGTTTTTCGACGGGGACACTTTGTATAATGTCAATAAGTAATGACTTATAATGGTTGTGTGTGAGTAACATGAAATATTTGTATGAAATTATCAATATACGCTTCTGGTGTACACAAAGCTGATTCAAAAGCTTACGGTTTTTAACCTGCATTGTGTGGAATGATTTTAGGTGCATTTTTAGTTTCGTAAACATTTTCATTACCTTTATGTAGTATTTTAGTCATTATTTCAGAGAAATATGGATGCTAAACCTGTTTCTGATCTTTTATTAGAGTATTAGGGCTGTTGTTCCTTGCTTGTTGTTGTTTTTCGAAGAGTACAGTTGAGATATTGTCATAGCCTAAGACTCTGTGGCAGTGGTGACTTTTACATATTTTAAGGTTTTTAATGTTCACATGGACCTTATTTTACAATGAGAACTAGTGTGCGTAAAACTTGGATTTTAAAGCTTCACTCTCACAAGTTGACAGTTTTTACCTTTGTAAAAAAAATGTCTCAGATTCAACTCATTTTGGCATCAGTGCCTTCTATTCAGTCATATAAGATGCCATATAAGATAACTCACAATAGAACAGATCCCAATTGTTTGAAAAGCGTTTTTGCCATAAAATATGAGTTTTCAAACATAAATATGAAAACTGCAATCTGATCTTTTGTCAGCAATCTTATACATGTATGACTGGTTTCCAGACATTTACGCAAAAACTGGCTCATTCAAAGACAAAAAAAGTTGTCAAAACAATTGTGAGAGTGCAGCTATGGCCCTTGATCTATTGAGAAAAACGGACGAGCGTTTCCAACTGCTTGCCATTTTCTTGTGTTTTAAATCATTTCAGATTACAGTTAATGTTTGTATACATACATCATTTATGGAGATAAAAAATATGTTCTTGGCTTGTTTTTGGAGAAGCTTAATTGTGTGACCCCTTGATCTCAGATGTGTTAGAAATTTCTCCTTTGCATAATCATAGATATAAATAGATGCATCACATTTTTTTTCAATTGTAAAACATATAAATAATGGCATTTTTTCATAAAATTCATTTGATAATAAGTTTGATAACCCGACAATTTTCCTCCCCTAAATTAAGTATAGCTTCTTCTTTTTTTAAAGTTTCATTTCTTTAAGGCAGTTAAGCCTTCTATTTAATTTGTGTTGTTTGCGTAACATTTTACGGAAATTATTAACGATGTTTTGTCGTCTGGTTATTAAGACGGTCTCAATTGGTACAAATAATGCGGAACTATTTTGTTTTATTTCACATTATATCTTATTAAAATAGAAGTTGATTAAGGCAGCAAAATGTTCTATTTAATTTCAGGGGTTTGCTTAATTTTTTACGAAAATTATTGAATGGGTCTCCATAGCTATAACTAATGCGTAACTTTATTGTTTTATTTCTCAGTTGGTGTACTTTTTTTCTAAACAGAAAACAATAAGATTATTATATAAAAAATGTCGAGCATCACCTTTGGTAATTTGGTAGCACTTTATCAAAGCACATATTTTTTTACATATTTTTTTATCGCTTTTTCAAATAAATATTTCTGCATAGTTATAATATCTGTTTCTTAATTGAAACCTTTATTGGTCACTTTTGGCAAAGTGCATTTGATTTTGGGACTTATTTTTAACACTCACTTAACATTTTACTTCAATTCTTGATATTTTCATATTTCGTCTCCTGCTTGTAGAAAAGATGGCCCCATGATCACTTCATAAACTGACAGTTGTAAGTGTTTTATAATTATAAACATAGCTTTTTAATGTTGCTGGCCATATTGACTCAAATATCATGAATCATTTTTACATATTTCTACGTATTCTGCATGTTGTTGATTTTAAGTGATTTTATGTGAGTACGAAGTAGAAGGATCGTTACTTAAAGTCTACAATTATGAAATATTTGTTTTTAATTGGAAAATTTTCTTGGTTGAAGATTCATCCAGTCTCTTTTATGTTGCAGCATTATTTTATTATCCACATGTTTTGTTTAAAAAAAATTGTCAGAGGTTGCGAAATTTCATGTGTATAATTATGTACTTGTAAGAAGAGCTACACATTAGAGTTTATTATTTGTTTGCAAAATATTTTGTCAATGTCTCTCAACGATACTGAAATGAATCACTCCCTCATGCTTTTGTATCTGCTATTTTAAATGTGTACAATGTGCCAATACCTTGATGATATAACACAAAAATAGAAGTGCAGTTTACACATACCTTGATGACAAATGCACAAAAAGAAGTGCAATGTACACATACCTTGATGACAAAAGTAACATAGTGCACAAAAAGAATGCAGTGTACACATACCCTGATGACAGAGTGCACAAAAAGAAGTTCAGTGTACTCATACTTGGATGACATAGCACACAAAAAGTACAATGTACACATACCTTTATGACATAGTGCACAAAAAGAAATGCAGTTTACACATACCCTAATGACATGTGCACATAAAGAAGTACAATGTACCAATTACTGATGATATAGTGCACATAAAGAAATACAGGGTACCCTTACCTTGATGACATAGGGCACAAAAAGTGCAATGTGCACATACCTTGATGACACAGGGCACAAAAAGTGCAATGTACACATACCTTTATGACACAGGGCACAAGAAGTGCAATGTACACATACCTTGATGACATAGTGCACTTAAAGAAGTATAGTGTACCCATACCTTGATCACATAGGGCACAAAAAAGTACAATGTACTCATACCTTGATCACATAGGGCATAGAAAGAAGTACAATGTACACATACCTTGATCAAATAGTACTCAAAAAAGTACAATGTACCCATACCTTGATCACATAGGGCATAGAAAGAAGTACAATGTACACATACCTTGATCACATAGGGCATAGAAAGAAGTACAATGTACACATACCTTGATCACATAGGGCATAGAAAGAAGTACAATGTACACATACCTTGATCACATAGGGCATAGAAAGAAGTACAATGTACACATACCTTGATCAAATAGTACTCAAAAAAGTACAATGTACACATATGTTGATCACATAGGGCACAAAAGTTGAAAAATGTTTACCAACCTTGATGACATTGCATACACAAAAAGAACGATGTCACCAACCTTGATGACATAGCGCACAAAAATAAGTACACACATTCGCTTACTCTTACACTAGCGTCATTTTGCAGCCTCTTTATTATTGTATTTAGTACTACGTTAAAGTGGCAACTATTTTAAAATGACTTGTGAATTATTTTTTTATACGTTATTTCATTTTGCATTTAAATTGAATTATTATAAACAATGATTTCTTGGTCTCTATCACATGTGTACTGATATTCAGTATAGTAAAATATTATTTGTTTTAAGGTGTTTCATCTATAATTTATCACAGCCCAGATAGCCATATTCAGTATAGTAAAAAAAATATACAAATTAAGGTGTTTCATCCATCATTTAACACAGACCCATGAGCTAAATTGTTAAGTTTCTATGCCTGGTAACCACATACGAATTAATATCATTTGAAAAGGAATTTGCATGTAAACTTGCAATACTGTGTTATATAACACTCAACTCAAACAATTGTTGAACTTACGAAATAGAATTCTTGTATAAAGCTTTGCTATTTATCTTTCGGCTAGTTTGTGGAACTTATTTGATTGGTTAATAGTAGCTGTTGGACAAATATTGACTAATCAATAAACATTTTGGTTAACTTTAACCAGCCAATTTAATAAAACTGGTTAGTTCATTGGTTTGGCCATAGTTGGCCAAAATGTTTATTGATTGGTCAATATTTATCCAAGAAGTACTTTTATCCAATCAAATCATTTAAAGAGGAAACTTAAACGAAAGATAACCTGTGGACAACTTATCAATGTGTTATACAGTTGGCTGCTGAAGAATAAACTAGCTGTGTACAATTGGATGCAGTTTTTTTATTAATTAACTATATTTATATGAAAAACTACAGAAACATGCTCAGTAGCCAAAAGTTTAAACATAAACCCCGTTTAATGGCACAGGGTAAACACCAAAGACATAGAACACAAAAACACATCACAAACAACATGTTAAGTATATTAATTGGGTCTTACATAATTCATTCTCTATTCATATGATACCAATATCTTATGGGGCTATCGGGCATTTTTTTGATGGATGGAACACCTTCAAGTTTTCTTTAATTCCTTAAAACACAAGATATTGTAATTTTCAGGAAACATTGATGCAATGATATGAAAGAGTATAAAATACAAATATATGGCTCAGAGTCAATGTCCATTCTGTATGTGTTGTTATTCTATCCAGGCTCCATCTGTCAGGCTTAAAGCTACACTCTCGCAGATTGACAGTTCAACATTTTTTTTCATTTTTTGTCTCCGAATCAGCTGATCTTGGTATGAATGCCTTCAGTTCAGTCATACATGTATATCAAATAACTTACAATATTACAGACCTCAATTACTTGGGGAAACTCCCGAAAATTTCATTTTTCTTAAAGTGTTAATAAACAACACTTTTATCCATTAAATATCAATATTCGACCGTAAACATGAATAGCTGCAATCTGATCTTCTGTTAGGAGTCTTATATCACTAGTTTTTAGACATTGACGAAAAATTGGTTCATTCCAAGACAACAACAAAAAGAAGAAAAAAAGTTGTCAAAATGGGGATTCTGTGAGAGTGCAGCTTTAATGCATGAAATTGCTAGTTTCCAGAATTTGAATGATGAGAGTCATTACACCATATAGACCAAAATTTACAAATCATTAGATATTTCGGCGATCTGTATCCTAACTCAAGAAACGAAACAGCATTAAATTGGATACATTTAATAAGCAAATGATGTTATTTCAAAATATGATAAAAAGTAAATGTTTACCAGCCAAAAGGAAAATGCAATTGGTTTAAAATCTTTTACGTTAATGCATTCAGAGAACGAGTGGGATCATTTTCGCTTTTAGAAAGTATTCAAGTATGATTATATGACCAAAAACCGATCACGTTTTAGCTATAAATAGCCACGACTTGAACATACATGCAGTGGGATCATTTTCGCTTTTAGAAAGTATTAAAGTATGATTATATGACTAAAAAATTATCACGTTCTAGCTATAAATAGCCACGACTTTAACATGCATGCATTAAAAGGAAAAAAATGCCTCTATTTCTAATCATTTACCATTTCCCCAAATTTTGGACAGGACACAATTTAAAGCCAAAAATAAAACAAGACTAGGCTAACAGTAAGTGTTCAGGACTCTCCCATTGGCTATAATTGAAATTTATAAGCTAATAAAGCTTTATGATTGTTTATTTTTATTTTTAACAGTGTGTGTACTAAATGTATAACCAAGGAATATTTTATGATGAAATCTTCCAAAATTAATCATAAACAACTCATACCATTCAAAGGACACGGTTTTAATACTAAAGTTAGTTCATTGGCCGAATGTTTAGAACTGAAAACGTTTACAACGTTGTAAACGTCATCGGTCTGCACATTTTACACATGTTCTTGGTCAATCAAATGGACTAAAGTCATATTCTCTTAAAGCTGCACTCTCACAGATTGAACGTTTTGACAACTTTTTTAATTTTTTGTCTTGGAACGAGCAAATTTTTGCGTAAATATCTGCAAACCAGTGATAAAAGACTGCTGACAAAAGATCAGATCGCAGCTTTACATATTTCCATCCCAAAATTGATGTTTTATGCATTTTTCTTAAACCGTTAGTAACGGTTTAAGTCATAAAACATGAAATTTGGAATGGAAATATGAAAATCAGCGATCTGATCTTTTGTCAGCAGTCTTATATCACTGGTTAGCAGATATTTACGCATTTTTTTTCTAATTCCAAGACAAAAAATAAAAGAAGTTGGAAAAACGATAAATCTGTGAGAGTGCAGCTTTCAAGACAAAAAACAACGTATTGTAAGTTCATTTCCAATAAACATCATTCTGCTGGATCACCTGTAACTGTTCTGGTTTCATTATATATTAATGTTAATAATATGAACAATTAATTTATACTTTATCAACAGTTTAGACAGACACTGTTAGGTACAAGTATATATCAAAAAAATGATTATATTGTCAAAAAGTGTTCGTACATCACGTCAACTAACGTCAAAAATGAAGTCCAGATAAATATAACAAATGACATCCATTCAGATGCATCTTTGATGCTTTGCATCGGCAATCGTCTTATAAAAACTCGGTATGGCATGTTTTACAATGTAAGTGGAAGCTGCCGAGTTGCCAGGGAGGATCTCCTTGACAGTCGCTTTGGCAGCTCAAGTCCAACATTAGCTTTCTTTGCACCAAATGCATCCGACGATCGTCTTTTGGAAATTTTGGCATCTTTCTTTGGCTTTGCTTTTGGGTTTCCGCTTTCTTTGTTAATCGGCCTCATTGATAGATTGACCGTTTTCTCGGTGTCTTTTGTTATTTTTGGTTGCCCGCTGTCGGTCTCGTTATCCTTTTCCGTAGCTAAAACGTCTGAACTTTCTGCGCCATGGCCATTTTCGCAGCTCGGAGTTTCTTCAACACTGGTCAGTTTAATTTGAAACGGCTTCATTCTCGACATATCTTCGGCGGTTATGGAGCCGGTAGAACGTCGGCGGCTTCCGAGATACATTCCAAGCGCCTCTGTTTTCTCCACGTCGGACCGCAATGTCATTTCATTTAAACCGGAAGTCAGCTCTTCAGCACTTCCGCCCTTAAGGATTTGGACTTCGACCTGAGAGACGCCTGGTGCATCTACACTGTCAGTGGCGTCATAAGAATCCATTTCCGCCGGATGTATGTTCAGTTGGGATTCGGAGGCAGAGGTCCGAAGGCGCTTCTCGCGCTCCAGCTCTTCATAATCGTTCAAATGGAGGGCGTGGTATTCCTTCAGGTACTCCTTGTGCATGCTGCGGTACTTCCGGTCAAGCTGTTCCATTTCTTTACGCCGCCACGCGTTATACCTGTAATTAGTTAACAAGCTGTTTTCAAAACCGTTGTATAAAACTCACATGTTAACATTCGTTCTCTAGCCTTCAAAGAATATTTAAGGCTACAACGACTATTTCTGGCCAAAAAAAAATCAAATGTTAAAAGAGCAAGCGCTCACGGACCTATTCTGTGATTTTCCCAGGTACGCATCCACACCCGGTGTCGTCTTGTTGATGTTTTCCTCAAGGTCACGGCATACAAGCCGCGCTTCCGCGTCGGAGCTCTTCCGCCTGCCCGTCTTGTGCTTGTCCACTTCCGCCTGTCGCATTTCCAACTTCCGGTCCTCCATTTTGTTCCGGCTCCAGCTCCGCATCTCGTTATCCAGACGATTACTTCCGGTGGCGTAATTCTTGCCATAGCGCGCATACGACTTTGGATTCATAGCTTAAAATGTTTGTGCTTTCATTAGAAATATATATTTAATTGTTTTATGATAACAATCTCTTGTTAACACTATTTAAAATATAACATATACGTGTGTTTTCTGTTTCTGCTTACATGTTTTCACTTTTATTAATAAAGTCATATCAAAATCATTTTAAAGTTTTATTTCATCAGTGTAAAATAACCCGTATTTTTGCGATGACTTTTTGACTTCTTATTTATCATTGCATGAAATCGAAAAGTTAATGAAATTTTAATCAATTGATGAATATTTTAGAAAATGTTAATCTTTAATCAAAAATCGGATATTTTCAATCAAACTTGTCATGATAAATAACGCAAGCCGCATTGAATAATTTAGTATAATGTTGTCAAATGAAGCTAGACAGATTAGATACAGCGAAATATTTTATTGGCATCAATCCGAGGTAGATTATCAATCTTAACTTCTTTGATTTTCTTTGATTTTCATCATTCAAGCGTCCATCTGTTACATTTCGACTTTTTAAGAGCTTTTACCGTCGAAGTATTCATGAACCTCTTTAAAGCTGCACTTTCACAGATTGACAGTTTTGACTTTTCTGTTTATATTTGTCAACTTTTTGGGGCATCGATGCCTTCAATTCAGTCATATAAGATAACTCACAATAGAACTGATCTCAATTGTTTAGAAAACTGCTGAAAATTTCATTTTTCTTCAAGTGTTAGAAATGCTTTTAGCCATAACATATTAATTTTCGGTCGTAAATATGAAAAACTGCCAGTTAATCTTTTGTCATCAGTCTTATTTAACTGATCTCCAAACATTTACACAATCATTGGCTTATTCGAAGACCAAAAATTAAAAAAAATATTGTCAAAACAGGCAATCTGTGAGAGCACAGCTTTAAAATGTGAAAACGTGCGTGAGCTTAAAGTGCGCATTTTCTTTTTCAAATGCAAATGAAAAAAGTTAAGTATAAATAGATAATGAGACGAAATCAATTAAGTGGTAGAACTAATTCATTAAACTCGACCAATAATGCCCATATCTTAGGGGAAATGATTAAACCTAAGTAATAAAATAACACCATAAATATTTGTTTATTTTTAACAATCTTGCATGCTCATCTCATTAAACACTTAAAACCGTATGCTTCTGATAGATATACAATAGTGGATATAAAACACATCCATATTAAATATTTATCAACACAAAAGAATTAACCAAGGCGATATCGAACGATGTCATCGGTGGATCGGATTCAGCCTTCAAAATGGAAATATTTTGTTTATTAAAATCTTAATTACTAGTAACAATAACACTAGTTTTAATCAGTTAATATATCCTATACAGGGAGAAACACAATTGTCCAGATGTATATGACGCTTTTTATACGATTTTCATTGATGGAATCCTGCCAATGTCATTTTTTATAAAGATATTTGTATTTCTTATGGCAATTTGTTTTTTTCTTTTCCTGCCTGGTACGTAGATTTTGAAATTGCCTAAACCTGGCGCAAAACATAGTTTTAGAATCAATATGGTATGGCCCAATGTGTACAGTTCACTGCAGGTGTGGTATTCGATATAAAGCTTACTTGGATCTTAGAACGATGTAGCTAATCGGATTACGTGTTAAAATTTGAGTACCTATACAGTGAATGGAGTCAATGTGGTATGGCCGTTACATTTACATAAGTGGCATATTGTATACCACCCGGATCAAGTCACAGAACACAACACAACTGAACTAGCTCCTCCACAAGACACAATCTACCACATAATCCAGTGGTCATACAACAAGATATCATTAAAGTTAAAGTCCCTGTTGTGTATCGGGACGGTGAGCCGGACACACTCCGCGTTGGCGTAGCTGTAGCGGGGCGGCAGGGAGAACACCGTCCGCCACTTCCGGGTCTTGGGCGTGTAGAAATCCACGTCCCGACATTCCTGGTCCTTCTGATAGCTCTTGCCGCCGAAAAAGTAGATCCTTTTCCCTGATAAATAGGATGAATTGTACGGTTATATTTTAGACAAACCTGGAACTATAAAAAGAAATGGCATAAGAAAAAAATGGTTTGCCTAAGGTGGGATTCTAACCCACGGCTGGGGAACCAGACTGTGACCTCAATGCAGCAGCGCTTTGGCCATCCTGACTTAATAGCATTCCAACGACGACCGCGGCAACGGCGACAATGAAGGTGACGATGAAGATGGTAGTGGTGGTCGTGGCGGCGTTGACCATAATGAATAGGATGATAGTGGTTTGAGGATGTTTAGCATGAACTGCTCGTTACACACGCCATCAACAATATATAATAATCGTGTGTACGGTTGAATACCCAATTAGAAGTACGGATCCCGGGGACATTGGCCTTGTTATTGAGCATGTGCGAGTGGTCTAGGTCCCGAACCCGTTATGACGTTTGCTTTTAACATTAAATACCACATTTAAAATACATACCTAGG